>NC_060071.1:73665302-73968332 GCF_922984935.1 Meles meles
TGCCATCTATCACATCCCTCCTGCTTCTGGACTTAAGCCTCAGCTTCAGAATCCTTCCTACCATAGCCCTTCAGTCATCCACCTCTTAAATAGTTGGTAGTCTTAAGTTGCCACTCAAAATGAAGCCTATTTGTCCTGTCTTAAGTAGTATGTAATTAGTTTATAACAACCTCTTTCTAATTAGGGGCTTCCCAACTAGTAGACTGCAAGGAACTCTCTGCCTTCTAGCTTCATCTACGTAATACCTCCTGTCCACAGTGACTCTCTACCCCTAATTAAATCTAAAAGACCTCCAAGGAAAAGTAATTTGCCGTCACAACAAGGTAACATTTATTGAGTGCCACTGGGTCAGAAACTGTTCCAAACACTATTATGTGCTTAATCTGCCCAACTGCTGTATTTTCCTGTTGATGAAGAAGTTGAGGCTCAGGGAGCTGAAGTGACTTCCTGAGGTCACACAGACACCTAGCAGAAGAGTTAGGACTACAGGGATTTTATATTTGTCCTTGAACATCCTCTGCCCATTTTATTATTTCTTTTTTTTTCTTTTCTTCTTCCCCACCTTGTGGCTTTGGTGAGAAGCAGCTGGCCCTTTGGGAGTTCTGCCAGTTAGAGGGTGCCATAACTTCTGTGAGCAGACTGATGGGGGATTTTCTTTTCTGACTAGAGAGAGACGTATTTTGTTTTTTCTTTTCTTGGTTACTTAAAGATTTGAAGCCACTCTGAATGCTGAAAGTCCAGCTAGTCTAAAGAAAATGGAGAAATTATAGTAATTTGTTTTTATTTTAGTTTGACAGTTAGCTCAGGAAATTAAATAATGCTGTGATTATTTAAATATTTAAATAATGTGTGATTATTTAATAGAAACAGGTAATTATAAAGCCAGGGGAAAACTATTTTCAACAAGTTAACCATTGATGATTGATGATTCACTGTCTTTATTGTTTTGTATTGGAAAACAATCATCACCTAAGATGAGAGATAAGCAAATTAATCCAGCATACATATACAGATACACACACATGGAGGTACATGTATAATTATTTAATGAAATAAACATGTGTGAAATTATTGACCATTTTATTTATATATGTAAAAGATCTTTTTTAAATTAATGAATTATTTCAGCCACATCAATTTTTTTTTTCTTTTTTAGAGAGAACGGGCATGTGCTTCCCAGCAGTAAGGAGGAGTAGAGGGAGAGAGAATTGTAAATAGGCTCCATGCCCAATCTGGAGGCCCACTTGGGTTTTGATCTCATGACCCTGAAATTATGACTTGAGCCAAAATCAACAGTCCAACTGAAGCACCCAGGTACCCCCAGCACATCAACTTTTGAGGCAGTACCTCTGAGCATAGTTTCTCAGCCAGTGTGCCTGGGTCACTCCCAGCAGGGTGTCATGATGCTAAGTCCTGGGGAATGGGATGGGGTCCTTGCCCTTCGGGAGTTCTTCATTTGGGGGAATTATCTGGATGGCAGAGTGCACCAAGCGTGGGGACACAGATGTCTGCAGGAGCCCCACAAGCTCCCCAGTAAGGGTGTGAAGTGTCTTGGTTCCTCAGGCTACAAAGGAACTATTACCTATTATTCTTGATTATTTCTTTCTAAGAAGGATGACCATGGAATTTATAGTGGAAACTAAGATGTTTTTGAAAGTGAATGAGAGCATTATATAGAATTTAAAATTACAAAATATTTTGAAATCTTCATTGATCGACAAATTGGCTTATTAGTGGATTAATAAAATAGATAAATAAAACTTTCTAACAAATTTTTGGAAAGCATAACTATTTACATTAAAGCAAAAATTAATGTCTTTATACTGATATCATCATTTAAAAGATAACATAAAGCAGAATTATTTTTCTTGTAACACAGTCACATTTCTTAGCTGTTTCTGTCCTCAAAACCTCCACACCTATTCTGTCCAAAAAACAGAGGTGTTTTTCTGAAGAATGCTTTAGAAGATATATCTGACTAATTTTCTTAAAATTGCCTGCAGTCCTCTTCAGAGTTGCATTTTGTAGTTACTAAGTTTGACATTGTTGATATTATTCTGTGAAGACTGTCACATATTCCTTTGATGTTGGCCATTTTTAATTGAGATATAATTCACATAACATAAAATCCTTCATTTTAAAGTATACAAGTCAGTATTTTTTGGTATATTAACTATATTGTACAGTCATTATCACTATATAATTTCCATCAACCCCAAAGGAAACCCTGTGTCTATTAGGAGTTAACCCCAATTTCCCCTCTCCCCAGCTTCTGGAATCCACTAATGTTCTTTCTGTGTCTATGGATTTACCACTTCTGGACATTTTTAAAAAATAGCATCATACTATACGTGGCCTTTGTGTCTCTGGCTTCTTTCACTTAGCATAATATATTCAAGGTTTGTTCATATTGTAGCATTTCTTTTTTTTTTTTTTTTAATTTCTTTTCAGCATAACAGTATTCATTGTTTTTGCACCACACCCAGTGCTCCATGCAGTACGTGCCCTCCCTATTACCCACTACCTGGTTCCCCAACATCCCACCCCCCGCCCCTTCAAAACTCTCAGGTTCTTTTTCAGAGTCCATAGTCTCTCATGGTTCATCTCCCCTTCCAATTTCCCTCAACTCCCTTCTCTTCTCCATCTCCCCATGTCCTCCATGTTATTTGTTATGCTCCACAAATAAGTGAAACCATATGATACTTGACTCTCTCTGCTTGACTTATTTCACTCAGCATAATCTCTTCCAGTCCTGTCCATGTTGCTACAAAAGTTGGGTATTCATCCTTTCTGATGGAGGCATAATACTCCATCGTGTATATGGACACATCTTCCTTATCCATTTGTCTGTTGAAGGGCATCTTGGTTCTTTCCACGGTTTGGCGACCGTGGCCATTGCTGCTATAAACATTGGGGTACAGGGGTGCCTGGGTGGCTCAGTGGTTTAAGCCGCTGCCTTCGGCTCAGGTCATGATCTCAGGGTCCTGGGATCGAGTCCCACGTCGGGCTCTCTGCTTGGCAGGGAGCCTGCTTCCCTCTCACTCTCTCTGCCTGCCTCTCTGCCTACTTGTATCTCTCTCTGTCAAATAAATAAAATCTTTAAAAAAACAAAAACAAAAACATTGGGGTACAGATGGCCCTTCTTTTCACTACATCTGTATCTTTGGGGTAAATACCCAGTAGTGTAATTGCAGGGTCATAGGGAAGCTCTGTTTTTAATTTCTTAAGGAATCTCCACACTGTTCTCCAAAGTGGCTTCACCAACTTGCATTCCCACCAACAGTGTAAGAGGGTTCCCCTTTCTCCACATCCTCTCCAACACACGTTGTTTCCTGTCTTGCTAATTTTGGCCATTCTAACTGTTGTAAGGTGATATCTCAATGTGGTTTTCATTTGAATCTCCCTGATGGCTGGTGATGATGAGCATTTTTTCATGTGTCTGATAGCCATTTGTATGTCTTCATTGGGGAAGTGTCTGTTCATATCGTCTGCCCATTTTTTGATATGATTATCTGTTTTGTGTGTGTTGAGTTTGAGGAGTTCTTTATAGATCCTGGATATCAACCTTTTGTCTGTACTGTCATTTGCAAATATCTTCTCCCATTCCGTGGGTTGCCTTTTTGTTTTGTTGACTGTTTCCTTTGCTGTGCGGAAGCTTTTGATCTTGATGAAGTCCCAAAAGTTCACTTTCACTTTTGTTTTCTTTGCCTTTGGAGACATATCTTGAAAGACGTTGCTGTGGCTGATATCGAAGAGGTTACTGCCTATGTTCTTCTCTAGGATTCTGATGGATTCCTGTCTTACGTTGAGTCTTTTATCCATTTCAAGTTTATCTTTTTGTATGGTGTAAGAGAATGGTCGAGTTTCATTCTTTTACATATAGCTGTCCAGTTTTCCCAGCACCATTTATTGAAGAGACTGTCTTTTTTCCACTGTATATTTTTTCCCGTTTTGTCGAAGATTATTTCACCATAGAGTTGAGAGTCCATATCTGGGCTCTCCACTCTGTTCCACTGGTCTATGTGTCTGTTTTTATGCCAGTACCACACTGTCTTGGTGATCACAGCTTTGTAGTAAAGCTTGAAATTGGGTAACGTGATGCCACCAGTTTTGTTTTTGTTTTTCAACATTTCCTTAGCAATTCGGGGTCTCTTCTGATTCCATACAAATTTTAGGATTATTTGCTCCAGCTCTTTGAAAAATACCGGTGGAATTTTGATCGGAATGACATTAAAAGTATAGATTGCTCTAGGCAGTATAGACATTTTAACAATGTTTATTCTTCCAATCTAAGAGCATGGAACGGTCTTCCATCTTTTTGTGTCTTCTTCAGTTTCTTTCATGAGTGTTCTGTAGTTCCTCGAGTACAGGTCCTTTACCTCTTTGGTTAGGTTTATTCCCAGGTATCTTATGGTTCTGGGTGCTATAGTAAATGGAATCGATTCTCTGATTTCCCTTTCTGTATTTTCATTGTTAGTGTATAAGAAAGCCACTGATTTCTGTACATTGACTTTGTATCCTGCCACGTTACTGAATTGCTGTATGAGTTCTAGTAGTTTGGGGGTGGAGTCTTTGGGGTTTTCCATATAAAGAATCATGTCATCTGCGAAGAGAGAGAGAGTTTGACTTCTTCCTTGCCAATTTGGATACCTTTTATTTCTCTTTGTTGTCTGATTGCCGATGCTAGGACTTCTAATACTATGTTGAACAAGAGTGGTGAGAGTGGGCATCCTTCCCACGGGAAGGCTGCAAGCTTTTTCCCATTGAGGATGATATTTGCTGTGGGTCTTTCATAGATAGATTTTATGAAGTTCAAGAATGTTCCCTCTATCCCTATACTTTGAAGCGTTTTCATCAGGAACGGATGCTGGATTTTGTCAAATGCTTTTTCTGCATCAATTGAGAGGACCATGTGGTTCTTCTCTCTTCTCTTATTGATTTGTTCTATCACATTGATTGATCTGCGATTGTTGGACCAACCTTGCAACCCAGGGATGAATCCCACCTGGTCATGGTGGATAATCTTTTTAATGTGCTGCTGGATCCTGTTTGCTAGGATCTTGTTGAGAATCTTAGCATCTTTATTCATCAGTGATATTGGTCTGAAATTCTCCTTTTGGTAGGGTCTTTGCTTGGTTTGGGGATCAGGGTAATGCTGGCTTCATAGAAAGAGTCTGGAAGTTTTTCTTCTGCTTCAATTTTTTGGAAAAGCTTCAGGAGAATTGGTGTTATTTCTTCTTTGAAAGTTTGGTAGAATTCCCCAGGGAATCCGTCAGGTCCTAGGTTCTTGTTTTTTGGGAGGTTTTTGATCACTGCTTCAATCTCATTACTAGATATCGGTCTATGCAGGTTGTCAATTTCTTCCTGGTTCAATTTTGGGAGTTTATAGTTTTCCAGGAATGCATCCATTTCATCTAGGTTGCTTAGCTTATTGGCATATAACTGTTGGTAATAATTTCTGATGATTGTTTCTATTTCCTTGGTGTTAGTTGTGATCTTTCCCTTTTCATTCATAATTTTATTAATTTGGGCTTTCTCTCTATTCTTTTGGATTAGTGTGGCCAATGGTTTATTGATCTTATTGATTCTTTCAAAAAACCAGCTTCTAGTTTCATTGATACGTTCTACTGTATCTCTGGTTTCTACCTCATTGATCTCTGCTCTAATCTTGTTTATTTCCCTTCTTGCATGTGGAGTTGGTTTGATTTGTTGTTGATTCTCCAGTTCTTTAAGGTGTAGAGACAGCTGGTGTATTCTGGATTTTTCAATTTTTTTGAGGGAGGCTTGGATGGCTATGTATTTCCCCCTTAGAACCGCCTTTGCTGTATCCCATAGGTTTTGGACCGAAGTATCTTCATTCTCATTGGTTTCCATGAATTGTTTAAGTTCATCTTTGATCTCCTGGTTGATCCAAGCATCTTAAGCAAGGTGGTCTTTAGCTTCCAGGTGTTTGAGTTCCTTCTGAACTTTTTCTTGTGATTGAGCTCCAGTTTCAAATCATTGTGACCTGAGAATATGCAGGGAATAATGTCAGTCTTTTGGTATCGGTTGAGTCCTGCTTTGTGACTGAGTATGTGGTCTATTCTGGAGAAGGTTCCATGTGCACTCAAGAAGAATGAGTATTCTGTTGTTTTAGGGTGGAATGTTCTGTATATGTCTATGAGGTCTATCTGGTCCAATGTTTCATTCAATGCTCTTATTTCTTTATTGATTTTCTGCTTTGGTGATCTGTCTATTACTGAGAGAGGTGTGTTAAGATCTACTATTAATGTATTCATATGACTCTTTATCTTGATTAATAGTTTTCTTATGTAATTGGCTGCTCCCATATTGGGGGCATAGATATTTACAATTGTTATATCATCTTGGTGGATAGTCCCCTTAAGAATTATGTAGTGTCCTTCTGTATCTCTGACTACAGTCTTTAGTTTAAAATCTTTATCTGATATGAGAATCGCTACTCTGGCCTTCTTTGAGGCCCATTGGCATGAAAGATGCTTCTCCATCCCTTCACTTTCAGTCTGGGTGTATCTTTAGGTTCAAAAGACAACATATGGATGGGTCCTGTCGTTTTATCCAATCTGCAACCCTGTGTCGTTTTATGGGCGCATTTAGGCCATTCACATTGAGAGTGATTATTGATAGATACGTTTTTATTGACAGCATGTTACCTTTGAAGTCTTTCTGTCTGTAGATTGTCTCTATATTTCTGTTCAATGATATTCTTAGGATTTTTTCTCTTTTATAGAACTCCCCTTAATATTTCCTGCAGTGTCAGCTTGGTGGTTGCATAGTCTTTTAAGCCTTGCGGGTCTTGGAAACTCTTTATCTCTCCATCCATTTTGAATGTCAGTCTTGCTGGATAAAGTATTCTTGGCTGTATGTTCTTCTCATTTAGTACTCTGAATTTTGCCGGCTCTTCCTGGCTTGCCAGGTCTCTGTGGACAGGTCTGACGTTATTCTAATGGGCTTTCCTCTGTATGTAAGGAGCTTCTTTGTCCTAGCTGCTTTCAAGAGGGTCTGCCTAGAATTGTAATTCTTCATTCTAACTATCAGGTGTCACGAGGACTTTCAAGAATCTAAAATCTTGGGGGAAACTGTTCTGCCTCTAGTACATGAACGCTGTTTCCATTCATGAGATTGGGAAAATTTTCATAGACAACTTGTTCCACTATATCTTCTAGACTTCTTTCTTTCTCCTCCCCTTCAGGGATTCCAATAATTCTGACGTTGGAACGTTTCATGGCATCATTTATTTCCCTGATTCTGTTTTCGTGGCTTCTGAGCTGTTTGTTCCAGGCTTCCTCCTGATCCTTTCTATCCGTTTGTCCTCCAGATCACTAATTCTATCTTCTCTGTCTCAGTTACACTAGCTTTTAGAGAATTTAGATTAGATTGGAATTCATTGAGAGCATTTTGAACATCATCCCTGGTGGCTTTCAGTTCTGCCCTAACATTGTGAACATCATCCCTGATGGCTTTCATTTCTGCCCTAATCAATTCCGTTTGGTCATCCATGGCTTTCTCCAACCTAACTATTGCCTGGATAATTGTTAGCCTGAATTCCTTTTCTGACATATTGTCTATTTCAATAGCCATTAGCTCTGTTGCAGAAGGTCCGTCCTCTGTACTTTTCTTCTGTTGGGCATTCCTCCTCCTAGTCATTTTGGTAAGAGATGACTGAATGGATGCAGCTGGATGTATCGATTGTGGTGCAGTCTGTGGTGCTTCTGCCCACTGGCGTCTTCTGCTCCTTTAGAGATCCAGACGTGTATAATTCTGATTGCAGGCTGATTTCATGGGTGATCAGAGTGCTTTGGTAGGTAATCAGCTCACTTTAGGGTACAGGTTGAAACGGCGTCTCCTCCTACTTTCCCGCCATCTTGACTCCCATATTGTAGCATTTAATAATACTTTGTTCTTTTTCTGGCCAGATAGTATTCCTTTGTATGGGTGTGCCACATTTTGTTTATCCTCTTCAGTTGGTAGACATTCGGGTTGTTTCCACTTTTTGGCAATTATGTTTCATTTGATTTTGATGTTTATTTTTTGAGAGAGAGCTGGCATGAGTCAGGGATGGTGAGGGGCAGAGAGAGAAGGAGAGAGAGAATCTTAAGTAGGCGCCACACCCAACACAGAGCCCATCTTGGGGCTCAATCTCATGACCCTGAGATCATGACTTGAGCCAAAACCAGGAGTTGGAGTCTTAACTGACTGAGCCACTAGGTGCCCCCCATTTTAGCTGTTATGTTACTATGAACATCAGTGTACAGACTTTTATGAGTATATGTTTTCAGTTCTCCTGGGTATTTATCAAGGAGTGGAATTGCTGGGTCATATGGTATCCATGGTGGAGTTTAGAAGGAACTACCACACTGTTTCCCACAGTGGTCACACCATTTTACATTCCCATCAGCATGTGTGAGAGTCAAGGCAGCCTGAGATGGGACACACTACACTCTAAGAAACCACTCTTCACCCAGGCAAGAGACAGTGACTGTACCCACTTATAAGCAGCCCTGACAACCCCCCTCCAGGGTCACCTCCTCTTAAACAGCCATGAAGAAATTCCCTAGAGGAAAGAATTATGTCAAACAAAGTGACTACAGTGAAGGACTCTTCCAAAGCCCTGAAAGCTGCCATTACCCAAAACAGGCATCCAACATGTTCATTTATAACTTTCCATAAATACCAGCACTAGCAATATTATCTTCATATGAGGAGGTGACTTCACAGCACTTTAGAAAGTTACAACATCATAAATAATCTATGAATATGTTATTTCATCTGCTCTCATAATTTGTCTGCTCCATCAGAGTTCTGGCCAATTTTAGAAATTTCCATTGTAAATATATAAATGTAATGGCAAGAAAAACATGAAAATTGAACAAAATGAGGTCAAGTATCACATTTAATCCATAAATATTATGGTAGAGTATGAAATTGTTTTATGGATGGCTAAAGTAAATCTGTTCGGTGGGGGAGGAGATGACATGTTGCCACCAATGCAAAAAGAAAGGATGCCTAATAGGGAAGCAAGCAGCAGGCCTACCTAGAACCTCTTTTTCTCTAGTTAGTGACGTACATCATTATAAATTATTTGGTGCTGTCCTAAAATACTCGACCCAGTACATTTATGTACATATAAATTTATACTGATACTCTAAGGATAATAGAGAATACTATTTTATAACACTTTATGCCCTGTGACACATCTGGAAATGTGCCATAAAAGAAAATTAATTCTGAAATGGAGTTGGTTCTCATCGATTGTCACTAAAAGTCATTCAGGGGAAAATGAACAGTTTGGGCCTACTCTGTAAAGGTGTTAATTAAAGGCACAGTTATGGAAATGGGTTAACAATTATTGCTCACTCCAGTTTTCTTAAAAAATGTGCCTAGGGTATGATCTGTGATCTTTCTTC
This sequence comes from Meles meles, assembly GCF_922984935.1. Classification (NCBI taxonomy): domain Eukaryota; kingdom Metazoa; phylum Chordata; class Mammalia; order Carnivora; family Mustelidae; genus Meles; species Meles meles. The sequence continues at coordinate 73,674,728 of NC_060071.1, forward strand.
TCTTGAGTCTGGAATCCTCTCCTGTTCTCCTTTTCCACCTACTTTGGATTTTCTGGGAAACTTTCTTGAGGCCTTTGATTCCCAGATGTGCTGTGGGTTTGGCACAGGCAGATTTCAGGTTGAGTTTCAAGCGTCATACTCGGAACACACTGGGGAGAGTTTGGCTGCTGTTTGAATGTCCATGTTGTGTAGATAGATTGGTGCTAGAGTAGGGTAAGAAACCTCTGCCTGGTGGTTTGCTGGCAGCTCACTTCCTCCAGACTTCCTCTCAGAGGCTCTGAGTGGACTCAGTATTATTTCCAGGAAGGTATGGAAGTGGAGGCAGTAGAGGTATTGATTTGGAGGACACACAGGACTAAGGAATTCCTAGACCTGGAAAACTTGGTTCTCTCTCCTCCTGAGATTTGTGTTTATAAGGGCAGGAGATTTGGCCTTGGAAGGCAGGTACCTGCTGTATTACCTGCTGCGGAAGTGAGCAGCAACAAAGGGGGAATGGAAAAAAAAATCTGATGTGCAATTTAGCCTAAAAGAAACACATGGCATCTTGTAGCTCACCAATTCTTTAAATTTATTTATTTTTTTGTGGCACTGGAGGTTCTAGGACCACTTTGGATAGTGAATACCAGTGACTGAAGCATTTATTTATTTTTTTAAAGATTTATTTATTTACTTATTTTAGAGAGAGTGTGCGCGCATGAGTGGAGGGAGAGGCTGAGGGAGAAAGAGAATCTCAAGCAGACTCCCTGCTGAGCACAGAGCCCGATGTGGGGCTTGATCTCACAACCCTGAGATCATGACATGAACTGAAACCAAGAGTCCGACACATAGCCAACTGAACCACCAAGGTGCCCCAACAAATACCTTTCAAACACCTCCTGCTGGAGAGTTTTTCTCTTGTCTTGGTTTCAGTGGAAAGTCAGCATCCTCTGGGCCTTTTTATAAAGCACAACAGGGGGCTTATAAGGAGGAGGACAGAGTTAGGGACAGTCACAAGTAGAAACAGCTGACAGGTGAGGGGTGGAGGGAAACACCAAATATTCAGGAAGGTTTGAACACTGAGAGTGAGGCACAGTGAGCTTTTTATAGAACCTGGTGGAACTCAAGGAACCATCTCTGAGATAAAAACCCTTATTCAAATGCCACAGACACACTTTCCCTAAACACAGAGACTTGAGGCCTAGCGGTTTTTATCCTGCAGCAAAAGATTTGGGTCAGAACCAAAGTTTTAAAGACTTTTTTTTTAAGAAGTTCAAAGATTCATTGGCCAGCAGCCAAGTGTGGTCTGATTTGTTTGCATTTCCTCTGGGAACTCTCAGGCAAATGAGGAATTGGCCAGCCATAACTGTAAGGGTCACCCACTCCCCTGTGGGTCCTTTCTTCCTGGCATTTACAATGTAAGGGAGGAGAGTCAGGAGGAACCCAATTCCTACAAAGGCCTTGTTTCAGCAGCCCAGTCAAGCTGCAGTTCTGTCCTGGGTGAAGGGGCTGCAGTCTCCCCTCACGTCATCCTGGCATGAATTAGTCTGCAGTGAAATTCTTCCCACTTCTTCCTTCCAATAGTGGTGGTCAGAGGACCTGCTCTAGGCTTGGAGGCATCACACATGCATGCTCATGGACTGGTTTTCCTTGTTCATGTTCTTGGAAAGCTTACCATCTACCAAGAATCTTTCGAGCATTCCTGTTGTTTGTGCTTAACTTAGAAGGTTTTGGGAAATTTGTCAACTGGATTTGACTTTAAAAAATGAAAAAAAAAATTTTTTTTCTGTGGTTTTGGGAATTTAAAAAGCAGGTGCTTGTGTCCCACACATGGGTATACATATACAGAGAGCATGAGACCTCTCTCCTTTTCTTGGGATTTTGATCTCACCTGCTATACAACAATTGTAGTGGAATAATCTTTCTGATCTAACTATTTTAGAACACTGGAATCTATTGCATAAGACCATCTTGTAACTTCCAGAGGAAGGTTTGGATGGTTAATGTTGGTCAATTTCAGCTCTTAGTACAGTAGCAGCTACCCTAAAAATTCCACACACACACACACACACAAAAGAACCCTCTTAGAACTTATATATGAATTCAGCAAAGAAGCAGGATACAAAGTCAACAGACAAAAGTCAGTTGCATTTCTATATGCCATCAATGAACAATCTGAAAAGGAAATTATGGAAAGAATTCCATTTACAGTAGCATCAAACATAGGAATTAACGAGGAAGTGAAAGACCATACAATGATAACGACAATAAAGTGCTAATAAAATTATTTCCAAATGGCTCAAAGACCTCAATGTAAGACCTGAAACTATAAAATTCTTTGAAGAAACATGGGGCAAAAACTTCATGACATTGGATCTGGCAGTGATGTCTTGTGTATGACACCAAAGGCATAGGTAACAAAAGAAGATATAAACAACTGGATTTCATGAAAATTACAAAAAAATTGTCCATCAGAAGACACTATCAGCAGGGTAAAAAGGCAACCTACAGAATGGAAGAAAATATTTGAAAATCATATAACTGGTAAGAAATTAATATCCAGGGGCACCTGGGTGGCTCAGTGGGTTAAAGCCTCTGCCTTTGGCTCAGGTCATGATCTCAGGGTCCTGGGATCGAGCCCCGCATTGGACTCTCTGCTCAGCGGGGAGCCTGCTTCCCTTCCTCTCTGTCTCTGCCTGCCTCTCTGCCTACTTGTGATCTCTGTCAAATAAATAAAAATCTTAAAAAAAAGAAATTAATATCCAGAATATATAGAGAATTCCTAAAAACAACAAAATCAACCCAATTCAAAAGTGGGCAAAGGACTTGAACAGACATTTCTTCAAAGATATACAAATGGCCAATAAGGACATGAAAGATGCTCAACTTTTACTAATCAGTAAGGAAATGTAAGTCAAAACCACCATGAGATACCATCTCATGCCCATTCAAATGGCTACTATAAAAATAAACCACCCCTCCCCGCCGAATAAACCAACCCAGAAAATAACAAATGTGGGTAAGGATGTGGAGAAATTGGACACTTGTGCACTGTTGGTGGGAATGTAAAAGGTACAGCTGCTATGGAAAACATTAAAAACAGAATTACCATATGATCCAGCAATTCCACGTTGGGAATAATTGAAAGCAAGTCTCAAAGAGGCACTTGTACACCCATGTTCATAGCAGCATTATTCACAATAGCAGACTTGTGGAAACCACCCAAGTGCACATGGATGGATGACTAGATAAGGATGATGTGGTACAAACACAGTGGAATCTTCTTCAGCCTTAAAAGGGAAGAACATTCTAATACACGCTACAACAGGGGTGAATCTTGAAGACACTATGCTAAGTGAAAGAAGCCACAAATAGTCAAGTACGGTATGATTCCACTTATAGGAGGTACTCGGAGTAGTCAACATCATAGAGACAGAAAGAATGGTGGTTTGCAAGGGCCAGGGGGAGGGGGAATGGGGAGCTATTATTTAATGGGTACAGAGTTTCAGTTTTACAAGATGAAAAGAGTTCTGGAGATGGATGATGGTGATGGTTGTGCAACAATGTGAACAGACTGAATACCACTGAGCCGTACACTCAAAACTGGCAAAGATGGAAAATTTCATGTTCTGTATATTTTACTACAGTAAAAAAAATGGGAGAACAGAGTGAATATGGCTGCCAAGGTGTGGAGAAGCAAGATGGAAACTCAAAATTCCCTGCCCCTGACAAATGATGAGCGAAGGGGCCTCCATCTACGTAGAATGGTGGGAAGCAGCTCATTGATTTCAATGAAATCAGTTTCATTGATTGAATTTGGGGAATCATCAGGGTATGGCTTCATAATCTGAACCATCACTTGGTTGGTCTCTCCAGAAATGAGTTGCCATTGTCAGATCAGAGGCAAGAGGTCTGGGTCAAGCCCTCACTTCTATGGGGCCTTACTCCACCCTGGCCAGGTGGGGTGGTACACCAGCACCTTAGTCCTGTCCTGTGCTAGTGGACCCAGAGTGAGGGGTACTTGGCTCTTTGGGGAGGCCTGTGAGCATTCACCCCTAACATGGCTGGAGCTCCCTCATTCCTTTTTTTGCTCCATTGGCTATTAAGATATCTTTCTGAAAGGCAGCCTCTAGCTTTCTTCCTCTGGCAGAAAGCCAGATCCCCTTTGCTGCAAGAGAGCTTGGATAGGGACCACCAAAAGGATTGGGTAGCCCTGCTCAATTTGCAATCATGTGGGACCTAACCTCTGTGTTCCTGGGAGCCTCTTCCTGTGTCGATGTGTGCCCTACCTCCCTTCCTTTCTGTTTGGAAGTCCCGGGGATGGCTGGTCTGAGCCCACATGGACTTTAAGATCAGAAAGGCAGGTCTTTCGGCTTCCTAGCCCTCCAGGTTCCAAAGAACCCTGCCCCTCACTGGCATTTCAAGGGGGAGCCTTGGAAAGAAAAAGGCCTGAGAAGGGCCTAGCAGAGGATGCCATCTTTAACATGCCCCTGAGGGACTTTTATTCTTGGAGCAACTGGACCAAATTACATTTCCAGATCAGCATCCCAGGTCATTTTCCTTAGAAAAACATTTTCAGAGAGCCACCTTAGAAGGTAATTCATTAATTGAGAGACAAGAAATAGGAAAAAAAAATATGGCAAATGTGAAACTCACAGCATGGCCAGGATAGCACGGTTGGCCTCCTGCCACCTTCCCCACAGTTCTGCGACTCTCGGCATTGGAGAGAATGGGTGGTGTCCACCGTGGTGAAGACAGCTGTCCTTCAGGCCCTCGCAGCCTGTGAGGACAGGACTTGTGATAGGTCCAGCTGACAGCGTACAAGAGAACAGCAAGAGTCTAGGGGGGGCCTCGTGGACACAATGGGAGAGTGTGAGGGACTCAGACTCAAAGCTGGAAGAGTCAGGAGGGAAAAACACATCCTTTGAGAAGCATAGAGATGCAAGGGGTGGCAAGTCAAGCCCTCTCTACTGGGGCCAGAAAACTCTGTGTCTAAATATTACCAGGGAGTTTGTTCATAATGCAGAGGTTTGGCTCAGGTAGTTTTGGGGTGGACTGTGCATTTTCGAAGGAACCATTCCCTGTCCTCAGGAATCTTGATGCAGGTGGTTCAGGGTCCACACATTGAGGCCCTCTGCCCCACACGACACCCGAGCTCCTTCTGTGGCACCCCCAGCATGGCCGTCGACTCGGGGTCCAGTGCTGGAGCAGCAAAAGGATGAGGGAGCTGCCAACTGCAGGTGTCTGGTCAGCCTGCCATCCTCACACTGAGCCGGATCCAGCTCCCCACAGAGGCTGCCTGTCAGGACGCTGTGAGGTTGTTCTCACGGAACAGCACAGATGCTGCTTGAGGCTCAACTTGAACTTCCAATATTGAGAAGTTTATTATGGTGCTATTGGGCAAGGGAAGAGCAACTTCTGTATTGCTGGTGAGGCCCGAGTAGGGGAGGAAGGCAGTAGACCAGGCGTCCTGAGGGGGTGAAAGTGTTCTGAAATTGTGTACTTGTGGTTGCACACATCTGTGGATATGCCCCAGTCCACTGAATTGTGCACTTTAAATGGGTGAATAGTATGTTTTACGAATTACATCTCAATAAAGGTATCTAAAGAAAAGTTCATTACACCAGGGTGCATGAAGTACACTCTCTACAGACACATGTTGAGGGTGTTTCAAAGAATGCCATTTGTATGTACAAATAGAGTTAGTTCAGTGACGTAATGTGTTTACCACATAGAGGGAAATCAGAGTTTTACCATTCAAGGGAAAGAAAAGATCCGAGAACTCCATAAAAATCTTGTTTGTTGGGGGAATGGCTTTATTAATATACTTGAAAATAATTCTGATCATTTCTTATGATATTTGACTCACATCAGTAATGACTTATTTACAACTGTGCCTTTTACAGTGTTATCTCTACAGAGATACATTACTGAGGCTGACACTTCTCTTTGTAATGTATGTCTCAGTAGATGGTTGGTCCTGACATTTTATCCCAGGGGACCCCAGCTAAGCGGTGGACTGACTGGCTTTCTACCTCGGCTCACATTGTTCCCTTCTCTGGTCCTTATGGAGTCCTAATTTTTTAAAAAAAAAAGATTTTATTTATTTATTAGAGAAAGAGTACAAGTGGGAGGAGCAGAGGGAGAGGAAGAGAGAGAACCTCAAGCAGACTCCATGCTGAATGCAGAACCCAGCACAGGCTGGATCCCAGGACCCTGAGACCATGACCTGAGCCAAAACCAAGGGTCAGACACCTAACTGACTGCGCCACCCAGGTGCCCCTGGAGTCCTAATTTTACCTTGCATTTTCTAGCTTAAAGCTTTTCCCCTCTAAAATCATGAACTTGTATCTATGATCAAAAGACCTGAAGGGGATCATCAAGGAGTCATTTCTCAGTCAATTTGGAAGCTATATTCATTTAACTAATGAATAGTTTCCCTTTTAAGAAGCACACAAGGAAAAAAAATGCCCAGAACTTCTCTCCCACGATGCTCAGAACACAGAACTACGGAAAGAGAAGGGTTCTTAGTGATCTAGGGCAGCTCTGTTTTCACGGCCTGAGGGAGGTGAAGTGCAAGGTCACCAGGTAGCAGGTGAGCTGAGACTAAACCTTCTGGCTCATGGCTTGTCCCATGTCCTACGTTTTGCACTGCATATGGAAGCCACAAAAAACCAAACCTCCAAATACCTGTCTCCCCCAAACCAAACCCACCATCCAGTTCTAAAATCAAGTTGTCACTGTTACTGAACCACAAAGCAGGGGTTGCCCCATCCTACCATTGAAGGAGTAAGACCTTCTCCCCAGGGAAACGCAGTTCTGGGAGGCGGAAGGAGCCCAGTCACACAGAAGGAACCAGCCCACAGGCTCCTCCTTCCCAAGTGACAGAGCCTGGAAGAGTGCTTTTCTCCTTCCACAACATAACGAATTGCTGCTCCCCGGCTAGCCTCCAGCATTCGCTCTGTGCCAAGCTCTGGCTTCCATCCAGCCCCTCCTTGGGAGCCAAACCCCAGACTCTCTTGTCCTAGGAACCCGTCCAGAAGGGCTTTGGCAGTCGGCAAGGAGGAGCTTTATAACACGGCCTGGGGGGCCCGGCTGCCCAAGCTCTGGCTGCCTGGGTGGGTGGCCGGGACCCCTACTCTGCAGAGCCCTGCCCCGCACTGCAAAAGAAGGACAAGGAAGGGAAATAACAGGTTAGTAGCACACTGAGGGGCTGTTGGGGGTGGGGAGTGAGAGATGGCTTACTCTGGCTGTTCTTCCTTCTTCTGAGTGCAGAGGAATCTGATGACACCAAAACCTGGGTCCCAAGGTGCCTTCTTAAATTCAGCCAGAGAATTAGCTCCTGGGATCCCAGAACCACACACACTCTTCACGCCTGGGATTCTGCACTCTAGTAAAAACTGGCATTGGGACAGAGTGTGAATGGGTACAGGCAACTTCTCTCTGTAAGGTTTTTCCTCTGTTCCCTTCCTTGGAGGGAACAGTGCTTGTGATCGCTAGCGATGGCTTCTCTTGTACCTTTGAGTTTCTTTAGGATTGCCAGGATGGGTTGGCCTCAGACCCTGAGGCTTGATGGCATCCTCCAGCTATGAAGTCTCATCCCCACAAGATTCAGAAGGTACTTAAACTGATGTTATTTGAAAAAAAAAAAAAAAAAAAAAAAAAAGGTGCCAGAATGAAACAAAAATCTCAAATTCCCTTTAGAACTCATGGCCTCTTCCCTTTCCCCTGCTACCACGCCTTCTTTCCCCCCGTTCCCCTACCAGAATTCTCAGGGACTCCAAGATGCCATTTTGAGGAATGGGTTGTAGGAGAGTCTTCCCCCTCACAACAAAAAAACTTCCCTCTAAGGTAAGAGCAGAGGTGGGTCTGGTCTGTGGCCCCACACAATTCGGAGTTGGGAGGGCCTTAGGGACCCTCTCTTTCAAGGCTATCTGATTCACGACTGTTGTCAATGTCCCTGTTCGTTATTGGACAGCCTCTGCTAATCCAGTGTCCTCACAGCCCAAGTTAGCTGACCTAGAATTTTCACTGACTGGTTTTGCTCTTGATACCTGAGACCGTGTTGAATTACAAAACAAAACAACCCCCAAAGATAATGGGGCAGAGGGCATGCAGGCCTGATTTTTTTTTTTTTTTTAGATTTTATTTATTTGAGAGAGAACACAAGCAGGGGTAGAGGGAGGGCAGAGGGAGAAGCAAAGTCCCCACTGAGCAGGGAGCCCAACATAGGGCTCCATCCCAGGACCCCGAGATCATGACCTGAGCCAAAGGCAGACGCTCAACTGATTGAGCCACCCAGGCGCCCTGAGCTCTTTTTTTCAAAGTATAAATGGATGTAAGAAGTTCATTGAGTTGCCAGTGAATGTACTGATTTGCTTTGAAGAATGTACAGATGGGGGAGATGGGAGTTTGGAGGAGAAGCACAGATGGAGAAGTCATTTCATTTTGATTTGTCACTGAGCAGAGACCTGGAGTTGCTGAGGGTGTCAAGACTCAACAGATGCAAACCCAGGGAGGAAGGGCGACACAGACACACGGCAGGCACAGCCGGCAGGAAATGTGTTTCTGCAGGGCTCAGATGCCAGAGGAAGGGCACACAACCAGGGCTGGGGGGCGGGGGGATATTTCAGCCCAAGTCCGTGATCCTCCCAGGGGACAGACCTGGGTGCTCACAGATGGCTGAAGACCTAGGGGTGTTCCCCAAGGACAGAGGCAGACTGATCCTGCCACCCCCCCTTAAAGGCTGCGCGCTGTCTGCGCCCTTGCCTGCTGAGCCCCGCATTGCTCTCTGAAGGGCATGTGGGGCCTGCTCAGCGCCATGATTTTGTCCTGCTGCTTCTCTTGAAATCTGTTCTTTTTGGTGCCACCTGAATGCAAATATTCTAACTTTGCTTTTGTGGGTTCTCATTACTGAAAATTTTGTAGAGTTCTGAGCACAAATGCACATCTACAGAGTCCTAGTCCTGTTTTAGAAAGCATCTGCTGGTCTCTGTCATATGTGTGTGTGTGTGTGTGTGTATTTATTTTCCCCAGCCAAAACAGGCTTTCAGGGCCACAGAGTGATGTGGGTAGAGTCCTTAGGATAAACCAATAATGTGATTCTTTTTTTGGTTCACTAGATTGTTACATAAAGTGTCTGAAATTTGTAAGCTTTTCAGCTTGTTGATGACACTTGATAATCACTTGAGTTTATATGCCAATGGTTATGTTTAAATTGTACACATGGGATTGGCCTGGGCTATTTTTGGAGGCATGTGGGTTACTTGTGCCTGGATAGCCCAGCTCCTCTGGCTACCGTTGATAAGCTTGAGCTACACCCAACTGGCCACACACTTAGAGCGCCCCTTGGCTGCCTCAGTGCGGGGCGGCGGGGGTGGGGGTGTCTAAGGAAGCAGAACAGATTTTGGTCTATGCTCTGCTTTTGAACCCACTGAGACATGCTGGTGGAAGTGGTGGTCCTTCTCTGATGAGAACAAGGAGGACCCAGTTTCCTTAGAGACTCACAGACTGTCAGAAACTGATGTGTGCGGTGGCCTGTGGAGTGGCCACCTTCTTCCCTGCTGTGTCTCAGATGGGGCAGAAGATAGTTCCACCCAGTCCTGCTGGGTCTGATTTCCCTGGGTAGCTGCTTAGTGAAAAAGGACCTGCTGCTTCTAGAACCATCTCTAAAACTAGGAAGGAGTCCTTAATTAGACGAGTACACCAAGGCAGGCATTGAAGACTCCAAGTGAAAATTCAGCTGTTGCCGGTCTGCTTGCTGCCTGGTGGGTGACTGGGAAGGAAGGAGCCTGCCACCTGCAGCTTCCATTGCCGAACCATGTCCCCAGCCCACATGGGCCCAGGTATCAAAGTTCAGTCCTCAGGTCTGTGAGGGGGTGCTAGGGGCTGACTTACCTGGTCCCTATTCCCTCCTGGTCATCCTTCCTATGAATTAGTTTTAATTTTATTTTTAAATATTTATTTGAGAGTGAGCGAGTGAAAGTGAGCGTGAGTGGGGAGGAGCAGAGGGGGAAGCAGACTGCCTGCTGAGCAGGAAGCCCAACGTGAGGCTCCATCCCAAGACCCTGAGTTCATGACCTGAGCTGAAGCCAGATGCTTAACGGACTGAGCCCCCCAGGCGCCCCTCCTATGAACTACTTTTGAGTGCTGGAAGTGGAAGAACTTAACTGATGGTGTGCACTGATGCTGGCACGAGGCAGCATGGCCACTGGAGGCTCATAGGATGTCACCTCACAGCCTCCCACAAGCCGTCTTCTGATGGGCTGAGCCAGCGGCGGAGCTACTGTGGTATTTTGACATAATCATCAGGTACCAGAAGCAGAGCGGGATGGGAGGTGATGCAGGGAGAGCAAGTCTCCTAACGTGGTGTCCTGCAGGCAGGAGAAGGCAGCAAATACCCTGTCCTGATGTTTGTTAAGAGTTGATAAAAATATGTCAGAAGCCACAACGTGAAAGCGAGGCTGGGAGCAGGTCAGAGAAGGTGGCCACATGTCTGTGAGCGAGCTTTCCCGGGGCCCCCTTTGTGCCTGCCCTCCCAGTGTGCCCTAGAGTCTGAGTGCACAGCTCCTGCCCAGCACTGTCTGCCTTTCAATCCCATTGTTCTTAACCTATTCTAATCTAACTCCAAGGTATTTTATTTTGGAACCACAACTCCAAAACCTCTTGTTCGAAGGGTAGTTTCAATTTATTGATGAACCAAAGAAACTAGCACAATGGGATGTGAAAGGCCAGGAGAGGTGGATAGGGGTTCCTTCTGCCCGCGCTCCCACGCTGCCAGGATGAGTCCTCCCACACCTCACCTCATGGGCGGCGCCCCTCAGAGGGGGAGGCCTAGCCTGCAGGGAGCACAGTTCTCTGCCCCTGCGTCAGGAGTGGGAAAATCTCCACACCCCCACCCCACTGGAAAGACTCCCTCTGCAGGATCATAAACCTGCATCTGGGACCTAAAAACACAGCTCTTGGAAAACATTTTTCCAGTTTGCTGCTATGCTTTTTCATACCTTTGTATTCATTTGTGTCTGAAACAGCACATCTAGAGACAGACTGTAAACCCGGCCCACTAGATACTATTATTCTTTTCTTCTCTGCTGCTTAGTAGTCTAAATCCAGGTGGATCCATCTCACACTCCAGAGAGAAAATAATGAGACCTTATATTAGAGTTTTCAAAAGTGTGGACATATGTTGCCTCATTTGAACCTCCCAGCAGCCCTGGGAGGTGGGCAGGTGGGCATTGTGGTCCCAGGATCCTGAGGATGGCTGTCCCAGTGAAGCCAGGAACCGAATCCGTGTCCTCCAGCTCCTGGTCCAGGGCTCCTTCTGCTCCCCAAGATGAAGCGAGCTCACCTCGATGAGCACAGCAGCCTTCGCTGAGAAGAGATGAAATGTCCTTTGGGCTGGCTGACCAAGGTGCCTGGAAGTACAGAGCTTGTCAGTGGGCTCAAGGAAGAAACACACCTGAGTGAAATCTGGCATCAACGGCAGACGGGGAACTAGGGTAGGACACGGGCATCTCGGACAAGGGTTTCCTGTTTTCTTGATTCGAACCTGGACCACACTGGTGCTGCAACCGGAACTCAGCAAAGTCCGGGAGGAGAGAAGGCATTCAGAGGACTTTCTCATCTAGCAACTTATTGATTCCTTCACACATTCTCTTGAGGTTGGGCCGACAGTCTCCATCAAGACTATAAAGGGTGGAGAGGAACTCCACGTCGGCAAAGTGGTTGAAGACGTGGTTGATGCGCCCGTGGGTCCGGGGCGTCAGGTGTCGCTGCACCAGTTCATGCACCAGGTCCTTGCACTCGTGCAGGAGCTTGGAGAGCACGTTCTTGTCAAACGTGTATTCCACCTCGTAGAAGCTGACGATGGTCATGGCGGTCTGGTTCAGCTTCTTCCTGAGCTTCTCCACAACGACCACCTCCTCCTGGCTGAACTGGTTGTGTCGGTAGAGGATTCCGATTTTGATTGCCACCTTGATCAAGTCTTTCATGATTTTGTGGGCTTCCTTCTTGTTGTGGGTGTGCTCTTTTGTGACTTTGTAGAGCTCATCGAAGATCTCGCTGCTGGTGTCATCGATCAACATATTCGCCATGGTTTTGCTGGCGATTTTGCTCAGGATCTTCTTCTGGGCTTGAAGGGCAAGGTTCTTTGAACTAAAAACATCGGGACCTAGTGTGAGGAAAGAGAGAAAAGTTAGAGAAATATGAGAGCTGTTTATTATGATTCTACAAGTGAAACACGATAATTTGAACTTACGTTCCTAGAACAAAAACAAGACTTTATATCCCACCACTCCCTGACCAAACTCCACCCAAGCCTGGGATTGCTACATTGTCCTCTCAACATACCATGCTTGTTTATCCTCTTGAATCTTCTAAATCTTTTTTTTCTTTTAATTTTATTTATTTGACAGACAGAGATCACAAGTAGGCAGAGAGGCAGGCAGAGAGAGAGGAGGAAGCAGGCTCCCTGCTAAGCAGAGAGCCTGATGCAGGGCTCCATCCCAGGACTCTGGGATCATGGCCTAGGGCGAAGGCAGAGGCTTTAACCCACTGAGCCACCCAGGTGCCCCAATCCTCTTGAATCTTCTAATCACCCTCTTCCTTCTCTGGAAGTGGCCTCCTCTTCTCTAGGCCAAATCTTACCTTTTTATACCTACTTCCTGCACAATGCTTTCCTGACCCTCTTAACTCACAGAGAACTGCACTATTCAGTTGTGCAAATTACTGCAACAAGCACGTCACACGACGCCAACGCCATTCCCTGGATGGACATGGATGCCCGATCATGGCAGTCTTTTTGACTGAGTCTCAGAACCCATAATTTGAGTCTAAGGTGTATTTTTTTTTCATGTTCTCTATCTAGGAAATTGTTGTGTGTCTTACAGTCACTGTTGCCAGGGACACATGCACTGTGGTTGTCTTTATCTATACACAAGCAATCTGCACAACAGGAGCCAGAGATTGGGGAGAAAATTCAAGAGCACTCAGATGCCCTCAGTTGGCAGAGACAACAGAAGGGCACTGCGTGCGAAACACACACACCAACAACTCCAAGTCAAAGATGCTTCAGACAAGTAGTACCCTGAATGTGAAGAAGCTTATAACAACCAAAGTCAGTCAGGTTCTCTTCTTTTCCACTTTATGAATGAACAAGAGTAAAAGATTAAAAAAAACAAAACAAACCCTATGTCTAAGCAAGTCCAAAAGGACCTTTCAATAAGTATAACATTTCTAAGTAAAAAAGAAAGCAGTCACTCACAATTTAATTGGCAGCACCTTTTTCTTTCTTAAGAGCACATAAAAGAACCTCTTACAATCAGTGATGCCTTAGATTTGATGAACTACTCTGTGGTGTGGGCAGTTAGCTAGAGCTGACATCAAAAACCCACTGCCCATCCCGCTACAGCGTGTATGTGTATTACTGGCCCAGAGGAGAGGGGGGTTGCCCGAGGGTGGAGACGGTGTCTCCCACAACACCCAGCTCTGTTTTGGGCACAGGGATGAAGTGGCATCTGCTGGATGAAATACCAGAGAAACACTGCAGAAGAAGAAGGTAGTAAAATACAGTGCGAATTTATATTAAAAAAGTTTTCCTTTGAGGACTGAAGACCCTTCTAGGATCTAAAGAGATTGTATCCAGTGCTCTGTGGCCACAGGGAAGTAACAGGACAGGCAGAGTGGACACATGGCCATACAAGCCAGTCAGGCCCCGCAACCCTTGCCTGGCCGCCCCCATGTTCCACACGGTCTGCCCACCTGGGGCTTATGGCTCAGTGCTCAGTGATTAACACCCAGATGCTTGGGTCTCACGGACAGACTCAAAAAACACTCTCACACAATTTAAACAAGGCTCCCACACATTCCCCGCACCCACTTCCCCCCTCCCCATGGGCCCCACCTTGCTCCCTCAGCTCTGGGCCTTTTCAGGACAGCTCTACTGCTCTGGGGCTTATCCCTGCAGGCCCAGGCCCCATGGGGCTTGGGCTGGAGGGGGGCCGGCGTGGCAGGCTCAGCAGCAGTCGGGCAGTCAGTCGAGGCCAGGAGCATCCTACAGCCCAGGGAGTGCATGCTCTTTTAAAGTCTGAAACCACAGAATCTTCAAGCAACTTCCCAGTCAAATGACCCTGACGCTGGACGCTGCCTACAGTCAAGGTGCAAAGGAAACCAACAGGGGAGCCCTGGTCTAGCCCTCCTGTGTGCCCAGGGCCTCAGGCACTGGTGGCTCTGGGTGCGGGGATGGGGGCAGGGAAGGAGTGCTGAGTGCACCAGGCGCTTTCAGGGTTCTCACTCTGTTAGCTGAAGCTGACACTTTTTTTTTTTTAATTTCTTTTCAGTGTACCAGAATTCATTGTTTATGTACCACACCCAGTGCTCCATGCATTACGTGCGCCCTTAATGCCCATCACCAGACTCACCCAACCCCCCCCTTCAAAACCCTCAGATTGTTTTTCAGAGTCCACAGTCTCATATGATTCGTCTCCCCCTTCTATTTCCCCCAGCTCCCTTCTCCTCTCCATCTCCCCATGTCCTCCGTGTTATTTCTTATGCTCCACAAATAAGTGAAACCATATGATACTTGACTCTCTCTGCTTGACTTATTTCACTCAGTATAATCTCTTCCAGTCCTGTCCATGTTGCTACAAAAGTTGGGTATTCATCCTTTCTGATGGAAGCATAATACTCCATCGTGTATATGGACCACATCTTCTTTATCCATTTGTCTGTTGAAGGGCATCTTGGTTCTTTCCACAGTTTGGCGACCATGGCCATTGCTGCTATGAACATTGGGGTACAGATGGCCCTTCTTTTCACTACATCCATATCTTTGGGGTAAATACCCAGTAGTGCAATTGCAGGGTCATAGGGAACCTCTATTTTTAATTTCTTCAGGAATCTCCACACTGTTCTCCAAAGTAGCTGTATGAACTTGCATTCCCACCAACAGTGTAAGAGGGTTCCCCTTTCTCCACATCCTCTCCAACACACATTATTTACTGTCTTGTTAATTTTGGCCATTCTAACTGGTGTACGGTGGTATCTCAATGTGGTTTTAATTTGAATCTCCCTGATGGCTAGTGATGATGAACATTTTTTCATGTGTCTGTTAGCCATTTGTATGTCTTCATTGGAGAAGTGTCTGTTCATATCTTCTGCCCATTTTTTGACATGATTATCTGTTTTGTGTGTGTTGAGTCTGAGGAGTTCTTTATAGATCCTGGATATCAGCCCTTTGTCTGTACTGTCATTTGCAAATATCTTCTCCCATTCCATGGCAACCTAGATGAAATGAAGCTGACACTTTTACCAAGGCTTCCTTGCTAGTCTTTTCCCCTCCAGCAATGCGAACATTCTTCTTTCGACCAGTAGCTATCACACCTTTTGCTCATATACTCCCATAAGAATTTTGAAAAAACTATGTACCTCCTTGCACCCTTGACAGCAAGTATTTTTCACCTTAAGGTTAAATAGTTATAATTTGTTAATAGATATAATTTCTAGATATTATAAAGTGAATATTTAAAAATTAGCCTGTTAAAGCATTCTTTTAAATATGTCCAAAATAACATAGCACTACAGTGATATAACACCCATTATTGTCCATTTTAAAATGTTAAGAGCAAGCTCTTCTTTAAAAATCAGAAATGTTAGGGACGCCCGGGTGGCTCAGTCAGTTAAGTGTCTGTCTTTGGCTTAGGTCATGATCCCGAGGTCCTGGAATAGAGCCCTGCGTGAGGCTCCCTGCTCTGTGGGGAGCCTGCTTCTCCCTCTCCCTTTGCCTCCTGCTCCCCCTGCTTGGGCGCTCTCTCTCTCTGACAAATAAATAAAATTTTTAAAAAAATTAGAAATATTACATTGTTCTCCCCCCCTTATCTCTATGACATGACACCCAGAGAATTTTAATGTATTTTTATGCTTGAAAATGCTTTATTTGATCAATTAATCATAATTCTCCACAGCCAAAGGATGCATACAAGAAATTTAAATTAAAAGATGATTCCAGTGATCATAAATCTTCATGCCTTAAAACATTTCTTCTAGAGTAAGCTATTTTGTTTTGGGGTACAACATATAATATTAAAATGTTGGTAAACATAAAAAATAAATTTTTATTGGGGATGCACTTCCAAATGAGATGTGTAGGGGTGGATTATGGCACCTTGATTCAAAGAGGCACCACCAGCACCAGAGCTTCCTGTCCTCCCTGTGTCTGACCAGGGAGGTTCTGCACCCCGGCTGCATGTCAGTCAGTCCCCATCTGAGTGTTCATGGGTTAGAACTCTGACTACAAGAGTGGAAAGGAGAGAGGTCCACCATGCTTTGACCCCAGGTTGTTCCTCAGGTAGGAAAGTGTAGAAAAGAGTATGCATTGAGGTGAGAAAGACGAATCGAATCTATAAATCAGTTCCCTCAAAATCATCCTCGTCTGCACATCACATGGGAGGTCTGGACTCTCAGTGCACTCACTACATGGAATTCTCTTCAGCAAGAGCAGCAGGATTCCAAGAGGTGAAAAAAAGCACTCTTTGGGGTAAGGAGATTCTTGACCAAATAAGTTTGGAAAATACTGGGTTAAGCAGTTAGATTCTTTTCCTGTGAGACTTTAAAACACTCCTTTAATACACTGAGGTGTTTTATCAACTTTGAGAGGGTTGGGTGTGGTAGGCAAAATAACCCCCAGCCCCAAGATGTCCGTGTCTTGGTCCCTGGAAACTGTGTGACCCAGCAAAAGAGACTTTGCAGATGGGATTGAGTTAAGGGCTTGGGGATGGAGAAATTACCCTTGGATCATCCAGTCAGCCTGATACAATCACAAGAGTCTTTCAAAGTGAAGGAGGGAGGCAGGAGAGCATGGAACACAGAGGTGGGATGTGATGGTGGAAGTATAAGGTCAAAGTGATGTAGTCATTGGCTAAGATAAAGGAGAGAGCCACCAGTCAAGGAAAATGGCTGGCTTCAAGAAACTAGAAAAGGGAAGGAAACACAATCTCCCCTAGGGCCTCCAGTGTAGCCCTGTGGATACACTGATTTTTAGCCCTGTGAAACCCACTTGGGATTTCTATTCTCTAGAGGTATAATTGGATACATTTGTGTTGTTTGAAGCCACTAAGTTTGTGGTAATTTGCTTTGTTACAGCAGCAATATTTCAGGTGGATAGATGTGATGTAGCAAGTTTATCTGGTCAGGGGATTCTTTTTGTCTTTTGAGTAGAGCCACCAGCTGCCCTGGTCTGCCAGGATGGAGGGGTTTCCCATATGGTGGACTTTTGGGGCTGGAACTAGATCAGTGGCAGGGACGTTGGGAAAACTCGGTCACTCTATTCCGAAACCAAGAGTGATGCATATATCATTGAGTTAACAATTGAACAGAGAATTGAAGAAAAATTTCTGAGGGTGGTAGAAAATTATACATACCTGCCTATCATCTCAGCAGGTAAGTTGTATGCTCATGTTGCCACATTTACCGATTTTCTGCCGTTCTCTCTGCTTTTCATTTCTGTAAACTTAATCCCTTTTGCTCATTTTGGGCAAAGTCCCTTTTGTCCTTTGGTTGCTCTGTAGTTATTGAGCACTTCCTATTAGTCTGGCCATAAACTGGTTTGGCTAAATTAGTCTGCCTAATAGTATGGCTAGCTTGGCTCTGTATGAAGTGCTTATGGAGGAAATCACCCCAAAATATCCATTTGGGTCCTGCTCTGAATATGGTCCCACAGGGATGGGAGACACAGACAAATGAATCAAAATGCAGAAACATACAAAATGTCCCAGAATGGATTGAGTGAGAACAGCTGGGGACAGCTAAAGGGGGACTTGAATGTGGACAGGTAGGGGTGGCTACCATGTTACAAAGTGGTTTCTAAAGTCAAATGTACAGGCCAGTAATTTCCCCCTAATCACAAAGGCTTGGGGTGGTTTTCCTGCTAAGTTTTCAGTCATCTCTACTGTATAAGAATGTGTTATTTATGTTTAAGGGGACTTAGGGTACAGGCTTCCAGGGTTGAGGGCTCAGGAGGGTCACAGGTGTGGCATCTCTGAAGCCCGAAATAGCAACAGTCTAGAGCAGAGGAACCCAAGTGCTATGGATCATCAAAATGACCAAGAAAGCTTTAAGAAACAACAAAAACAAGTAGATTCTCCCACTCTACCCCAGACTGCCAGTAGGAAAAGCTTCAGGAGATGGCTGGTAATGCAAGCTTGCAAGGTGACTCTGGCATGATCAGGACATGGCTAATACGGATCCGCCAGAACACTCATCCTGCTAGGTGCTCTGGGAGAGAAGGATCTGTGGTGAGTTACAATGACTTTGTGTATGACCACAGATTATGGTTGGCTTTTGAGGCTTTGCCATACCCGGTAGCTTATTAAAGGCTTTGAGAAGACCCACAGTAAAGATACCTGTGTATGGGATTGGGAGGGAGACAAACCATAAGTGACTCAACTGAGGGTTGCTGGGGGGAGGAGGTGTTGGGAGAGGGGGAGTGGGGTTATGGACACTGGGGAGGGTATGAGCTAGGGTGAGTGCTGTGAAGTGTGTGAACCTGGCAATTCAGAGGCCTGTACCCCTGGGGATAAAAATACATTATATATTTATAAAAAAATAAAAAATAAATAATAATAAAAAAATACCTGTGTAGTTTTTTTAGTCTACCCACTTCTCAAACTTCCTGAACCTTACAAAATTTGTATACACACAAAATCATCTTGTATATATTATGAGAAATGCTGGGATAGGATTGAGAGAAATAAAATCAAGACACTCCGGTCAACTTTTACAAATCCCAGGGATCGGCTGGGCAGGGCCAAGGAGAGCCAATGTCTCCAACATGTGTGCATGATTAAAGGGAGGGTGTGTACAATGAGGAGAGCCAGAGGGGCAGTCGTCTTCAGAAGACTTTTGCACAGAGAATTCCTTCTCTTCATTCTTCTCTCTCAGCCTTCTGCAGGGGGGACTATGTGGGTGATCTATCAGAGAGAAACAGTGCTGGCTGAGAGAAAGAATGCAAGTTTTGGGAGCCAGGGTTGGAAGTGTATTTGGATATTTGGGGAAACAGGCCTAACTGGTGGACACATATTTGTTTTGGGAAAACACCAAGAGAAGGGTCAGGGGTGGGAGGTTG
Organism: Meles meles; assembly: GCF_922984935.1. NCBI lineage: Eukaryota > Metazoa > Chordata > Mammalia > Carnivora > Mustelidae > Meles > Meles meles. The sequence continues at coordinate 73,693,821 of NC_060071.1, forward strand.
GGGGAACAGGTGGTGGGTGATGGGGAGGGCACGTTTTGCATGGAGCACTGGGTGTTGTGCAAAAAGAATGAATACTGTTACGCTGAAAAAAAAAATAAATAAAAAGGGAAAAAAAAAAAAAAACACACCAAGAGATCCAGGTTAGGTCTTGGCGCAGGCTGTCCCCTTGTTGCTGTGTACAAGCCTTTGGAGGGCTGTTCTGGCCAGGGATAATTCTCTTAACCATGTTTGTACAAAAGTTCCCATTCCCCAGCCACAAAAGCTAAGGAGTTGTTTACAACACCTCAGAGTCTCTGAGAATGGAGATAAAAATGTGATCATGCAGCTACTATATAGCTCCCCTGGCCAGTACCATGAGACAAGATGGAGGAAGCTGTGAAATTGATCACTGAAGCATAACAGGGGTTTCCTTACACTAAGGTTGATGGAGAAGCTCAAGTGAGAGCAATGCGAGGTCAGTGCTCTGAGAATAAGTCCTCTTGGAATATTCACAAAGAAAATAAAAGTACCAGAGCCATGTTGGGAGACTGGTGTGACAATGGTGGCCATTTAGTTTGGAGAGAGAAAGCAAAAGATAATTTAAGTGGGTCTCTCACTGAACGGAAAAGTGCTGGGGCCGGCTGAGTTGATGCTTCTATAAATGATGTTCAGCCATAGTACAAGTGATGTTTCCACATTTGAGACAACACTAAGCTCTCCCAGATGGTGAAATGCCAAACGGTGGTGACACACAGCAGGAAGATCTTACCGAGCTGGGCGAGTGGGCAGAAAAAGAGGCAGATGAGCTCTAGCGTGGTAAGACCAGGTAGTACATTTGGGGAAAAATAAAGCAAACGCTGGTTATAAGGGAAGAGGAGCTCTGAGCATCCACCCAGGATGTGCTGAGGCATAGAGGGGCTGGGGGACAGACTCCACCCACCTCTCCCTACTCTCGACTCTGTTACTTCTCCACTTCTAGTAAAGGAGTGTGGGGAAGGTGTGTGTGGATAGCTGTGTCAAAATAATAAAACTGGAAATTTATCTGTCATGGCCTGTGCTGTACACGGGATCATGTCACTTCTGTAAACAGCCTAAGATGATGATAGCAAGGAAGACAGTGAGCTAACAGTGAGAAGGAGAAGTTAGGAGTGGAGACGGTACCCAGAGGCAAACAATGTGTGGCACTTAATAAGCACCATCTGTTGAAACATGAGACCCAGCAGACAAGGAACATGGGAAGGGCAAGACCCTGAGCAGAGGGTGATCAGTGGTAGTCCAAATTTCTGGCACTCAGTCACCTACATGTAACTGTTGGGGAAAAAAGCACGCCTCCTTCGGATGTAGCAGCCTCACACACAAACTACTGGAACTTTCATGAGCACCTTCCTCTCTATTCACCTGCACACACAACCAGAAAAGCTGACTGGACTGGTCATGTCCCGCAGGCTCCCTCCTTCACTACTGACAAGAGGCCAGGACCCAGTGGGGAGAGTGACACCCTCTCCTCTCCCTGCCTGCTTCCTTGTCTGTTCTCTGTGTGAACGATGGGAAGGGGTTGGCTTAGGGGGAGAGGTGGTCTGCAGGATTGGATCTCCATGACAATGACAAAAAAACCTTCTAGAGAAGACACTGGTCTGCTTCAGTTCTTGGATGTCCCTATGTAGTTATGGGGACAAAACTATTAAGCAACCTTAAGTAGTGTTTTGAAATGTGAACCTAAAGAGTTATGGTTTCCAGGAAAACTACTAATTGAGTCATTGCAGCTCCAGTGGAGTCAGCTAGAAAGCACTGTCCTTTCCTTGTATAAAGCTGTGGTTTGTGTACTGCTGGAACATTAAAAACATGGCCCTAGACGAGGTACAGTGAAATGAGATCGTTGAGTGATGGTGGGGTCTTTGAGTTGGGGACAAGCAAAAACCTGGATCCTTCCCTCTCTCCACAGAGAAATGACCAAAGCTTTAGAAGCCCATGAAAAAAAGCCTTTGTTGGTTTAGTCTCTTTCATACGTGAGATGGCATTTTTGAGACTTAAAAAAGATATTTTGGGATAGTTTAAGAGGCATCACAGTAAAACATGGATCGCCTGGGATGGTGAGGAATGCATTTTTCTGACTGCAGGTCACCCCTGAGCACACCCTGAGACTTCTTTGAGGCTGGGTCTCCCCCTCAACCCAAGAGAGCCACCTGCCTTGAGTGCGTATCTCCTGGGCTCACCTCTGCGCCCGAGACCTGAGGTCCCCCCAATTTCCACTACTGCAGTAAGAAGCAGGTGGCTTGTGGGTCCTATAGGTGGGGTAACCCTGACATGCAGGGAAGCAGTGTGCAAAATGAAAATGTTAGAACCTCTGTTTCTGTCTCCTTAGGAGAGGAGTGAAGTTTTCCTAACACTGAACATGCAGGCTGACTGGGGGACATAAGGGAAGTGGGGAAAGTCCCCCTCTCAGGATTTGGGGGGTGTTTATGTATCCCTCACTTGTTTATCCCCTCTCACAAGTTTTGATTTATTTCAGCATTTGTTTATGTGTGCTTGGTTAAACAGACTCAGTGATTACATTATTTAGTTTCAACTAAACCCTCACAACATGGACCAGTGATTTCAGAAGATTCCAGCAAGCACCAAAACTGAAGACAATACCCTAATCATGCCAGCATAAGTGAACAGCAAGGAAATGGCAGAGTAGACGATTATCCTTCTCATCGTAAGAGCTTTTCCACAGCCAAATTATAAGGTAAAAGTAATGATCTAATCAGATCTGACAAGAAACGGGCCGTAAAAATTTCAAAAATTCTATTAAGATGATTTGAAACACTTTTACTTGCCTTGAGATATTCCCCCAAGGTAGTAGGAAGCCATGATAATTAGTGAAATGCGCTTGTGATTGTGATTTTAGCTTGTCCCATGGGTGAGGGGGAGGGGTACTCAGGAACAGCACGGATGACTGTGGGGGGACAGGGATGAGTCAAGGATGATGCTGAGTGCTTCTTCTAGGTTAACTGAGGGCAGGGGGCAAGGAATGCACCATCAACTGGAAGAGGCATCTAGAAGCTTGTGGGGTGGATGAATTTAGTTTTAGCACGCTGAGTTCCGGGGCCCTAGGGCAATCTGGCTGGAGGTCATGGGAGCCTGCCCAGTAGGCACCTCACTCCAACCTGCCCCACCCTGAGCGTCCCATTTGCCCACCCAAACTCTACCTCTTTCCATCAAGCAGGAGCCAGTGAAGAGACCCATCTTCCCTAAGGAATTTGTCAATGGGGGATCCCTGGAGATAAACAGGTTCTTTCTTAAAAATGTAACTACCTAATATTAGCTGGTTAAAGCATAGTCTCTATCCACAGCTTGCTGGGAATCCCTGTAGTCGGGGCCATACTGTATCCCTCCTGGAGATTCTCTCTCCCCTCTTTGGGCCCGCCACCAAACTGCCCCTCCTAGTAAGTGAAAAATGAGGGCAGGAAGTGAGAGGCGGCTTGGGTATGGCCGGACTGGGAGGGAGGGTGGAAGGAAGAAGGACTAGGTTGCCAGATAAGCAAACGTGGAGGACAGGGTGTCGCACTGGCCAGTTGTTCCCAACCAGCTCGGGCTTGGCTGGAAATCTTGCTGTTGGCCCAGGCCTGGGAGCAGGCACAGAGTTTGGGCTTTGCCCTTGGTGGCTGCTCAGTCCTCGAGAGTCATTCATCCAGTGGTTAGAAATGAGTGTTTTGGGGGGTCCAAGCATGATGAATCTTCCCAGCTGTACAGGACATTTCAGGATGCTGTGCAAAAATGTAGAAAAGCAATGGTAATCAAAACGGGACACTTCTTACGGGAGAGCTGATTCTGATTGTTGCAACACCTTGCACTGAATCGTTCTTCCTTTTTTTTTTTTTTTTTTTTTGATTTTATTTATTTATTTGTCAGAGAGAGAGCACAAGCAGGAGGAACAGCAGGCAGAGGGAGAAGGAGGCTCCCTGCTGAGCAGAGAGCCCAACGTGCAGACTCAATCCCAGCACCCTGAAATCATGACCTGAGCCGAAGGCAGATGCTTAACCAACTGAGCCTCCCAGGTGTCCCAAATAATTACTCTTTAAGAGCAGCACTTGATCATCTTTAAGGAGAAGACCAACTGTGTGTGTGTGTGTGTGTGTGTGTGTGTGTGTGTGTGTGTGTGTGTGTTGTTGTTGTTGTTTGTTTGTTTTCATTTCAAAAAATTCCTGGGCCTTGAAATAACTTCTTGTTCTAAGTAAGGTGAAGAGAGATTGGCAGGGTCAGCTGTAAGTAAGACCTATCAGCACCTTATCTGATTTTGTCTTAGACCCCCTTCAAACCCCCCACCCATCAGCACTGAGCAGCTCATTTAATTAAGAATCACGTCACAGATACTATTAACTACTGAGCACAGACTACGTACCTGGGATGGTGGGCAGCACGTATGTGATCTTCCCAAGAGTGCTTCAAGAGAGGGGTGGGGAGTCTCATTTTACAGATGAGGAATCTGAACCACGGTAGATTTAAGTAATTCACTCACAGCTATGCGGCTAGTAAGCAGGAGAACTGCTTGGGCCCAAGTTCAGATCAGCTCCAGACAAAGCCTGCCATCTTGGCCTTCTGGCACCTGCTTTCAGAAAATCATCCTTGGTTCCCGAATGTGATTTCTCACTTATTTGAGACATTAAATAGGCTTCAATTTAAGTCCCCATCTAGCGAGGAGATTTACATTTCATCATTTAACTACAAAAATCATTCTTATTAGGTGATAGAACAATGCCACATACTCATCAAAACCTGAAGATAGATGTTGCTTTCATTTTTAGAGGGAATGCTATATATTTCAACAGTTACATACTGATTTTGTTTTTCCTACTGATTTACAGCCAGCTCTGAAAAGTGAATGAGTGAGGATTTTACTTAGCAGAGCTAACTGAGGCAGATACGGGTGAAGTCGCTGGGGGTTGAGTCATCTCCAACTCCACAGGTTAATTTTGGAGATTTGAGAGCTATTTTTGTCTTACTGCAGTAGAAGAACCACCAGCACCAAACACAACATCTACTTACGTGATTTCTTGAACCAGAGCTTGTTCATCCCCTCCCCGACTCTCCCTTGCATCTAATAAGTTAACTTGGGTCTGTCTAGATAGTAGGTCATCTTCAGGCATGATAAGAGAGCCCACTTCCGTAAGTGTTTAATGCACACGACCTCATCACACCCTTGCGACAACTCTATGAGCACATGCCAATCATCATCACCATCATCATCAGCAGCAGCAATGGCATTCTATGTCTTCCTTCCCAGGCACCCACAGCAGGGAAATTAAATAGCTCATGTGAAGCCACCATTCAGGGAGCAGCAAAGCTGGGTTCACACCCGGAAGCCGGCCCCAGAGTCCCGTGCTTCACCCCGCCACGCTAAACTGCTATTCTCGAGTGACAAAGATCAATTAGTTTAAATGTGCTTTGAATTACTGCCCACTTGAAAAATGGAAATGGGTTCTTTTTCGCCCTCAGAAAAATTAATGTTTTAAAAACCATGACACATAGCAAATACATAGACAGAATGGAAGATAATCTGAAAAACTCTAGTCATTTGGCCCCTGCCCAGGTGTGACAAATCTCAGTATTTTGTCCTGGGAGACAGAGCTAAGGAAAATGCCCTCCTTGTTTTCAGCTCCCTCTTTCCCTTTATATCTCCCCAGATCTGTGTTTCAGAAGCTGATGTATCTGTCTCCTCATTTTTATAGTTTTGCCTCCTGAGAAAGCATGTATCACCAGTATGTCGTTTAGAGTGTTTTAAAACTTCAGATAAGGATGTCAGACCACACACATTTTTCTGCAACTCTTCGATCACGATCGTGCTTTCAAGATTTATCGTATTCAGGCATGGAGTTGCTTATGTGACTATACGATGTCCCCATGTTTCCTGGTGATGGATGATTCAGTTCTTTCCCCTTTCTGCGAGCAAAGACGTCCACAGACCTGTCTCTCTGTGCACACACGTCAGTCTCCTGGGCTCTACATCTAGGAGGCGACCGCCGGCTCCTGGGCCCGAGGCTGCCGGTTGCTTCGCAGCAGACAGCACTAATTTTCACTCTCAGCAGCAGCCGAGGGGTGCCTGCAATTTCATTTCCTCATCAGCACTTCAAACAGCCCACCTTTTAATTTCCTGCCAATCTGATAGGTACAAAGTAGTAGCTTGTTGTAATATATCTTTCTCTGCTAGGGGAATTCAACGTATTTTTGTGTATATTGAGCATTCAGGTCCTTCTTCTGTGAATTGCCGATTTGTAGAATTTACTAACTCCTGCCTTACCCTCCCAGTCCCCCCACCCGCCCCCCGCGCACTGGATTGTTTGTTTTTTTCTGGCTAATTTGTAGGGGCTCCTTTTTCTTTTCTTTTCTTTTTTTTAAAAAAAGATTTATTTATTTATTTGAGAGACAGAGAAAGCAAGCACAAGCAGGGGGAGGAGCAGAGAGAGAGGGACAAGCAGACTCCTGGCTGAGTTGGGAGGCTGACATGGGACTCAGTCCCAGGACGCTGAGATCATGACCTGAGCCAAAGGCAGATGGGACAGTCATCCGACAGAGCCACCCAGGCTCCCTTGCAGGAGCTTTTAGTATGCTATGGACTCTAATCATCTGCTGGTCACATGAGTTGCAACCATCTCCTTCCAGTCTGTAGCATTACCTTTTCACTTTATTTGTGGTGTCTTTAGTCATACAGAAGTTAAAATTTTTAACACAGTACAATTTATCAATGTTTTCCTCTATTGTTAGTGGGTTTTGTATCTGTTTTAAGAAATCCTTTCCTGCCATGAGGTGGGAAGTGTATCTCATATATCTTCCAGAAGTTTAAAGGTTTTGCTTCCCACCCGCAGGTCGTTAATCCATTTGGCATTTATTCGTGCATTCTGCATGAGGTACCTTTGTCTCCTCACAATTTATTCCGTTTATCAAATAGTTCATCCTTGTCCCACTCACCCATTGGGCCACCTTTTTCTTACCAAATTTCAAAATTATAACAGGTCTGTGTCTTGTACTGTGTTCTACTAAACTATTTTAGTACCAGCACCACACCGTATTCACTATTGGAACTCATAATAAATCTTGATAGGCTGCAGGGAAGCCTATCCCCCCACCATTTTATTCTTCCTAGAAATTGTCTTGACTGGGGTACCTCGGTGGCTCTGTCGGTTAAGCTTCTACCTTTGGCTCAGTTCATGATCCCAGGATTCTGGGATCGAGCCCCGCATGGGCTCCCTGCTCAGTGGGCAACTTGCTTCTCCCTCCTCCCTGCTTGCGCTCTATTTCTGTTATTATCTTTCTCTCAAATAAATAAATAAATAAAATCTTAAAAGAAAATTGTCCTGACTGTTCTTGCCTTTACTCTCCCACATGAATTTAAGGATCTTTGGACCAAATGCCATGAACATGCTGTATTAATCTAGAGCAAACAGGGATCTTTATGCTATCAAGCCTCCCATCCATTAGTATGATCTATCTCTCCATTTGTCAGATCTGTGTCCTTTGATAATGCTTTAAGAGTCATTCCCGTGAAACTCTCGCATATCTTTTGTCAGATTTACTTCTGGGTATCATACGGTTTTGGTTGCTACATCACGTATAATCTTTTTCTATTATAGTTTCTAAATGGTTGTTGGTGATATGTAGGAATCCAACTGATTCCTGTATATTTATCTCTAATTGAGAAATTTTGCTGAGTTCTGTAATTAATTCTAATTGATTTTCGGTAGCATCTCTCAGATTTTTTTATATGGACAACTACATTGCCAACACAAAATGAGTTTCTTCTACCTCCCATTTCTTCTTCTTGCCTTGTTGCACTGTTGGGGGCTTCCAGTGTAATGCTGAATCATAAGGGTGCTATTTGGCATCCCTGTCTTGTTCTCAACTACCATGATTGCCTCTAAAATCCTCCCCACCCCGACCCTGGCCACATATGATCTCTGCTATGGGTTTTTTTTTATGGATACCACTTACCAAGTGGAAGAATCCTCCATCTGCTCCGGTTTTCCTAGTAAGGCTTTGTTTGAAGGTAGAAATGTGTATCTAATTTTATCAAACACTTCCTTTGTTCCTATTGAGATCCCCATATGGTTTATCCCTTTTAATATGTGAATCTAACCAGTTTTTAAATGACTTTCTGATTTAAATCATCATTGCCTCCCACAATAAAACCCCTTCATCATAATGCATATTACATATGTACATTATATATAGTATAGTGTATAAGTATGTATGTAACATACACGCATATAATATACTGAGGAATTCCATAGTAAGTATTGTATTCATTCAGCATTTTGCAACTATGCTCAAAGGTGAGATTGAACTATAACTTTCTCCTAGTACAGTCCCTGTCTGATTTTGATGTTCAAGTAAACTAGCCTCATGAAATGGATTGTGTAGCCTCCTTGTTTTTTTAAAGGTTTAGTAAAACTCACCCATAAAGCCGCTTGTGACAAGTGTTGTGCTTTGAGACTGGGGATGAGTGGAGAATCAATTTCTTTAATGTTTATTCATGTGTAGAAGAGCAATAATCCCCTAAAATCAACACATACTTACGATTTTTTTTAACAGTTATCTTAAGCTCTCTAGATTTTTCTTTTCTTTCCCTAGAGCACCCACAAAATAGGTAGCTGCTGTGAATGATGGGTCACTCTCAGGAATAAAGCAATAAACACCATCCACAGGTATAATTTTCAATACTGTTCTCCTTGTTCTATTTTCAAATAAAATATTTCTCAAAATATTTTCTTTAACAATTTTATTACAAAAAATGATTAATGAGTATTGAGAAAAGTCAGAAAAGATGCATACACTAAAGGAAGAAAATGAGTCTCCCATAACCCCTCCATGCGTCACAGTCCCCATGTGTATATTCTACCAAACACTCTCCTAGGCATACACACTTTCATATCCACAGACACATGATCAAAGAACCCTATATTCTAATCTACAGAAAGTAACAAATACCCAGCAGCAGGTGTGTGAGGGGGGAAAGGGTGTCCAAAGGTGTCCACCTGCACATTCAGGAGTCCCTTCTACTGCCCCTTCCTAAGCCAGGAGGTGGCAGGAGACACTGAGGAGGAGTGCCTCCCACAGAACCCCTGGTTCTGTCCGTCTCATCCCCTCAGATGCCTGCTTGTTGGATGTTAGAGGACGCGCTGAAATCAGACGCCAAAGGGCAGCTCATCCCTTCACATGGATGGCTCTGCCCTAGCCCAGATGGCTGAAGACAGGCAGTTGACAGTCAAGCAGCACCAGAAATTCAGTGGGCTTCCTCTGGGGCTAGTGCCCTGACCCCAGCTGCCCTGGTCTTCTGTGCCCATCACATCCATGGAGTCCCATGGATCCCTGCCCAGGCAGCAGAGGGGCAGCGAAGGTTTGTTCTCCAGCACTCACGTCCTTCCAGGAAGGGGGGCCCTTGCACCCATGCTCGCACCCATATCCAGTGTGGTCCTTTTCCAGTGCTGCACTGTGATTGGCACTGAGTTATTCCAGGACTGATGCTCAGAGGACTTGTGTATCCTCCCAACGACGGCAGCATTTGCCACATACAAGTTGTTCAATAAATGTCTGTAAACAAATAACCGATTGAACGATGTAGAGTGCTCCTTCTCATTCTTTGAGGCCCGGATTCTATCTGTTCAGGATCCATGCTGGCACGGTGTGTGGAGGCATGGCGTACCTACTGAACATTCTGAACTCAGCACAAGTTCATGCCCTGCCTTTCCCAGAAAGTCACCTGCGCGGCCCAGCTGGGTCCTGCCCGTCTGCACCCCTGCGCGCGGCGGCATCCCCTGGGGCACCAGCTGTGCTGCCCACCACACCCTCCGTGTTCCACTCCAGCAGGAGCTCTCTCTCCATGGCAGCACCCCCACCCTCCTGCCACCCCCAGAGCCTTCCCATTCACATCCCTTCACGCTCACTCGATATTTTAACACCCAGGAGCTGCTGGGGATCACAATAACATGGGCCACATCTGTCTCTCTGGGTGATCCCCTCTCTGCCGGCGGCTCCCACACTGTTCTCCATGGCAGGCGCTGAAAACCCAGGCTCAGGCCAGCAGACTGTTAACAAGGACACCAGTAGGATGCCGCATTCAGAGTCATGGGAGGATGCCAACTTGGTAATATGTGAAATTAGTGAACAGACTGATGTAATAAAAATGTCAGCCTTTGGAATTCTTTAAATTTGGAGTGTAGATATAAAACCTAAAACCTTAAAAAAAATCAGGCAATAAGATGGAATGCATTCCAGTCTATACTGGAAAAAAAATAAAATAATGGCCCGAGATAGTGGGCAGGTAAGCCTAAAGGAATGAGGCTCTTGGAAGGTGCTGTGATTAGATTAACACAGCTTAGTGAGTTTAAAGAAAATAAATAAGAGGGGGGTGGGGTTATGAACATTGGGGAGGGTATGTGCTATGGTGAGTGCTGTGAAGTGTGTAAACCTGGAGATTCACAGACCTGTACCCCTGGGGCTAATAGTACATTATATGTTTGTTAAAAAATAAAAAATTTTTAAAAAAGAAAATAAATAAACAGTAGCTGTACTAGAGAGGTCAGAACACATGAGGGAGAAGAAACCAGAAGGTACTTCTAGATGCGAGAAGATTTGGCAGACAGTACCGTGCCTTGCTCAATGTTCTACTTTTTTTTTAATGAAATATAAATTTTGTACAATGACATATTTGGATTTCAGTCAATTTGAAAGCGGAACAACAGGAAAGGGGCACATGTAATATATCATTAATAATAACCCTTACATATATTCTGTAGTAATTGTGGTTTTTTTGTTGTTGTTTTGTTTTGTTTTTTTTTGCTTTTTTGTTTTTGTTTTTTTGTCCATGGATTTGAGATCTAAGACATAAGTCAGACCACATTTGGGATATCCACTGGGGCCATGGTCATTTCTGGTCCAGGGGAAAGGCCATTTCAGGGAATGGAGTTTGCAGAGGGGAGGTGAAACGGCAGGTCTCTCATTCACCTGCAAAGTCTCCAAGGTTGGACTCCTGCACTCGGCTGGGACCCCTCTTCAGACAGAACCGCTGTCAGCCAAGAGCGTCCCACTCACATCACTCAGGAACAAAACAAGTTGTGGAGAACTCGTGTTCCTGGAAGTTACACACAAATGTGTCTTTCTTTGAGGCTTCCTTTCTAAATTAAACTTTCTCCATACTTGTCCCATGGCAGAAGATGTCTCTAAATGATTTGTTTTACCATTTCAAATCAAGTCATCTGGTGTGGTCACCCCCAGATGCTGACAATGGCTGTCCTGTGAGGTCAGGATACAGAGCTGTGGCCACGGAGTTGCTCCCCTGTCCCTGTTCTCAGTCACTGTGCAGACAGCAGGGCGTGGAGGACCGAGGCCGACCCCAGGCTGCCCCACTGCTCCCATTGTGCTCACTGTGTATCATGGGCCCAAGCCTTCACCTTCCTGGTTTCTTGGTCTGTTAAATAGGGGAGCTGGACGAGATGATTCTGCTAATTTTATATTAACTTCTTCAGAATCAGAAATGGAGTTTTTAAGTCCATAGAAGAACAGCACCGAGCATACATGACATATGAGCAGATGCCCATAGGATGGATTCTCAGGCTCCTTTCTCTCACAGATTCTCCATCATCCACCGAGCTCTCGCTCTGCTCTGCAACTGCCCAATTCAGCAATGCAATGCCTCCTTTTTCTCTCCTTGAAAAACCCAGGGCACTGATGTTGGAGACTCCAGCTTTCCTTTTCTGTGGCTTCCCTCCAGAATGTCCCCTCCATAAATTTCCTGGGGTCCTTGCCTCCTCCATCAGACCACAGCTTGTGGTCACCACAGAACAGGCGGTCGGCAGACTCTCCCCGAGGCCTGTCCCTGTGCTGGCCTCAGCTCCCACAGACCAAGCCACAGACTGCCAGCCCCAGAAGGCCGCCCTGTGCTGACATAGCTGCCAATGGGAGCTCTGCCCAAACCCTCAGGGCCAGCTCATCCTGCCAGGTCTCACTTCCCTGTCATACCACCTTTCTGCCCAAAGAGAAAGTGGTTCATCCTTGCCCCAGCCCCACATGCTTTACTCTATGCAGCTTCTACCTGAATGCAAACATGTTGTGTTGCTCTTCCTTACACCCCTCCCTTGAACAGTCGTTCTATCCAGAACCCCCCACCCCCAACACAGGGCCTATTTAAGGACCTCCTGCCTGATATCACTGGTTTGTCCACTGCAAACTGCAGAAGCAGGGACCTGCCCTGCTGTATCCACAGTTGTGTCTCTGACACAACGTAGGGGCTCAAATAAATTTAAACCTCAAAAAACCAGTAGTGACAAGTCAGGAAGCAATGTCGTTGGGGGAGGGGGGGAGACAAGAACAGGCTCTATCATGGCATGCTACCTTGCTGGGCCAAGCATCTATGTTCTGTTCCCCTCTCCAGCTTCATTTCTTCAGACTCTGAGTTCCTGACTGCCGGCCACACCCAGGTCTCCCAGTACCAGGCTTGATCACTCCCAGGTCCTCTCTGTGCCTCTGCACATCTTGCTCCCTGGTGACATGGGTGCCTCCCTCACCCCCTTCCTCCCGATTCCTATCTGACCTTCCAGGCTCCACAGAAGGACTTCTGACCTCTGAGCACGCATCCCTGCCACCACATTTCCCTCTAGTCTACTCGGCCCAGTGCAGAGCCATCACACGCCAGCTGGATGAGTCACGTCATGTGCCGTCTGTCTGTGAGCGGCTGGACGGCAGGCATCATGATGTATTTATCCCATGGCTCCAGCCAGGGATGAAACGCAGAGAACATTCATTGCGTGAGCAAATGGCTATAAGTCTTGACATTTTATTGAAATGTCTTCACACTTATGTCAGGAGAGATAACAATAATCAGAACCAGTGTGGCCCCAGGACACTGAAGCCTGTCTCCTCCAACCAGGGGCCTGAGGTCACCCCCACTGAGCCTCTTTCCCACCTGGGCATGCTTGCCAGGACATCACTCCTCCAGCTCACCAGTCATGCTTCCTTTTTATTATTTTAGAAATCTATTTTCAAAGTGATATGGGTACATTATTTTAAAAGTCTGGTCACTCTAGGGCTTATCCAAAATGCAGCATCTTCTGGCCCACTTTGGATGCTGGCTTTTCATGGAAAAACACTTTAAACTCTTTTAGCTATTTCAACTAATAATTACCTCTTTATATTTACATAAAGACATAAATTACATGCTTATACTGTTAGTCCTCCACTGTGCTTTTAACTTCCTATTATGGAAGCCAAGAAATTAGCTCTCCCCCATTCATTTCTCCTTCCACTTTCCCATTTAATTCTGGTTTATAATATTTGGTTAAATCAGACTTCAGTGATTTACATCACTGTGACTTGGATACCATTCGTAGGTGACTCATGTATGCTCTATAGCTTCCATGACTGCATTTCCTTTTTTATTCATCTTATTTTCTCAGGAGTTAAATACTGCCTTGTTTTTCTTGTTAGTTTTCTATCTACCTAGCACTAATTTACTCCCAAAGTTCCTAGCACAATACAATGTTCTCAATGGGCTCAGACACATCAACTCATCTTTTACTTTAATTTTCTTTCTTGGAGACTTGTTGGGGCACTCTTGGTGCACTGGTCCAAATCTGGGCACCTCTCCCTCTTAAGCCCCCGCTAGGCCCCCACCCTGGTGCTCCTTCCATCCTTCTTCCCTTCTCTCCTGTGTCCGTCTCATGGCTTCCTCTTTCTTAACTTACACCCCGTTTCAGTGGAACACATTGTGCAGCACAGGCATCAGCAAACTACCTGAAAGAGCCCGACAACAAAGGGCCAAAAGACAAAATATATCTGGGTACTTATAGAACCATTTAAACGTAGCCATTAAAGAAAAAGTAAAAGTGCCCATGGGCCATCCAAAAACAGATGGCAGGCCGGACGGGGCCTGGGGGCCTCAGCTGGCTGACTCCTGATCTAGCAGCTCCCTAAGGAAGGGAATGTGGTAGGGTAATGTTCTGGACACCTAATGTGTCTTATGATGACTTTATTCCATCTACACACTCGACTGATGGTTTGATGGGGTTCAGAACTCTATCTGGGAAATCCTTTGCTTTGAGAATTCAAAGGCATTGTACCACTGTTATTTAGCTCTTGGTGCTGCTAGTTGGAAAGCTAGTCCATTGGTAAAAGGGCCTGGTTATTCTCTCTGGAAGCTTTAAGATCTTTGTTTCATGACCAGTCATGGCCGCACGTCTCAGACTCAGAATTTCCTCTGCCTTCATTCCTCTAATGCCTAGGAGGGCTTGTGAGGTGAGTGGGGGGTTCAGGGAGAGGAAATAGAGAGATGCACCTGGGTGGGAAAGGCTGCAGGGAAGGGGAGCATTAAGGATGAGACAGCGATCTGGGGCCAGGGAAACAGGACAGAAGGGGACAGGTCAGGAGTGAGACTTGCTTCTGGAAGGAGGTAAGAGGTCATGAGGCTGCTGCTGGGGAGCCAGCTTTTCTCAGTGTTGGACTCTTTAAGAGGTACTATCCTCCAGGTGAAGAGGTCCCAGAAGGCTGGGCAACCATGAAAGGCAGGACCGCTGCAGGCCTAGTGACTCAAGAGCGTGGCCCTTCTTGCGCCCCCTGCCGCTCTGCCTCCCTGCCATGTGACCTGACTTCCTGATGTCCTGACCAGCTGCTCTTCATTCTTGCCTGCCTCCAGACTGCCTTAAGATAATCTTGACACCTTAATTATCAACTATCTTCAGACTTTACTTAGACTCCAGTTTCTCTCATTGGGTTATGACAATTTGGCAGAATTATTTTTATGTGATTTTTTTTTCTTAACAAAAAAGGAAACAAACAAAATCCAAGGATGTTTGGAACCAGACATCTTCATCCCACCCATGCCTCAGTTCATCACTGACCTCCCTCCTGGGGTGAAGGAAAGCCTGGGGTGGGGGTATTTGGTGACAGCTTTCTGGAGATAATTCCTGGGTGCTTACTACAAATGCTGGTATTAGGATGTATCATCCATTATTGGCATAAATGCCTACTTTCTCTAAGAACTCACTCCTATCTTGACTATTCTGCCTTTCCTATTCCCTGATCTCTCTTTTAAAAAGCACAGTGGTCATATTCACTCCCTTGCAATTGATAAGAAGGAGATATGGCTGCTTAATAAAGAACTGACTTTGCTTTCCAAGGGAAAATTAAATGACTTTTTTTTTTTTTAAATGGGAGGATGAAGTTTTCTTGGAGGGTGAACATAGTCAATATATATTTTTATATCCGAAAAGAGATAAAAATAATCATTTTGTATATCATAAACCAAGAAAGTAAAGATAGACAAAATCCTAGGTTAAAAATTCTGATAAAGGTGAATTGAAATGGTTAGCACTTCTGTTTCCTATAAGCTTCTTGACTGGGCTACCCCTATTTGGTTAGCTAGAGCAGAATAAGGTGGACATAGGGAGGCAGTAAAGAACACTGGGGCCACGATGTCTGTTATTTTCGGCTCCAAGAAACCCTCTGCATGAGAAATCCTCAATTAAATTTCTAATTCCATTAGAAACACACACACACACACACACACACACACACAAACAGATACACATGATATTTAATATCATACAGCTCCTCAATAATAATTTTGTTTTAGAATGGCAGACCAATGGTGGCAGTAGACCAGTACCTCCTAAAAGCCAATAATCCTTCTATAATAGGATTTTAAATGCTCACCCCTCTTTTTTCACCCTACTTTTTAAAAAGTAATAAAGACACAAAATCAATGTGTAAATGAAAAAGTGTAAAGTCATAGTCATTCATATTTGGGATAGAGGTCAGGGACAGAGAAATGTCATGCCAGCTGCATACAATGACAGTCAGCTAGCGTCAGCGAGGCCACATTCAGGGGCCAAGATGGCTGAGTCAGCAAGCTCATTCCAGCATTGCATTTGGCTTGAGAGGCTCTGGTACCCCGTGCTGGACTCTGAACCCCAAATCTATGAGCTCATTACCTATTCATTACCTACTCTGACGGCCCACACTTCCTCTTCATGTCACGAGGGCCCATGAAGCCTAGGCCAGGTGGCCCCAGATGGGACAGAATGATGCGGGGGAGGCACCAGGGAGAGTGGAGGGCCACAGCCCGGGCAGTGGGTGAGCAGGAAGAGGGCTGAGAAACCTGGAGCATGCCTCCTACCAGAAGAAGCCCTGAGAGAGACTCAGGGAGGACTTGTTTGAGGGGAAAGAAGATCACAGGGAAGTGAGGGAAGAACTGCTTTCAAGGAATAAGATGGAGGGAACTGGGACAAAACTAAAAGAAAGCCCACAGGAGGGACGCCTGGGTGGCTCAGTTGGTTAAGCGGCTGCCTTCGGCTCAGGTCATGATCCTAGCGTCCTGGGATTGAGTCCCATATCAGGCTTCTTGCTCCGCAGGGAGCCTGCTTCTCCCTCTGCCTCTGCCTACCTCTCTGCCTACTTGTGATCTTTCTCTCTCTGCCAAATAAATAAATAAAATCTTTAAAAAAAAAAAAAGCCCACAGGATGAGCAGTGGACTAGGCCACCAGATCTCACTTGATGCTTTTAAATTAAGATGTCCTGCTAAAAGTTATATACTCACTGTGAAATATCTGGAAGAAGAGTACAAAGAAGGAAATTATAATTACCCATAAACTCATCATATAGAATGGTTAATTCTGTTCCAGAATTAAAAAGTTAAAAAAAAGTTTATGTGTATAAATGAGTGTGAAGGAGACTCTTCCCCCTTCTCTATAAAAACGAGTGTATGTATATGTATGTATAGGGGCGTGTGTGTGTATAAGTAAATATATGTACATATAATATGTGTGCATATGCACGTATGGAGCACAAGTGAGATCACAGATTATCAAGCTTTCATTATGCATTATATTGCAAACTCTTCCTTATACTACTATATGTTCTTCAAATTAATTTTCCTTTTTTTTTTAAGATTTTATTTATTTATTTAAAAGACAGAGATCACAAGTAGGCAGAGAGGCAGGCAGAGAGAGAGGGGGAAGCAGGCTTCCTGCTGAGCAGAGAGCCCGATGAAGGGCTCAATCCCAAGACCCTGAGATCATGACCTGAGCCGAAGGCAGAAGCTTTAACCCACTGAGCCACCTAGGCGCCCCCCAGATTTTTCTTAAGAATTTTCTGTCGTGTGGAAATGTTGTTATGTATTTAATCGTTCAGTAGCTATTTGACTGAATGTTGTTTTTTAGGTTGGATACGTAGGTTTGCTGCTGCCCTCATTTTGGTGGGGGTGGTGGTGCAGTTTTTAATAGTGAAAATTCAGCACCTGTTTTGTGATTTGGAGTAATCTCTGATTCTGTATCTTCATCTGTAAACTGAGAATAATAATGCCTGCTTTATCCATGTCCTGGTTTTGCTGTGGATCAAGTGTACAGGGTATTTCATTGTTCTTCTGCCTTTACTGTTGTTTCACTCCAAATAACTTAGTGGCTAAGGAGGCCACAGAAAACCGGGGGAAAGCTGAGGGAGAGGTAATGGTCTGGGTGTGGAGGTGCTGAGATGAGGGGCCTCCTGGCCAGTGAGGAGGAGAGGCCCAGATGCCCTGAAAGGCAGGATTTTTTGGGAGAGAGGACTGGGCGAGACTGCAGCTTTGGGAATTTTTGGCCTTGCACCTTTAGAATGAATAGTCTCTCCCAAATGAAAGTATATTGTCAGAAAAGACCAGGCTGAGGGCTCAGCCTGAAGAGACATGTGTAGGAAAAAAGTATTAATGATGGACACAGGAGGAGCAATGGAAGAAGGGTCTGGGAAAACCGGGATTACATATGGTCGGAGAATTCGAAAGGAAAAAAAAAAAGCCAAGATATTATTGTTGAATTCCCATTAGATCCTGCTCTGGGCTCTCTTAAAGTTGACTCTGTTTTAACTGAACTCTGCCTGCCTTGTTTCACTGAGACTGAATCATTCAATATGAATACCCTTAAATCCTAAGGGTAGAGAGGTTAACACAGATGAACAAATTTCCCTGTTTCCTTACAAAAACAGTCAATCTAAACACAGATAAAAATCATAACTGGAGAACTAGAAGTCAATAAATCTATCCCTGAAACCAGTAACTATTAAACTCAAAAGTAGATTAACCTTTGTAATTGTCACTGGACATCTATAAAACCCAGTAAACGTGTTTTGGCTATTAAAAACTGTGAATAATCTTCTGAGGGCTCTGTGTAGGGCCCTTCTGACTAAGGGGAGGAGGGGCGAGGCAGAGGGGTAAGGCCTGGTGTGGGTCTGTGGTGGCCTGAGTCTGGACAGACGTGCCTGGTGCGGAAGGGGTGGCAAGAACACAGGACAAGGTGTTGGGAGGACACAGAGCAGGGTCCCTTTGATATCACAACATCCAGAATAACTCTGATCCTTTTCTAAAAATTATGTATGATTTTGGGAAGGACAGAAGAGCCAGAAGATCTGGCCTCCAGCTCTGGTTCTGACACTGCCTGGCAGCATAACCAGAGGCTTCTGTCCCCAAGAAAACATTGCGTTGTGGGGGCTCTTGTTCTCTTAAAAAGACTGCTCCCTCCCCAAAGAAAGTTCCCTTGCATTTTTTCAGGATTGTTTTTTGGCTTCGGAAAAGCACATCTATTCTTAGGGCTCAATTTAATTTCCTTCTTTGTACTGTTTTTTACACACATTCTACCATGAGCTTGCATTCCTTTGGTCAGAAACTAATGTTACTAAAAAGCAGCAAGTAAGAGACTGCAGGAACACCCAAACCCCAGTAATCAAGCTCTGAATCTCAACTTCTCTTCACTGTGAGGCAGGCTCACCCTTGGGTTTCTGCTCATCCTCGAATCCAATGGGTCATCATGCCCTCAGAATTCTTTATCTGGGATGACTTAATGCTGGAGTGGAAAAAAATGCCTGAGGACCCAGCAAGCTTAAGTACACTCTGATAAAAGGAATGTTTGTCTGTCTTCAGCATCTCTCCTGACTTTGCTTTCCAGTCCTTCTCTTGTCTTCGTTGTTTGCTACATTCACCACCCACCATGTCCCATGGTCTGGAGATGTGCATGGCTTCAGAGTCCTTCTACAACCTTCTCTCCCCGGTAGGAGGTTGGTGCCCCTCTCTCCATCCTCCCTGCCAAACCACCCTTCACCAACTCTAGAACAGGAATCTGGGCCAGCCAGTCATTGCCAATGTGCTACTGGGCTAATGCAGGTGATGTCTCGTGCTTAACACAGGGCCTTCTGGAGATGGCATGTCCTACCAGAAGGAGCCTCATGAAGAAACCTAACAGTCAGGATTCTGGGCCCCATGGGAGCTGAAGGGGGATACAAACGAGCCTGGTGGCATCCAACAACTTAACTACCTAATCTACCTTGTACAAGAGCACTGTTTTTGGAGTTCCCCTGACTTCATATCCACTGACAAGATGCACATTCCTGAGCAAGTTATTTAACCTCTCTGTGCCTCAGTTTCCCAGTTTATAAAATGAGGCTATTTCTAGTACATATCCTAGAAGGCTGGTATAAGGGTTAAATATCACATAAATAATCAGTCCAGATTTGAATACATTATATGTGCTTAGTTAACATGAAATAAATGAGTAAAATTCAAAACATCACTATTATTTTACATTTAGGACTAGCCCTCTGGGACTGGACTCTGGCTGGCAAAGAGCATCCTCACAGCTTCTCATCTTGTTAGATATTTGCCACAACTTCTTAAACCCCATGCCCTTTCCTCTATAACCCCAACCCCAGTCTTCCCTCACTGTGTCAGTGTTATCCTAAGGAAACCAAGGAAGCACACTGGCACAGGTAGACAGAGTCGCTGTTGAGGCCTGCCCTGCAGAAGGCCCCATCATCTCCCTCCCACGTTCTACACCAAAATCTCTGTTGACTTTCCCAGCACAACCCACAGGCCCCAAATCAGACCTGCTGGACATGCGTGCTCAGCAGAACAGCCCGTGACAGAACTTCCTCCCTTGCGTGAAATAGGACGCCTCCACTATAAAAATATCAATTAGGAATCTCCATAAAACTACGTATCACCAAAATGTTTCCTTGCACCGTTAGAACAGTTTCACAGAAAGCATATTTTACTTTTGAGAAGAGAACCTACAAGACAGTGGCTGCTCCTGAGGTTTTTCAACAGTTTAAACCAGTATTTTGGACACCACCAAAATGTCTTTTTTTTCTGGAGAACCGAGTTACAAAATACTGGTTTCTATTAGGGTGTGTCTAGCACTTTCTGTGCCACCAAGCTTTCCATTTTTATAGTCTGCACACTAGGAGATTTTCCATGAACAGGCTCGAATTTATTCCCAGGCAATGATGTTTAGGCAAGCCAATATGAACGTGAAGACTGTTCGAAAGCAGCATCAGAATTCGGACCATGCAACTGCCTAAAAACAAACAAACTCATCTCTGATGTACAAAAAAGTAATAGATTTTTTTGGCATGCCTTAATATATATGGGGGACAAGGGTACTCACTCTCCTTATACGTTTTCTTAGATCGGGTTGTTAGAGAAAATTTGTTTTTTAAAATTTGTTTTTTAAAATTTTCTCTATCCTTTATTTCTATACTTGTCCAGAATACAGCCCAAACACCCACCTACACAGGCATTTTACATGAAGAGCTGCAAGCCAAGTGACTGAAAAAAACAAAACCAAATTATGTATATAGTGTCTTTATAGAGATCTGCATGTGAATTCAAGTGGGAGCCAATGGTAACTCTGGAGGAAAAGGAACCAGTTAGTGGAGAGTGCTAATGGAAAGTGTGACTATAATTTGGTTTTGCTGACAAATTAAAAAACACGTGCCACATTTTTAAAGAAAAAAAAATAGCATAGGAAATAGGGCTTTATGTTTACACACTCACACATATTCTTGTTCCAGCTCTAGAAACTTACACGTTGGCTACAAGTACCACTATGACACCCAATTTTACTTTTTTAAAAAAAAAGATTTTATTTATTTGACACAGAGAGAGAGAGAGAGATCACAAGTAGGCAGAGAGGCAGTAAGAGAAAGAGGTGAAAGCAGGCTCCCCGCTGAGCAGAGAGCCTGATGCAGTGCTCCATCCCAGGACTCTGAGATCATGACCTGAGCCGAAGGCAGAGGCTTAATCCACTGAGCCACCCAGCCGCCCCCCAATTTTACTTTTTAAGTACGACAACTTTCTGCTGCTGATCCTCTAAGAAGATCCCTACTGGGTCAGGCCAAGCTCCTCACAGGCTCCCAGCCTTGCCACCTTCTCTTTTTTCTACCCCCATCTAAATTTTTCACTCCTTCAAGGCTACCCTCAAGGCCCATTTCCTCCATGAAGCTCACCACCAGAATTCCAGACCACAATGCCTCTTGCTCCAGATTCTACAGCATTTTTTGGTGATGCCTCCGTCTTGCAGATTCAGTTTTGGGTGGGTGTTTTCTCTCCTCAACACAGCTGCAAATTTCTAGAGGGTAGGGTCCCACCGAATTCTATTTCTCTATGTGACCATAGCACCCTGTGCCACTCTGAACATGAAACAGGTGATCAGCCAATACCTCTTGGATTGAATGGATTGAACAACTGGGTGCAGAGCTATGAGGTCTGGAATGGCTAATTTCATCTGGCAATCTAAATTTTCCTGACAAATAAATCCATCTAGGATTTAGGGAGGTCTAGGTAAAATTTACAGCTCAATGACTATCCCCTGAGCTTTGCTGGTAGAGAGGGCTGCCCTTTCTAATGAAATGCTCCTGAAGAATTCTGGGGACCACCTGCGGGGGATATCGCAATGTCCTGCCCAGGTTCCTCCTGGAGAATGAAGGGCCAAGCATGCTACAAGCCTCTGGGGGCCTGTAGATAGCTCTCAGTGGGCGGGGACAGCTTCACCCAAGCTCGCACCCTGTTCCTTGGGATGACCTCCATCTAATGACCAACCTTGTCCCCTTAAGGGGACATGAAGGCCTGGCCCCTCACCCTGACTAAGAACAGTTCTGAAGGGCTGTTCTAGCTCCAGAGCTAGAGGCTATTATTGAGTGTGCATTGGAGCTCAGCTTCTCACTCTGCCTAATCCAGTGTCCCTCCCCTTCCCTTTCCTTCCCCAAATAAACCAGTGCATGCCAACGTCAATCACAGAGTCCACTTCCTGGGGAAACAGCCTACAACAGCATCCATCCATCCATCCATCCATTCATCCATCCATACACATACAGGTATACCCCATTTTGTTGTACTTGGCTTAATGAGCTTTGCAGATTTTTTCCCCCTGAACTGAAGGTTTATGGCAACCTTGGTGGAGTAAGTCTAGCAGTGTCATTTTCCCAACAGCATTTGTTCACTTTATGTCTCATGAAGTGTGACATAAAGATGTGACACATCCTGGTAATTTTTACAATATTTCAAATTTTTAAATTATTATTAACATTCATTATGGCGATCTGTGATCAGTGATTATAATAGCTCACTGAGAGCTCAGATAATGGTATTTTTTAGCAGTAAAATATTAAAAAAAATTTTTTTTTGAGAGAGAAAGAGGTGGGGGGGTGGGACAAGGAGAGAATCTT
Organism: Meles meles; assembly: GCF_922984935.1. Taxonomy (NCBI): domain Eukaryota; kingdom Metazoa; phylum Chordata; class Mammalia; order Carnivora; family Mustelidae; genus Meles; species Meles meles. The sequence continues at coordinate 73,716,292 of NC_060071.1, forward strand.
TTTTTTTTTTAATTTTATTTATTTATTTGACAGAGAGATCACAAGTAGGCAGAGAGCCAGGGGGAAGCAGGCTCCCTACTGAGCACAGAGCCTGATAGGGGCTTGATCCAAGGACCCTGAGATCATGACCTGAGCCAAAGGCAGAGGCTTAACCCACTGAGCCACTCAGGCGCCCCATAAAGAGAGAATCTTAAGCAGGCTCCACGTGGGGTTCCATCTCACCCTTAGATCATGACCTGAGCTGAAATCAAGAGTCAGATGCTTACCTGACTGAGCCATCCAGGTGCCTGAGCAATAAAGGATTTTAAAATTCAGGTATTTAAATTGTTTTTTTTAAAGATATCATGCAATTGCACACTTAAGAGACTATGTTACAGTGTAAATGTGACTTTCATATGCATTGGGGAACCTAAAAATTCCCTGGTCTACCTTTATTGCAATATTTGCTTTATTGCAGTGGTCTGGAACTGAACCTCCAGTATCCCTGTGCTGTGCCTGTCTTCACTTATCCATGCAGGCACACAGCCAGCCAGCCAGCCAGTCAGCCAGAAACCTACCAGTGTGTTCAGGATTCAAGGTGTTAGTGGGAGGTGATACAGGTGAAAATGACCCCATCCTTGCCCTTAGGGAGCTAACAATCCAGGACAAGAGATGAGAATGTACCAGAATAACCCTAAAGCACACAATGGGAAGTGGCTGTTATTAAGACAACAGAGATTTGGCTGGGTACAATACCAGGGCAAGGGGTCAGGAGTCTTCAAGCACTGGTGCAGGCCATGGCCATTGCTATATGTGTCCTGTCTCCCCATCTGATCTTAAGCCCTGGAAGACAGAATGGATAGTGTCCTTACCTCTCTGCCTTCCCCATACTTCCCAACACCGGGTTCCAGATAGCACAAGAAATCTTAAAACACTGAAGGCAAGCTTTGGCAGTTCCACTGCATAGGAAAGGTTTCTGGCTGTCTGGTCTCTCAGTGCAGAGTTCCCAGGAGGCTCCTCAAGATGCACATTCATTTATTATGCCCATAAAATCTCAGGAACCTGAAGCACAAGACAAGGTCCTGACCCATAAAGCAGTTACAGACAGTGTGTGAACAAGGCAGAGGTCCCTGGAAATGTCCACAAACAGGAACAAGACTCAAGACAGTGACTAACAGGCACATGGTACCTCATCCTCAGATGGTCTCCGTCCCAGGCTGGCCAGCCCATCCACTGTCAATCTGTCAGTCAACAAGGGTTACCCAACAGTCTCCACCAGGAACCCAACAATGAGAATCAACAAACTGCCAAACCTCATAATCCCCTGAAGCTAGTGCTCTAGCATGGTCTACTGTTCACAGCGGACAAGTGCCTGTAAGCAAAACACCACCGCTAAGTGCCTGATAGAAAGAAGGGGGGCAGCTGGGAAGCATGGGTCGGGGAGTCCGTCTTCTGTATTTCCCGGCCCTCACCCCGACTCAGCATGCCAGTCTCCTTCCACTCTCCCTCTCCTTTCACTGCTTTTATACAGTCTGTCAGCAGCCTCTGTTGCTTGCTTCTCAGAAATGACACTTGCATCCTCCCTCTTCTGCTTCGCCTGAGCGCTGCCACTTGCCCTGATACTGCGGCCACCCCTGGTCACCGGTGCTCCAAGCCTAGGCAGTCCTGCACTCCGTGTCTGTTGGATGCAGCTCCTGCAAACCCAGCTCTCAGTCAGTCCTGTCTCTGCATAACGATCAGCTCATCAGGGTCCCTTCTGGCCCCATCAGGCCTAGTTACTAAGAACCCTTTTCTATGTGGCCCTATCACTCCAATACTTTTATTTCCCAGTACTCCCTAGTATATGCTCTCCACCCAGTCACCTCCCTGCTTATCTGGGCCTTTGCTCAAGTGGTGTCTGACTTCTGGAACACCTTTCCTCTTCTTAGCCACCTACAGAATCCTACCTACTTAAACCCTACCTGCCTGATCCACCTTGCTACTTTGTTTACAAGGACCAGACTGAGGACCTAGGCAATGAGAAGGATAGCAAAGGCAGGGTTAGAGGCCTGCTGTCTTCCAATTTCCTTTACTGTCTTGAAGCTCCCCTACCATATCTTGACTCCACTGCTTGGAAATGCTTTTCTGTTGCACCTGCCCGGGTTGTGAAGAAACCCCAGCACTTGACGGTCCCGGACCACCTAGCTGTGAGTGGAAGGAGCCTGTTTGCCCTCAGCTGGATAGACTGTCTTTGTTTTACGGGCCTAAAAGAGAAAAAGCTGACACTGCTAACGTTTACTTGCTTGTTGCTTCTTAGGAAAGATTCTTAATCACTGTCGAGTTAATATACCAAGTGCTAAAATTTCTGAGAGATGGATCGGGGGTTTGCCAAATGACAGACTGCCAAGTTGGGTCTCTGGAATGAATCCAGTGTTCCATAAACCCTGCTTCTTTCCTAATCATAGAAAGAACCCCAAACGATAGAAAGGCAGAGTAGAGTTTCAGGCAGCAGAATGATACAGAAGCCTCATCCTGTGCTTCCTGAAAAACAGAAAGTACAGCTGGAGACAAATCTCATCTCCCCCCTTCACCCACTATGCACAGTGTTGTCCTGCTCGATGAGGGCACCACAGGCACTGGGGAGATCTTTGGAAACGTCTCTTGAAAGGGGTCAAGAGTAGGTGGTCCTCGGAGACTTTCTTACTCTTCTGCCAATTTGTAACTGGGAAGGTGACTGAGATGGGTAAAAATGGAAGGGGAAGGATGAGGACTTCCTGGGCCTCCTGCTACCTTGAAGGAAAACAGTTCACTGGTTGGAAGGGTTACCTCCTCTTGTTTCATTTGAAGTGGCATGAAAATGACTATCTCCAAGTTAGCCGGTGGGTTGGGTAAGGGCTTCTCTGCTTTGTGTTACTTCACCCAGAGTTAGAGGAAAGGGGGATGGTGAAGGTAATAGTTCTGAATGTCTCCATCTTCACACCTTGAGCTGGAAGATGAGGAGGATAGAAGAGGTAAATTAAAGATAACCTCCTCCAAACCAACTAGCAAACATAAACATACACACACACACACACACACACACACACACACACACACTCACCCCAGAGAGAATGAGAGAGTGAAATTCATACAAACCTTCTCAGGCAATTACATTAATATGATAATAATGACAATAATATGTGTTACACATGTCTACTGATCTACATTTTATAAAGCACTGGCGTACATTATTTAGCAGTATTCTTACAATAAATAATCCTGTCAGGTGATAATCAACATAGCAGCTACCATGTACTGAAAGATTACTGGGAACACTTTTCATGTGGTATTTTATTTAATCCTCACAACCTCTTTGTGGTACTACTGTTATCTCCATTCTACAGAGGGAGAAACGGGTTTGGAAAAGTTAAGATACTTGCCCAACAGGTAGAGCATGAAACCTAGGTCCTTCTGATTCCAAGAATACAGGCTCTTGACCTTAATAGGGTACATCTCATGGCAGGGCTTTTTTTTTTTTTTTTTCCAAGTTCTAAAAGGGAAGGCCACTCAGGAGGAAACAGTCCTCACATCTTAACTCCCCAACACTTAGGTTCACACAGACACACACACAATGAATACTCCAAGAAGTCCCACTTCTCTGTTGTCCCCAGTTACAAAGGCACCCAGCTTGCACAGATACAGGTCCACAGATGGTCTCATTCCTTATGGAGACAAAGGTCAACCCCTAAGGATAGCTTCATTTAACCTGTATCTGAAGTTGCAACAAGGGTTTCCATTTGACAGGATGCAACTACAGCAAGGCAATGAATTAGCATCTAGTTCTGAAGCTTTGTCACGAAAAATAGTTTCAGACTAAGAATAATGAGATGGAATGCCATTTAGCAGAATGGCTTGTGATATTCAATTAAATGTTCAGCTTGAGAGATTCGTGCACAGAGAAGAAATGACTGTAAGAAACAGCAAGACACAAACACATGGTGACAGCTCATAGAGTTGGCTGCCCTATTCTTCATGGGACCCATCTGACCTCAGTGGTAAGGTCTGCTGTTAGCGCAGGGGCCTGACACAGACACGCACCCATCTGGGGCTGGGAAGGCTTGGCAGAGAAGAAACAGGACTTGAGAACTCCTTCCTTCCCCTTTTACCAAAGCACCAACTCCTCCTCTGGATTGTCTCCTCCCCCTTCTTCTCCTCCCTCTTCTTTCTCTAAGCTTCCTTCTCCTCTCCTTGAAACATCAACCTGCGTAAGAGACCTGAAGGTGGGGTGAGGACAGCATGTTAGTTCCTGGGATTTTGAGACAGTAAAGTGTCAAGGTCAGCAGCCCCCAACCCTACCCCATCTTTCCAGATACACTTAGATAAACACCCACTGGAACTTTAAATAGATGCGAGGAGATCCACAAGTCCCCCATGACACAAAATCTTGGTGCTTCCTAGCCACAGAAATATACAAGTAGGCAAAGGGCTCAGGTCAATTAGTTATATCCACACCTACCTGCACAAAGGAGGTAACCCTTACACATACACTCAAACACACACACACACACACACAGAGGAATCCTCAACACAGGCATCTTGGTAATGCCACCCTGCCTCTTGACCGGCCTCATCTCTTCCACCCACCCAAAGGCGTTGACCACAGCCACCTTGTGAGAGGCGGAGGGGTACCATGTAGTGGATAGGGAATCACTCTGCCCTTGGCTACTCCCTGCTATGAGACGTGGGCAAGCTACTTAGCTTCTCTGGGCTTCTGTAAAATGGAACTAATAACCACCTAGCTAGATACTGTGAAGATGCCTTTGGCACAGTGCCTGGCGCTGTCCTGCCTGGTTCCTGAGCTTGCCTTTCCTTCACCCACGCCTGGGCTGAGAGTGCCTCCTGGCACTTGGTCCCCACTCTTAGGATGCTGGTCTGACATAGGGAAGAGTGGGGACTAGTCTAGGACCTCAGGTCTGTAACAGGAGGGTCAACTCTAAGGTCACAAGTCTGCCTGCCGGCCGCGGTTAGCCTTCAGGGCCCCAGAGGGTGCCGGGAGCTGGGGACAGGTGGGCTGGGCGATCAGTGCTACCGTGCGTGGACCCGTGGGCGGCAGGTGGAGCGGACCGGTGAAGGTGGGCAGAACCCAGCGGTAAGTCGACCCAAGGCTGTGGGTGGCTTCCTCCTGTTGCTCAGTATCAGGGAGAGGCGGGGGAGGATATTCATTTTTTCCAAAGCAAGCATCCACCCATTACTTCGATAACTATCGATTGTGAAAAGCCGGCGGCGCCTCTTAAAGGCGAAGCCCGACTCCCGCGTCTACGCCCCCGCAGCACCCCCCTCCCCCCAGCCGTGGCTGTGTTCCCGGACTCCTCCGCTGGGACCTCCTCTGCCTCTGCGGGGCAGCGATGGGCGAGCCCCTCTGCTCCGCTCGTGTAGCAGCCTAGGGAACCGCAGCCACTAGCTGTGGTTTGACCCCTGCCCGTCCACCCGCGGGTCCTTTCCTTCCCGGAGTCCCCTGTCACGCCTTCGGACCGGGTCACCTGTCCCGCAGCGTCCCTGGCGCCAGGGTTCGAGGACAGGGTCGCCGCACAGAAAGTTATTTCAAAGGGCAGATGTGTTGCAACCCTCGCTGCAGCAAACTACAGAACGCTGATTTCCCGAACCCTTCCCTACCCCCACCCAGCCCGGGCGACCCGAGCCCGCCGCAGGACGCAGCTACGCGGAGAGCCACCCGCAGATGCACCTCTTCTCCCTCCCGCGCGCCCAAGTGCAGTGGAAAGCCTCACAGCAAACTCACGGAGCGGAGCAATCCCCGGTCCTGGCCTGGAAGGGATCGGCCTCCCGCCCGGCAGCTCCGAGAAATACTCGCGATTTCCTGCCCCAGCCTCCCCTCCTCCCGGCCCGGGCCCTCTCGGCTGGGCTGCCGCGGCCCCTCTGTACCTGCGGCGGTCACGGGCTCGCCCTCGCTCTGCTCGCCGGAATCCGAATCCATGCTGTGGGCTGTTGGTCGGACGTCCACAGCCGCTCGCCCGTCTGCGGGGCTGCACGGGGCCGGCGTCCGGACTCCGGCGACCGCGGCGCACTCGGGACGGGCAGCCGGGCGGCTGCAGCGCTGGCGGCGCGGGCTGGGCAATGCGCGGCGGCGGCCGGGGGGCGGCTCCGCAGAGGCGAGCGCCGCCTGCGCCCCGCTCCCCGCGCCCCGCCGGCCGTTGCCCGCGCGCCAGGCGAGCGCCGGGCGGAGGGTGGGGGCGCACGGGGAGAGAGCGGGGAGGGGGAGGGGAGGCGCGAGCTGGGAGGAGCGGGAGCGACCGGCCCCTTGGGCTCCAGACGGGACTTAAATACCCTGGGGGCGGTGCCGCTCCTCCTACCCGCGCCCCGCGCCCGCGCCCGGAGCCCTGGACTTGAGGCGAGCGGTGAGGTCGTGCCGGTCGGCGAGACCGAGCGCGGTCGCTTGCGGATGGCCAAGTTGTTTGGCTTTTGAGGCGAAGCGCCTCTACCCCGTAAGGGAAACAAACAAAAAACGGGTTCCGTGTGGAAGTCCCGGGGCTGCCCTGGCTGGAATCCGAGTCCACCGCTCCGGGACCTTGGGCAAGAAACTCAACCTCCCTGAGGTGTTTCCTCACTTGGCAGATGAGGAAATGACAGTTACCTTTTGCCGGGAATGTTGTGGGGGAGTAAATAAGATAATGCACGTGAGGAGCCGAGAGCAGGGCCTGGCACCTGGCGAGCAAGGGAACAGCATTCGGCAGGTACGCTCGCTCCGGCTGCGATTCCTGCCCGCGTGGGCAGGGCGGGCGGGCGGCGAAGCGCCGCGCGGCCCAGCTGGGGGCGCGAGCTGGGGGCCTAACTCGCGGCGGTCGCGCGCCGCGGACACACCCTGCTCGCCCCGGCCCCGCCCCTTGGCGCCCTGGACTCGGGCGGAGAATGGGATTTTCAAACCTCGTGTTAACGAGGAGTGCTCCACATGCTCCGAAGCCCCTACTCTTTCACTTTGTAGAAAGAGGTATTTGTGAATTTACTTAGTAATTAAGAGACAAAATGACGGGGACCGGTGGGGGTGGGGGGACGCCCTGAGCAGGAGCTGTAAGGCCTCAGAAGATCGGGAGATCGCTGGTTGTTAATTCTCGACCATCCGTGCAGTCGTACTGTCTCCTGAATTATCAACTCCCAGCACTTACGTAACTTCAGGCCAGTCTCTGTGTTTATAAAGTGCCACCGAAAATGCAGACTATATTGACGAGAACGAAATGAAGTCGGGAGGACACAGTCTACGTAGAAGTGCCATTTAATTGTTTCCTGTGTGGTTTTGTTTAATCTGTACAGCGACCTACTGAAGAGTTTGGGTTGAACCACGTGCAGATGCTTTTTGGGGGGTTCAAAAAGAGCTGGAAGTTGGTATTTTCATAGACTCCGACCTATATTGCTGTTTCCATTTTATACATGTGGAAACTGAATATCAGGGAGAGCAAATAATTTTCTTGTGGTCGCATGTCCAGTGAGTGAGTGAGCTGCGACTTGAAATCAGGCTTGTCTGATGTCCAGACCTGCTCCCAGCTGGTAGGGTGGAGTGTAACAAGTCAGTTTGGCCTTTTGGCTGCCTGATTGACTGCCTCTTTTAGTGAAGGTATGGGCTTCATAGAATGCAAGTACGGTTCTAGTTTGCGTCCTCAGAAAACATTTTCTTGGTGGCCGAACTCATAGGCTTTAGTTGACAAAATTTGGATGGGTTTCTGTGGAATAGTCAAAAGATTCCCATTCTAGCCGTGTGATCTTGGGCAAATGGCTTAATCTCTCAGTTTCCTCATATGTTGGCATCTCCTTCATAGGACGGTTGTTAAGGGAGTAAATGAAATAATGACTGTGGAAGCTATTACTCAATGCCTGACACACAGTTAATGTTTGATAAGTGGGAAGAACATTACTTCTTAGATCTAATGGATCCCATTTAGAAAAAATATTTTTAAATCACATTTTTAATGAAAAGAGTAACAGTGACAGTTGTGTAAAAGTTGATACTCAAAAAATAAATAGCTGGTATCCTTTAAAGAGTTTGCCATCATAGCTTTGCATTCCTTTTTTTTAAGATTTAAAAATTAATTAATTATATTGTGTGCCGCAGGGGAGGGGGGGGGATGGGCTGAGGGAGAGGGAGAGAGAATCCCAAGCAGAGTCTGCTTTCTGCTTTGACTGGAGAGCTCCAGTCAGGGTTGGAGCCCAGGATCTTGCCAAAGGTTTGACCTGAGCCAAAATCAAGAGATTTGTTTAACTAACTGAGGCACCCAGTTAGTTATGCCCCATAGCTTTGCATTCTTAAGGAAAAACAAAACAAGGTAGCAAAGAACAGAGTATATTAGATTGGAAAGACATCCAGCTTCCTCTGAAAGCCAACCCTAGATTCAACAACAGGAAATGTGAAACTTTCTCTGCTCCCTTACACCTCCTTTCCTGGCACTTGGTAGAAGCTTTTTTTTTTTTTTTTTTTAATATTTTATTTATTTATTTGACAGAGAGAGATCACAAGTAGATAGAGAGGCAGGCAGAGAGAGACAGAGAGGGAAGCAGGCTCCCTGCTGAGCAGAGAGCCCGATGCGGGACTTGATCCCAGGACCCCAAGATCATGACCTGAGCCGAAGGCAGCGGCTTAACCCACTGAGCCACCCAGGCGCCCTGGTAGAAGCTTTTTAATGGTTATTTATTTGTTTGTTTTAATGGACAGATGGTCTAGGTTGATGGATGAGAGAGACAGAATCCCACGGAGGTATCTGTACATCACAGCAATAAAGAAAATGGGGAAGCTCACTACTGGAACTTGGTTAACGGTAAACAAGGTATGGAGAGCACACATTTATGGTAGGTATAGGCCCATCAGTCATTGGATCTTTTTTTTAAATTATTTATTTATTTTTTTATAAACATATAATGTATTTTTATCTCCAGGGGTACGGGTCTGTGAATTGCCAGGTTTACACACTTCACAGCACTCACCATAGCACATACCCTCCCCAATGTCCATAACCCCACCCCACCCCCCCCAGCAACCCTCAGAGTCATTGGATCTTTACTGAATAACTAGTACATTCATCCCAGAGATAGAATGCTGGGGATGGGGGATGCTGGTCAAAGTGCTTCAGAAAAGTGTATGAGTCCAGAAAAACAACACCTATTCATTTATTTATTCCTATATTCAGTCATAGTATATTTCTGCAAAAAAAAAAAAAAAAAGCAGACCTAGAATGAAAAATTGAATGTGGAATTAAACAATGGAGAAGAGAGATCCAAACCAAATAAGGTCCCCATTCCAGTTTCCTATGACATGCAATCTGTTGTCATGGGATAGCAAGACAAAGGGAAATGACTGCTGGCACACATGTGGGTTTAATGAGGAACACTAGTGAAACATACCTTATCTATCCTCCCAGTGTGGAAAAATCTGTATAAGAGAAGGAAGTCCTTAAAATAGTATCTCACGACCATCACCCCCACGAAAACAGTGAAATCTGAGGTGGTGAATCTCCTTTACAAGCCAGACCTAGTATATTTCTTTAAAAAGAAAAAGAAGGAAAGGAAAAGCTCTTAGAAAAGAGGAAAGGATTTCCGTAGTTCTTCTGTGTATTTTTAGAAGAATGGCATCACTTTGCAGACTTGAATCTAAAGTCTGAGGGTTATAAACCACTTTCCTCAGTGTTTCCACTACATCTTTTCAGCCTGGCAGCTTTTCAGACAGATGAGTTTCTAGCTCTTATTGGTCATTCCTTAGCTTTAGCTAACAAAGTCATTGGCTTTTAAAGAAACTTGCCCAGTCTGGTGGGAAAAGCCTATCTATATGTAAGGTGTCAAGAAACGGATAATAGAGTAGATCCATTTCTGCGAACACAATAATACTCCTTTAATCTAAGCCAGTGCTATGACTCATCTGCCTGTCTCCTCTTGTGGGATGGAAAGGGAGCTGTCTGTAAACCTTTGGGCAAGCAGCCTAGAGAGAGGAGGGAGGATCCTCTCACGCGCTAGGGCTGCTGCTCGGCTTCAAAACCCCACAGGGCTCTGGCACTGCCATTTTTTCTAGGCTGAAGTGGCCCTTGGTATTTTGGGATGAGAGGTTGGCTAGGACAGCCCCATTTTAAATAACTTTTCTTGAGGTGGATCGTGGCACCAAGGAAGCTCTGCCCATGGGGCTCTAGGCAAGCTGGACAGTGGGGTCTGAACTGGCTTCATATTCATCTGGCAGAAGACAACCTTGAAAGGGGGGGGCCTTTCCTCTTTCTTTCTGGCTAGCAAAAATAAATTTTTATTGTCCGCCATTCCTTACTTCAGGAGTATCACTGCGGAAAAATTAAAATCCGGTCATAATTGCACTAGTTATAGTAACTATAACACATCTTTTGAAAAACTTTTCTCTTTGTGTGTGTAGCATTCTGCTTTTTTAGCTTGCTTTTTCCTTTTAATAGTATGTTATGAACATTATTCCATCTACTTTTTGCCACGATGTTTAATATCTGCACAGTATTCTACTGTATGGGGATATACCATCATGTAGTTAAACAATCCTTTATTGTTGGGTATTGAGATTGTTTCCAATTTTCTGGTATAACTGATAGCATTAGTAAACACTTCATGCCTAAATCTTTGCATACATCTTTAATCAATGTCTGTGAACTTTCAACAACTTCATTTTTTTTTTATAGTGGGGAGAGAGATGGACGATTGCATCTAACAAAATAATTGCTGTATATGTATCAAGAGTTTAAGATTATCAAGAATTGTCATGGGCATTGTCTCCTCTCAGTAGGAAGTGAGTCATTTGTGTTCATTTTTGCATTTTCTAAGCATTCATTGAGCCCGGAGGGGATTCCTCTGGGTTGAGGAAAGGAGTAGAAAATTTCCTTTCACATTTTCTTTGTGGACAGTATGTCCCCTGCACAGCCCTATCCAAATCAAGCCACCTTGTAGGAGACAGGGTGTGGGGACCTGGGCAGTTGGGCATCAAGTTGTTCTATATTCTTAGCTTTTGCCCTCATGAGTTGCCTATAGGATAGCTTCTGGAGCAGCTAATGCAGTTATAGTGACTCTAAAGCACTGATTCAGGTGTTCTTGGGTGGCTCAATTGGTTAAGCATCTGACTCTGGATTTCAGCTCAGGTCATTATCCCAGGGTCCTGAGATCGAACCCCATATCAGGCTCCACATGCTAAGTGTGGAAACTGCTTAGGATTCTCTCTCTTCCTCCTCCACCCCAGCTATAAAATAAATAAATAAATAAATAACTGATTCAGAGGGAGAAGGAAATTGAGAGAGGGAGGAGGAAGAGAACGAAGGAGAAAGAACAAAGCTATGTGGGCCCAATTTCTCTTGTGCTCTGGCCCAGCTCCTTCTGGAGTATATTGGGTTTTCAGGAAAATAGGGGAGTACTCAAATACTGGATGGGGCAATATTGCCCCAGTTTTCAAAAGGAAGAAAGGAATAAATGCCAGGAATAACATATTGGTGACATTCTTGGTGCCTGCTAGCAGAAGTCTAGAACAAACTTTGAGAAGAAAATGGTGCTCACCAGCAGCCAACATGGATACATTCTCATGTCCTATTAAAATGACCATGCGGACTTCCTTTACACAGGGTCACTAGGTGTCGAGGTGTATAAATCAAGATAATTTTATTTGCCTTCAAAGTAGCAAATATTAGTTGAGTACACTCTGTTCTTCAGATGCAAAGTGAAGGGACCTGATTGCCACAGATGCCATAAATTGTTATTTAAGTAAAGATTTTGATGAAATCTTGCCTAATTCTCTTGTTGTTAGGTGAATCTGAAGCTGGTTGAGCAACCCTACCCAGTGAGCTTTGAGTCATTGTTCTGAGTTAATTTGGACAGAAGTCTTGAGTGGAGTGACACAAGGTTCTGTCCTTGGTCTGTTCTACTTTTTTTTTTTTTAATCAGTGATTGAGAGGATGAATTTAGTTGTGTTTATCAAATATGTACATTACCCTGCTAGGACAAGTCAGAGAAGACTTGGAATCACATGGGAGAGATATGTGGTCTTGATTGTTCATAAACTCAGTGTGAGTCAACAGTGAGAGAACAGCTACGTTGCCAGGAGAAGGGCGGGAGTAGTCCTGTGTATGAGCTGGTATTATGGACACCTGGGGTCTTGTGAACATCTGAAGCCACGTTTTAAGGGGACAGACCAGGGAGCTCCCAGAGGAGAGGAATTAGGATGATGAGAGAGGTTTGAAAACCATTCTGTGTGAGGAAGTTTGAACATCATGCTGAGAAAGAAAGAAAACAAGGCATGGCAGTAGCGATGTCCTCAAACGTGTGGAAGACCTGGACCCTAGGTTGTTGCAGGATCTATAGGTGAACATGGTAAGAAGGTAGACTTTGGATTTCATGCCAGTCCTGGCCTGCTTGTCTTCAGATCCTTTTCTTGCCATTTCCCTGCTCGTGTGGAGGAAGTGCTGACCCCGGCAGTCTGCATTTGCCACAGATGTTCTCTGCCACCATCTATCCCTTAGATCTTGGCACCTCTGACAGTGGCCACATCTCTATGGCTCCTCCAGCTTCCACCAGATGGACCCACTGTGGTTGGAGCTTCTATCAGGTGACCACGGCCTCTGGGTTCCAGCAACAGCACCTCCTCTCTTCTGTCCCTCCAGCTCAGTGTGGCAGTAGCTCCTTGCTGTTGTTAATGTCTCTTGCTTTGCTGTCCTCTTCTGCCTTCTCAGCTCTCCAGTCACCTCTGTGGCCAGTTCCCTGCACTACTCCTGAAAATACATAAACTAGCTTCTTCTTCCTAGTTGGATCTTCTTAGTGTAGACATACAGAGAGCAGAAAGACTATTTTAATGATTACAGGTGGATGACTACATGATGAGAGGCTGGCATCCATGATCTTTAGGTTCCTTTGGAAGTTGGGGTACAGAGGAGAAATAACATGTCCAGATCCTGGAAGAGTCAGAATTGGGACTGAACTCAAGGCTCCTGACCCCTGGACTGGCACTCTTTTCATCCGATCTTAGCTTTCTCCTCCTGCTTTTATCTTTATTAGCCATCCACCCATAGTTTATGTTAATCACTCTTCTGATCTATGTGAGGGAATATTGAGTCTCCTAAATTCTTTTTTTCCTTTTAATTCTCTCGTAATTATGGGACAACCCAGTTCAATAATGCTTACTTGCTAATTATTTTACAGAACAAATACTGCTCGCCAAGTGTTGAGTGGAACCTTTTTTCCCCCCCATTCAAAGCATTTTTTACTTAGAAAAGCTAAATACATGTTCCAGTCTGGAAGGTTCCCTTTATGTAAGTCTCTGATTTCACTGAGTTTATGGCTATAGAAGAGGGAGGGGATGTTCAAGGTCCCCTAGTCTGAGCCCATCACTTTACGTATAAAGAGACAAGCCCAGGAAGATGGTGTGACTTGCTCAAAGTTTGAGGCAGAAGTGGGACTAGAATCCAGGTCTCTGGTCCAAGTTCAGGACACTCATCCTAGTACCATGCTCCTTTATGCGCTTTACTACATCTGGTTTTCAATCTGCTTCTGAATTCAGCTCTCAAATCTCCCCCCGCCCCCAATACTGATCTTTCTCCGTTTTATCACCTCCTGCATACCAGTGTCATAGTAGTCCATCTCTACCTGGAATGGAATTATCAAAAGCAGGACTTGACCAACCCCTCTTTAATTCCTTCATCTCATCAAAGACCTCCTTGTCTCCCTACCCCTTCTCACCCTCCCCTCCCCTCCCTCCCTTTCTCTCCCTTCTTCTGTTCCTCCCCTCCCTTCTTTCCCTTTCCTCCCCTTCCTCTTTCCTCTCCTTCCTCCCCTTCCATTCCTCCTTCCCCTCTCCTCCCCTCCCCTTCTCTCCCTTTGCCTTACCTACTTCATCCCCTCCCTTCCCCTTCTTCCCTTACCCATTCTCTTCCCTCCCTTATTCTTCTCTAGTGGATTTTCAAAATTTCCATTTCTCTTTCCTTGCTAGCCAACATTTTCTTTCTCACCAAGTCTTGCCTTTAGCATTGTTCTTTAATTGATTCCTCCCTTCTGTGCTCAAAGCCAATCTGTTTGGTTGAAGCCATCAATACTTCTAAGGGAGAAATCTTTCAAGCACTAGATATGGTTCCTCGTTGCCATAAACCTCTGATCATGTTCTAAGGAAAGCCATAAATAAATGTCGTCGTTTAGAAAGACCCCTGGGCATATCTCTGTTACTTCCCTGGCCTCTTAACTGTGGATGTGAGCATCTTAACATCTCAGACAGTATGGCATAGATGGGAAATTCTCCCTAGCCAAAAATACCAAATTTATTTTAGTTCAAACCATTAACATATCATCCCATCGTAGTTTTCAGTGTTTCAACAACTTTCGTCTTTAGCTGTCAGTATCAGTTTTAGCTGGTTTTTAGATCTTTCCAAATTTGTATTATCTGGACGTTCACAAGAGGTTAGATTTATTTACGCTCTTTCAGGATAACATCATGACAGTACAATATTTGAGTCACAGTGACCTTGTTCAAATGCACTAATCCTTCCCCTGAACAGGCATATTGACGCCATATTTCCAGCTGGCTTAATTATATTCCTCTCTCCTTCCAAACTCTGTGTTACTTTTTTCCAATGTGGATTTTGTCAAATCACATAATTGTCAAGAATCCAGGAACTCGTTTCACCCTTCACAATCCTATAACTCATACTTTAATTTCTTTAGGTGAAGTTGATAAGTCCAAGGATCCCGTACTGGGTTTCTATCCCAGAAAACAAGTGTAGGGGACACCTGTCTCCTTCCTTAGGGCAGCGAAATTGCTGTAAGAGTTACGAGGAATAGGGAGTGGTGCACAGGAGAGAGGTCAGCCCTGGACACTGGATCCCAGCTCCATCATGCTCTCCTTTCCCAGATACAGAGTGCAGGGTGGAGTCAGCACCACGTGGACTCTCTGCTCCAAAGAATCACGTCTTTCCAAAGTCTCCATCAACACCCATGGTGCCAACAGCCCCTTGTCCCCCAGGCTCAGAATCTTCTACTAAATTCTCTGACTTGTGTTTTTCTTTCACATTGGCATCTACAGTCCAATCAAATTCTAAGACATTTTTCTACAGTCCTCTTGATTCCAAATCTGCAGTTTCTCTCCTCTCCGCTCTTCTCCTGTGTCACCCACGCTTTGTCCAGCCTTGCCCAAATCCTGCTACACCCAAGCCAGAGCTCAAGTTCCATCTTTTTCATCTGCGAGCTTGTACCTTTACTATCCTGCACTGCTCCCCACACACAGAAGAGCCCTGAATGCATATCAAAACAGAGAACTAGCTAGAGTCTAATTAGGGATGGGTTTGTTCCATGCCCACCCAGTTTCCGTGTCTCCCTGCTTCTATCTTGCCCCACACTTAATTTCTCTGGCTCTGTTTGCTGCAGCCCCATCCCTGGCGTGTAGTCTCCTTGCTCCTCCTCTCCCCAGCATAAAGCCTGCCTCCTTCCGATCAGTCAGGGTGCTTTGTTAGAGGTTTTGATTCTCTGGCCTGGCCCGGGGCCCCTTCTCCCTGAAATTATCCTTGCCGGAACTTTCAGCTAGCGTGCCCTGGTGTTCTTGGAACCCACATCTTCTTCTTGGCTTTGTCTTGGGACCACTAGCTCTTGGGTAATTTCTGCTGTGGTGGAGTGAAGACACCTGGATTTTTGTCCTGGCTGTTCATGAACTTGATATGTGACTTTAAATAAGTCAGGGATGTTTGTCCCAGCCCTCCTCAGATGCAAGTTCTGAAGACCTTCAGCTTGTCATCTCACGTGTCTTGAACATGCCCCTCTCCTCCCTGCTAATGCCTGTGCCTATTCTGACCAAGTCTCCTCCCCCACCAGGATGAGGGAGGGGATGAGTCTTGTTTGTAACCTGGCATTCAGTGTACCCTGAACCCTGCATTTCCACTGACCTACAGTTTCTCCTTTGGCTCTGCCCCACAGAAGGTTTATACTTGAAGCAATATGCTTGGTTTTACCTCAGTTTTCCCACTTGCACTCACGCATCCTTCTTGAGACTGTAACCCCACTCTGGACAGACCTGAGGTCTGGGCATATCCCATTATTTGAGGTACTATAAACAAGCCAGCTTTTATCTCTAGAGAGATTGCCTAATACAACCTGCAATTTGTGGACTCTCACTCTGTTTAGAAGTTAGTGTGATTGGATATTTTTGGCTTAGGAAATTTTTTTAAACTACCAGTTGTCTTTTAGCACATTTTAGGAATATAACCAAGACCCAGAAGAAGTTAAGACTTTATTGGGCTGTCATAAAAGGTATCTTTTACCTAAAGGAGGATCCCTTAGGCTCTCAGCCATAGTCTAGTCTTCCTTCTTTACCCTGAAATTCTGGTGCAAGAATAAGAGAGGGGTGGAGCACCAGACCAGACGGCTCCAGAACCACAGTGGAGGAGCTTCTGTCCCCCGCACTCACCTTTCCCCATATCCTATTGCCTTCCTACTGCAAACTCCTGTAGGCTTCTGGAAGTGCCAGGTTGCTCAGGGGAGCAGCCCTTAAATAATGACAGACAGGATTTGGGGATAAAATCTAGGTTTCTGCCCCTCCTGTGGAACAGCTCTGCACAGTGTTGTGGACGTCTCAGTGCTCCCAGAGCTAAGTAACTTGCACCTGTAAGTAATGCACCTGTATGGGCTGCTTCCTCAGTCCTGTCTCCCTTCGAGCCCCCTGCTGGTGCTTCCTGGGATCACCTCCCAAACAAACAACTTGCCCTCCAATCCTATCTCAGGCCTTGTCTAAGGGAACCTGTCTTAATCATGCTACAAGAATGAAAAGGTGAGAACAGATGGAAAGAGGAACTTGAAGAATTCTGAAAAAAGCAGGGACAAGAACTATTTTGGGGCTCAGGGGGTCATTTAGCAGGAACCATTGGTACTTGAGATTATTATTATTATTAATTACTGTACGCAATGAGGGCTTTAGTGGTGATCTAGGGGTAGTGTAATCTCTATAGGAGGCTGGGGAAGAAGTACATCTTAGGAAGGTTTCTGTCCAAAACTGTGGAAATAGGTTGTGATGTGTAAGGGAATAATTCCTTGTATAAGGGAATAATTCCTTGACTATCCCAAAGCTCGAGTCTCTTGGGTGCTACTTTCCCTGATAGCCAGGATATATTGGGTTTTCAGTTGAACTAAAATCCTTGCCTTAAAGCTTCAAAGCTCCTGGTTCCAGCATTTTGGTTTTTTAAGATTTGTATTCTTCATGTTTTTCATAGTCCTTGATTTCATCCCTTCCCATCCCCTGTTTGCATAATGGAGTTCTTTTTTTTTTAAGCCTTTCTTCCCATGGAAGCCCCTTTTGCCCCTTGGCCATTTCAATGGCTCTTCTTGTGCACTATTATCTCATTCTTGGAGTATGGGGATCAGTTCTGCATTCAGTATTCCAAGGGCCCATGTACTGAGATTTGTACTTCTGTTTTGTTTCCAATCCAATTTGATTATTTTTTTCAGTTTTCATCCAGATGTTTGGTATCATGTAAACACAGCTTGAAAGTGTGCCTGAACCGCTTACAGATGTATGCCAGTGAAATCCTTTCCAAATTATATATAATGATGCTCTGGGTCTATTTATATCTATGTCATAGTCTCTGGCTTGAGTTTTAGCTGTAAGATGAAGTTGGAAAGAAAGTGAAAATTTTGTGTGTGTGGGTGATTTGTCTACTTGATTAAAGACTCCAGATATTTGGAAATATTCAGGAATTGATGTCATTTTCTACCGAATGGTGGTATGTCTATAAGCATGGTGTAATGGACTGAATGTGTTAAATTTATATGTTGAAATCCTAACCCCCAGCATTTGGAAATGGAAACTTTGGGAGGTAATTAGGGTTATATGAGGTCATGAGGGTGGGGCCCTTATGTTAGGATTAGTGCCCTTATAAGAGAGGCAAGAGAGGTCCTTCCCAGCCACCAAACCCCCACATTCATGCTTTCACAAAAAAAGGTCATGTGAGCATACAGTGAGAAGGTAGCTATCTGCAACCCAAGTGGAAAACTTTCACCAGAATCTGACCATGCTGGTACCTTAATAGGCCTTCTATCAAGAATCAGTTATATGTCCTTTCCCCACAATCAGGGAGGGCTGTGATTTGCTTGTAACCAACCAAATCCAGTGAAAGGGACATTGCATAACATCTGAAGGTAGGCCAGAGATGAGTAGACAGCTCCAGTCTAGTTCTCTGGAATGTTCATCTTTGGAGCCCTGAGCTAACAATGACAATTCTGACTACCCTGAAGGCTTCATGCAGTGAGGCAGTACTGGACACATCAAAAGGCCATGTGTGAGCACCAGATCAACCACCAGACATATAAGTGAAAATGCCTCCATTTTCCAGCTTTGGAGTTGCCCCTATGAGAGCCCCTACCATCATGGAGAAGAAATAAACTTTCCCCGTTGTACCCTGTCCAAATTCTTGGCCCATGAGATTTTAAGCAAGACAAAATGGTAGTTGTGAACTTCTAAGTTTTGGGGCAATTTGTGATGTATTTTATTGATCCCTCTGAATCAAATCTTACCTTTGGATCAAGCCAGACCAGCAGAAAACTACTGTGCTTAGGTCTCGCTGAGCAGCCCTCAGGTATGGTGCCCTGTTTCGTAACAACAGGTAGGATCAAAGGCAGCTCTTCTGTGGAGATGGTGTTGAAGATGGGACAGAGCTCACTTAGAGCTTAGGGCAGGAGTAATTGTGTTTCCTGGTGACAGGTGATATCTAACAAACTCTGTGAGTCCTACCATTGCTCAGCCTTCCCTGTTTGCTTTGGCTTCTAGGAAGCTTTCTAGAAACCAGTTGGTCAACTTTGTGATCAACTTAGAACAACTATTCTTATCTCTTCGTATCCCACTGTATTTATTTTTGTAAGCCTCCTCAAAATACTTTTGGAGCAAGGTGGGGTATAAATGAATTCATGAGAGAACAGATATCCCTCAAATCATCCTAGTATTTGAAAGTGTTATTGGACTGAGCTGGTTCCAACATACAGCTTTATCAGAGCTAAAAGCCAAACATATTCTATCTACGTTCTGTAAAATAAAATATAAGAAACTAAAGGGGCAGTCTAGGCCAGAATTTAAAAGGAGTAATTATTCCCTGCAAATATTATTTAGTAAGCAAAACAGTGAGGGACTTGGACGGGGAAAATAATATCTATTATGCACTCCCAGGCATTTTCTAAATTTTTATGTACACAATTTTACTTAATCATATTTACTCCCGATAAAATCACACATGGGCTTAAAGTTGTCTTACTTTGCACATGTAGAAGCTGAGGCTCAGAGAGAGTAATAAGTTTGTCCAGGGTAACTCAGCTAACTGGGAGACCTGATGTTCAAACTCCATTCACTTTGTAGTTATGGCACGTACTGATGACAACTTGGAGGCCCACATAAGTTAGAAAACTTCCCCAGGCATAGATCAGATCCCATCCAAGTGAACACTGTGCAGGGGCATCTCTTTCCTGGGAATGGCGTGTTGTTTTAACTGGCCCTGGCTAAGGAGGGATTCAGTACCCTGGGGTGCAGCCAGCAAGGAAGCTGAGCTACAGGAGACAGAGCAGTGACAGGCCTATAAGGAACAGCCCCCTACACAACCATCACTTTCAGAATGGGGAGTTTTGTTTTCTTTCCCCCCTTTCATATTATCTCCACTGTGCCCCACCCTTCTCTGGAAAATATCATTGCTGCTTCAAGAAGCCTCTTGGGAAAACCTCTGAGATGTCCGCTGTGGCTGTGGATGAGGTTTCTTTCACTCACCAATGTGAGAGTCTGCTGGGTGCTGTCACAGAGAGGTGTTTGCTAGTTCTTCCCCCATATGGACAGGAACTAGAGAAATGTGTTCTTGGTGCCAAAATAATCCCTCTCAATGGGTTCAACCATGAGCAGACTGGGCAAGCATCATGACCATGGGCTTGTGAGTTGGGCTTAGGGGACATTCTTGCACTTTGGGTCCTGAATTGTTCCGGGTAGTGATACCCTGCTTGCTGTGTCCTTTTCAGACAATGATTTGAGGCATTGGAAAGAAGGAACACTGACTTGTGGATGAGAATGCCATCCAAGCTCTAGCCACAAGCTGACACTCATCTGGGTAATGCCACTGAAACTAAGGTTTAAATGAATGGCCTTTTGGTTGCTATTGGAGTTAGCCTTACTAGTAGGTATGAAGTGACTCAAGGGGTATGATCTGGGTGAGGACAGCAGCTCAACACCTTTCCTCTGCTGGCAGAAGGGCCTGAAGTTCCACCATCAGTGGTTCACACCCTTGAATCCAAAGCAAGTTGTCAGAGTGTCAGAGTCCCCTAATAACAGTACTGTTGGATGCATAGTTGAAGCAGGTATATGGGAGCCCCAAGGAGTACTGCTGCCTTCTCAGCACTCAGCCCTTCCTTCCCATTCCCAAGCCCTCGTCACTAGTGCCTGTGAGCTTCGTGAGGTTCTGGCTCAGTCCTGACCTGCTCCGGAGCCGATTCAGCATGCTAGTACCCTTCACCTGCCAGCAGGTGGGTTTTGAAACTCATGCACTCACTCATCCCTCATTCAGCAAATATTTATTGAGCTACATGCTCAGGTGCCAGGATTTTGGTTAGACTCTGGGGATTACTGGAGTAAACAAGGGTTCTGCCCTCATGGGGCGTGCACTGGGAAGAAGATAGACAATAAATTCACCAATAGATGTATCGTGGGTCAGTAGTGATCAGTGCTATAAAGAAAGTAAGAGGGCTGAAAAGCGATAAGGACAAGAGTGTGATATTTCACCTGGACAGACAGGGAAGTTCTCTTGGATGGGGTGACAGCCAGGCAAAAGCCGTATGCAGTGAACGAGCCAGTGGGCAACATAGGGAAGGCACCCAGAAAGAGGGAGCAGCTAGGGTGAAGGCCTGAGCAGAGGAACAAGCGATATGCTGGGGACCAGCAAGGGAGTCTGGGAGCTCAGGGGAGACATGGCCAGGTCCATGAGGAAGTCAGAGATGGGGGTGGGTGGGAGCTGTTACTCCTGATTCCCAGTCCAACTGCCTGGGAGGCTTGGAGTAAACACTAGTGGAAGATAGCCTCCCTCCCAGAGGGGCCAGGAGCTCTATCCAAAGCCTCAGATGGCCTGGGTGAGGCCCTGGAAACTGCCTGCCAATTCCCCATCCCTCCCCCACTACATCCCTCTGCAAGCTCTGTAGGGGCTCCTGGGGATGGCCTCAACAGTCTTTACTTGGCCACCCCCCTCCCCCGACACCAAGGTGGGAGCAGGCCACCTTGCATTTGGTTCCCCTTAGCCCCAGCCCTTCCCGGTCCTGCTCCAGTGCCACCACTTACACGCTCCTCGCCAGTCCTCCCACCCCATTCCTGGGGTAGGGCCTGTTTGCATGCAATCACTGCCAGGGAAAGGAGCTATGAGAGGGCTTATTGGACACACATGTCTCACCTTGCAGTTTTGGTCAGGGCCTACCCTGGGTAAGTCTTGCCTTGGGAAGTTCACTTGGGAACTTGGGAAATTCACTGAGTACTTGACATGTGCTAAGTACTGTGCTTCACATGTGTTGAGATTTCCTGATGAGATGGGCATTACTAAATTTCGTCTTTGTTTTACAGATGGGAAAATGGAGGTTCTGAAAGGCTAAGTCATTTAGCCCAAGGTCACATAGGTGCTAATTGGTGAAATTCTGGCTGAAACCCAAATTTGTCTTTATCCAGAGCCCCTCCCAGAACATTCAACTGTTCCCAAATGTGAACAGTTGAATGTATTCAGAAAGAAGTTCTGAACTGAGGCTTATAAGGCTCTGTGTTCCGCAGAGTCCAGGCTTTGAGGAGCTGATCTGTGCCCTTTGCTCCCATTGTTTACCCACCAGGAATGTGGATCATGCCATTCCTCACCAGTGACGGCTCTAACATGCCAGCACCCAAAGCAAGGCTGATCATCTGGCCTGGAATTCCGTGATGACAAGGGGAAGAAAGACCTGGATTTGTAGTACTTCCCTTTGATGTACAAATGTTCTTTTTCCTGGCCCTAATGCCTGGCCTCTTACATCAAACATTTGCTAAGTACTTTCTGGGTATTAAGGACTGGGGATACAAAACGAATTACAGCCCAGTCCCTACTGTCATGGAACACTCAGAACAGAAGACCAGGTGCCCTTCCAGATGGCTGCCCCGTAACCCCCCTTTTTTCCCCTGAGGAAAAGGCCATGCTGCTGCCTTCCCCAGTTTCCTTCAGATTTGCAAATTCTTCTTGAGCACCTATTACCTGTGAGGGATGGTCTTGGGCTTGCTGAGGATATTCTCTGAGGATACAGAAAAATGGGGCCTTTTTAGTCTTAAAGAGTTGACTAACTTGATTGGAGGTTGGGGAAGCAGGAGCATACAAGACATGTATCCGAACTACTCTATTAGCAGGCAGAACATGGGCCTCTTCTTGCTTAACAATGTGCTGAAAAACAAAATAAAACAAAAACTGAACAAAGACAATGCTATTTCAACAAGATGAGCCTGAAATGAAAATGTATATGATATAAAAAAATGTTTTCATGTAGCAATCGAACTGCAAATTATTTTTTCAGCAATTTAAAAAAAAAAATTCCACATCTACCTCATAGCTTCCCAAGAGATTTCCAGGAGATTATGATGCTTCTGTGCAATTGTTTAAGCCTGTTTTTATTCAGCCCTCAGACATTAAACTATAGGGAAATTTGGCCTCTCAGATCATTCTTTCAGGGGACAATTAGTTAACAAACAGTGTTGTATTAGTTTCAGCTGTACCATACAGTGATTCCACATTTTCCTAGGACACTCTACACTCATCACAGTAAGTGCACTCCTTAACCCCCATCCCCTAGTGACCCATCCCCCTACCCACCTCCCTTCTGGTCACCAGCAGTTTGTTCTCTAGAGTTAAGAGGCTGTTTCTTGGTTTGCCTCTCTCTCTCTCTCTTTCCTTTGCTCATTTGTTTTGTTTCTCAAATTCCACATTGAGTGAAATCATATGGTGTTTGTCTTTCTCTGACTATTTCTCCATGTTATTGCAAATGCTAGATTTCATTCTTTTTTATAGCTAAGTAATATTCCCATTTTGATGCTGTTGTTTTCAGACTTCTTTTTGAGGGGATGATTGTAATGCAATGGAATTCCTTCTGCAAATGGACTCTTGTACAAAAACCCCAGATGAACATAATTTGGATATGGGTTAGGGATCTCACTTCCTTTCATTTTAGGTAAAATTCCCTAGACACCCCTCCTTCTTGCTATCCTACACATCTCCACAGCCTGATGAAGCCATGTCTAGGAGAGTCATGGGGTCCCCTCACCTTCTGGCTCCTGAATCTTGTTTTCTCTCACATCCACCCTGGTGCCAAGCTCAGCCACACTTGTTTCCATGGGGTAGCCATTGTGGCAAGCATCTTGTGAGTTTCACAGACATCCCTAAGATTTCATGGAGGTCAAAATGCTGTTCACTCTCTTGTCAGGCTCACTCCTTTGTCCTCTGTCTTCTCCCACACCCCGATTCTCCCAGGGCTCCTAAACCTTTTCCTTGCACCTGAACTACCCGCAGGTGCCCCCTGCTCTACCTGGCTCCTCCCCACTGAACATGATCTTTCTCCTGGCTCCTGAAACACTCCATCTTCTTGCTGCTTAAGCCAGGGATTGTGGTCATCCTTTCTTCCTCTCCCTCTCTGTGTCCCATGTCTAAATATGAAGATCTATCTACCCTAAATAATCCCATTTCTCCAGGCTGGATAAAATTCACTATAGGGGAGCTTCTGGTAGAAGAGGGATGGAATGGGGGGCTCCTGGGTGGCTCAGTGGGTTAAACCTCTGCCTTTGGCTCAGGTCATGATCTCAGGGTCCTGGGATCGAGCCCCGCATGGGTCTCTCTGCTCAGCAGGGAACTTGCTTCCCCCTCTGCCTGCCTCTCTGCCTACTTGTGACTTCTCTGTCAAATAAATAAATAAAATCTTAAAAAAAAAAAGAGGGACAGAATGGGAGACCTTTTCTTAGCTATAGGTGCATAGCCAACACCCTGCTTTAAATTTGAGAATCTGTTTACTTGGGGTGACTTTGGAGGTGAATTTAGGGAGATCATGGGCAGTGACTAGAGTCCCTCAACCCCTCCATGACCATAGTTTCATCTCGCAGTCCCCACTGCCTCTGCCTCCTCCCCCAACTGCAGGACACAGGACAACTGTGGGACTTCCCACCAGACTCCCTGATACCTATACTTATTCTGACCCATTCTCTACATAGCTTTCAATACTGGCTTTCTAAAAGTTGAATCAATCCTGTTGTTCCCAGCTTTGGTGATCCTCACTGTCCTTTGGCTATAGACCCAGTTCCTTTACAGGACCTGCAGGGCTCATGAAGGTTTGGGCCCAGCCCCATGACTCTTGTCTCTCCCAGATCCTTGTTCCTCATTCCTGCCACATGGACCTGAGTGCATTCATGGTATCCACACAGGACTTACTCCACCTGGAACACTCGTCATCCCCTTTGCCTGGTGAAGCCCCCCTGTCTGAGCTTTACCTTCCAGTTAGACATCACTTTCTCCAAGATGAGTCCCTGATGTTGTAGGCTAGTCAACAGCGTGGGAGTTTTGGCATAGATAACAATAATGACTGCTCAAACTGAAGGCTTTCCTTGCCAAGACTACACAACAGTTCTGCTGTCCTGAGAGACCAGCCTGCCCACAGTGGTATCCTCAACGTCTGGCAAGAGCGTGGCCCAAAGAAGGTGGTCACTAAATGTGTGCTGAATTATTGAGTGAATGAACAGTGTGCCAAAAGGTTTTTCCTATGTGAAAATAGATCTTGTGATATTTCATCAAGGAAAGAGTCAACAGGCATTGGCAAGAGAATGTACATGATTATTACTGAGGCTGTTGAGGACAGAATTGGAAGGATTAGATGGATTGTTGGAGGAATAAAAATTATTTGCTTAAAGTGCCGAGTATACTGCCTGGGACCAGTAAGTTTTCCCTAAAGGGTAATTTCTATCCCATGTTGTTCTCTTTGTACCTATTTTCGTTCTCCCCACCAACCTCCAACATTGGATTGAATTAGGGGCAGCCAGTGGAGTTCAGAGAAGAGAGTTTCTTCCCTTGGGGAGGAAAACTTTCTACAGAATATTCTGGAAATGGAACAGGATCCTTGTGATGGTGACATCCCTACCCTGCAATCATATGGTATTGAAACATCAGCACCATATACCAGAGGGGAGGGAAGGGGGTGCACCACATGTCTTTTAGGTTTCCCTATTTCTTAAGGAGGTTCTGAGTCTGTTATGTCATCTTTTTAAAAAATTTCTTTTGTTGCCTTGATTTAAAATAGGTGTAGAGTTGCTGCATATTCAAATATAAGAGAAATCTCAGAAAAATTATGTTACTAGGAAACCAAAAAGGTTTGGCATTCTTTCAAGAAATTTTCTATTCTGCCACCATATAGTGTTCCTGAGGTTTTTGCCAGCCACATTCTTTATCCATGGTCAGTCTTCTTTGGGCTGGACTCCCTTCCACAAAGACCAAGATTCAAAATCCCTGAGCACTAAGAGCCACTACTTAGGTATTTAGGTATAGGTATTGAGGCAGAAAGTAGACTTCAAGCATGCTTCTCAGTCCAGCAGGAATGTAGGACATTTTGAGCTCTGTCAGGAAAATATATAAGATGCCTAGGTCAAAGTTCTCAATCTTGGTACTCTGACATTTTGGATCAACTAGTTCTTTGTGGGAAGTGGGGGGATTGTCCTTTGCACTGTACAATGTTTTAACAGTGTTCTTGGCCACAAAAGTACTGTTCCAGTAGTATCTCCCCAGTTGTGACAACCAAAAAAGTCTCCAGATACAGTCAAAACCACCTCTGGTTAGGAACCACCCACCTAAATAAAAAAGCTTGAAGTCAGTCAGTCATTTGTATGTTCTGTTGGTCTAGGTAATTAATGCATGGCACCTGAAATCTGGGTTTTCTGACCTTGCAACCTGGGCTTACAAGGCAGGACCTCAATGTGATAAAGAGCAAGGCTCTAGAAATCAGTTGACCTGAATTCATTTTCTGGACTTGGGTCTCCAAATTATTGGCCTTGGTGAGAGTTTTGGTTTCTTCATCTGTGAATGAGGCAACAATAGTATTTACCGTACTGGGTGGTCAAGAGGATTAACTGAAATAATGTTTATCACAATGCCCCAGTCTTAAGAAAGCTGCAATCCTTGTGCCTTATTATTGTTTGTGACAAAACTTCCCAGACTGAAAAAGGTAATCTATTCTTTGGCAAATAACTTAAAAACCTGCATGCATTTGTTGTATTAGACAGCATAGTCTAACTGCTGTTACAAACAATCCTGAAGGTTAAGTGGCTGGATACAAAAAAATGTTTTTCCCACCTAGCCAAAAGCCTATCACTGGTGTTTTTGGTAAGGTTGGTCTCCTGGGTAGCCTCAAGCAGTGGCTCAGGGACCTATTTTCCATTTTATGTCCTCTTCACAAGGATCTTTCCTGAACACGAATCTTCTATGAATTAAAAAAAAAAAATCTGAGGTCAAATAATTTTGAAACTTACAGCTTCTTTTATGGAGATTCAAAGTGTCCATTTGAATATGAAGGATTTTGATGATTTCTGTATTAAGAAACCTGTAGAACTTTGTTTAACCCAATATTCTCTCTCTCTTCTTTTCCCCTTTTGCTTGTTTGTTTCTTAAATTCCTCATATTAATGAAATCATATGGTATTTGTCTTTCTCTCTGTTTATTTCACTTAAAATTATACTCTCTACCTCCATCTATGTTGCTGCAAATGGCAAGATCTTATTCTTTTTCATGAGTGACTTATTTCATTAGTTATTTCATTAGGGGGATATATATCCATTGTTGTGTGTGGGGGGGGTGTGGGGGGGTGTGTATACACACACACACACACAACCACACACACACCCCACATCTTCTTTATCCATTCATCAGTCAATAGGCACTTGGCCTGTTTCCATAATTTGGCTATTATAGATAATGCTGCTATAAACATCAGGATGCACAGATCCTTTTGAATTAGTATTTTGTGTTCCTTGGGTAAATACCCAGTAATGCAATTGTTGGATCATAGGGTAGTTCTATTTTTAACTTTTTGAGGACCCTCCATACTGTTTTCCTGAGTGACTGCACTAGTTCACATTCCCACCAACAGTGCAAGAGGGTTCCCCTTTCTCCACATTCTCACCAACACATGTTGGTTCTTGGGTTGTTGATTTTAGCCATTCTCTCGGGTGTAAAGTGATATCTCATTGTAGTTTTGGTTTGTATTTCCCTGATGATGAGTAATGTTGAATATCTTTTCATGTGTCTATTGGCTATCTGTATGTCTTCTTTGGAAAAATGGCTATTCATGTCTTTTGCCCATTTTTAATTAGATTTTTTTGTTTTGGGTATTGAGTTGTATAAGTTTTTTTATATATTTTGAATACAAACTGGTTAGTAGATATGTCATTTGCAAATATCTTCTCCCATTTGGTAGGTTGTCTTTTAGTTTTGTTGATGGTTTCCTTCGTTGCTGCTTTGTACCCGGCTTTTTAAAACCTATTCTGGGGGTGCCTGGCTGACTCTGTTGGTGGAGCATGCAACTCTTGATCTCAGGCTTGTGAGTTTGAGACCCATGTGAGGTGTAGAGCCTACTCAAAAAAAAAGAAAAACCCCAAAAACAAAACCTACTCTGGACATCTTTTCTTGTCTATTCATATGATTCTTATCTTCTCACCATTTTATTGATTGCATAGCATTCTATTTTATGGATATATCATAAAGACTTGTTTTTTCAATTACATGATTTAAAAAATTTTAAAGGCCAAATGCTCTTACATGGACTCAGGTCTCAGACACACAGAAAAATTTCTGTAGACAGGAAGAAAACAACTTCAGCCTTTGGTGTCATCTCGCAAAACACCTCCATTGTTCACAATTGTTCCTACTGTGGTTCCTCTAGGAACTGTTTGTTCTCATTTTTATAGTGAACATAATCTCTACACAGTTATTCAGAGAATAATCCCTCCATATTATGTTGTATTTTTTTTAAAGATTTTTATTTTATTTATTTGACAGAGATCACAAGTAGGCAGAGAGGAAGGCAGAGAGAGAGGGGGAAGCAGGCTCTCCGCCGAGCAGAGAGCCTGATGAGGGGCTCGATCCCAGGACCCTGGGATCATGACCTGAGCTGAAGGCAGAGGCTTAACCCACTGAGCCACCCAGGCGCCCCATTATGTTGTATTTTATTTGCAATTTAAACATACCTCCTCCTGATAGGAGACATGAGAAGGGCTCAGCACCACTTATATGGCATTTCTACCAAAATGGCATAACCTGAATCTAATGATGACAAAGCATCAGACAAACTAAAATTGAGGACATTGTACAAAATAACTCGCTATTCTTGCAACTTTTCTACAATTCTGGAATTATGTCTAAAATAAAGTAAAATTGAATGAAAATGCAGATGTAACTCCTTCATTTTTATTACTGCCCAAAGACCTAGAAATGCAGCTTGAAATGTTTACTAGGAAATTGTTGACTCATGACTCATTAACCTTCAGAAAAATCACAAAAATTTAGCTCTCTTTGTCAGTGTTGCTTATCACTCACCATCTTTCATGCCCGGCTCTGTCGGCACATAATATGTCAGCTTACCACTCTTCCCCATGCTTGCCCTCCTTTCTTGGAATTTGTCTCTCCAGCCACTGGCTCCCGAACAGGAGAACACTCTGTGGTATCCTATCTACCTGGTCATGGTTTTGTGTGTATCTATGTCATATTCTCTCCATGTGGATCATAGAGTTAGGACCTTTTTGAATATTCAGTATTTTAGGGTCAGATCAAAACTGTAGACATTTTCCTAAAAGCATTTCCTAAAAGCATTTACTGCTTTTCCTCTACCACATCTTAAAAAACACTTAGAATTGAATATTCCCTTGTCTCCTCTTGGTTCAGATAATGCTGCCTTTATGCATTAACTTTTGATCCCTATGTCCCTTCTTGCCCTTTCTCTCCCCACCACCATGATTAGGAAGTTTCCATTTGTTAGAAGGGTTTCAGGACTTTCATGCTGTAGAAAGACTGGAGTGGGCAGGGGAAGAGTTTAGCTGGAAAACTGAAATTGATTTGTTTAGTAAAGTGCAAAGAGAGAGGAGGAAAAGAAACGACATGTCCAACATGTCGGGCCAAACAGGCATATGGGAAATTAGAAGCTCTGGAGTATGTTTGGAGGAAGAGAGGGGACAAAAAAGGGATTTAAGAAATGTTGCTGGGAGTTATGAATTGGAGAGGTGGATGTAAAAGGTCTGTGGTAGAGGGGCGGAGTGGGGTGTATTAAAAGAACCGCCCAAAAGGTCAAAAAGCAGGTGATCTCAGAGGGAGACAGAAGGTGACACCCACTGTGCTGCTGGAAGAGTAAGTATTGTTTTCTTCCCAAGGAGGAATGAGAAGCCAGGAAGTGTTTTAAACAGGCATGGAGACCCATTATCAGAGTTCTTTTTCAATAACCTCAAGGCTGCAGAGTGGAGAAAGACTGGAGGGCCAAGAATGTGTGTGGGGAGGCCAGTAGTCCAGTGAGAAATGATAAATGAGGTTGGGGCAGTGGAGCTGGAGAGAAGGCAGCAGGTTCCAAAGATATTTAGCAGATAAAATCAACAAGACTCAGTGATGAATTGGAAATGGGAATATGGAGGTGAGAAAGTTGGCCACCTTGTTTTTAAATTCAGGCTAATGTAACAGGATTAGGTGTGCTAAAAGAAGTGGAAGAGGCCGGGGCGCCTGGGTGGCTCAGTGGATTAAGCCGCTGCCTTCGGCTCAGGTCATGATCTCAGGGTCCTGGGATCAAGCCCCGCATCGGGCTCTCTGCTCCGCGGGGAGCCTGCTTCCTCCTCTCTCTCTGCCTGCCTCTCTGCCTACTTGTGATCTCTCTCTCTCTGTCAAATAAATAAATAAAATCTAAAAAAAAAAAAAAAAAAAAAAGATTCTCTCTCTCCCTCTCCCTCTGTCCCTCTCCCCTCCTCCACTCACATGCTCTCTCTCTTAAAAGAAAAAAAAAAAAAAAAAAAAGAAGTGGAAGAGGCCAGTTTGGAGACAAGATCATGAAATCAGATTTGGCCTTTCCAGAGGAGGAGAGAATCTTTTCCCCCCTACCCCTCTTAGGTTCATTGGCTGGGGACCTGTGGCTTACATTGGGACAAGACAGATTAACAAGAGAAAAACAAACAAGTTTATTTTTTGTTCATTTTTTAAAAAGATTTTATCTGTTTATTTGACAGACAGGTCACAAGTAGGCAGAGAGGCAGGCAGAGACAGAGAAGGGAAGCAGGCTCCCTGCTGAGCAGAGATCCCAATGCGGGCCTAGATCCCAGGACCCTGAGATCATGACCTGAGCCGAAGGCAGAGGCTAAACCCACTGAGCCACCCAGGTGCCCACAAACAAGTTTATTGACATGAGAAATTACATATACACATGGGAGTACCCAGAGGTGAGTAACTCAAAGGATTGGGTAGAACTTGGGCTTATATATCATCTTAACAAACAAAGAAACAAAAAGAAAACCAGTAAAGTTTTCAGAGAAGTGACAAGACAAAGGGAAAGGACTTTGAGTTTCTAAGGCAACAAGTTGTAGAAAGGCAAATACATGGGTAATTAGTAGAAGATAAGGGCCAGTTATTAATTTGTTATATAGGTTCCTTACTGCCATCTCTGAGTGGGTGAGGGCCTAGAGTTGTCTTTGGTGATGAACTTCAATCCATCCTGGTAGAGAGGAGAGGGGGGACACATTACAAATTTATGTCCTGTGTTTGGACAAATAGAGGAAATATTGTATCTGCTTCTTCTCAATTGCTTTCAGCTCAAAATAATCCTTATGTCAAAGTGGCATTATTTTGAAGTGGCCTATTTTGCTATGAAACGTTTTTTATAAAATGTTTGTATGAACTTATTAGGGCTACTGTAATAAGTTACTACAAACCGGGTGTCTTAAATCAACAGAAATTTTTTCTTTCACAGTTCTAGAGGCTGGAAATTTGAAATCAAGGTATTGGCAGGGTCATGTTCCTGTGAAGGCTCTAGGGAAGGATCCTTCTTTGCTCTTCCAGTTTCTGGTGGTTAATCTCTGGCCTTCTCTGGGTTGTAGCTGCATCACTCCAATCTCTGCCTCCATCATCACACGCCATTCTCACTGTGTCTATGTTTCTCTGTCTCCTCCTTCTCTAAGTGCATCTGTCAAATTGGAGGTGGGGCCACTCTAGTCAGTACGAACTCATCTTAACTATTCCATCTATAGAGGCCCTATTCCAAGTAAGATCATACTCACAGTGGCCTAGGGTTAGTTAGCACTTCAACATTGTCTTTTTGGAGGACCCAGTTCAACCCAAAACAGTGCCTGTGCCCCTCCCAAGTGGAGTGGCTAAGTGGGCAGTTGGCTGTGTGGATCTGTAGTGGTAGGACTGCAGAGAGGGGGGAGATGGCAAGAAGAAAATGGTGACAATCTCATGTGAAAAGGATATGAAGGAAATCTAAGTGGAGATCTAGGAGGTGGGGGCCCTGAGAGACAGAAGGCAGAATAGGACCACAGAGAAAACGTTAAAATGGAATTCAGTATTGGGTAGGATCCTTTAGTTAGATAAGGGGCAGTGTGGGGGCACAAGCATGAAGACCTGAATGCCCACTTAGAGTTGGGGGACTGACTATGGCAGTCTTGGGGTGACTAGGGTGCAAGGGAATATGTGGCCTTGGGTCTTTTTTTTTAATTTTTATTTATTTGACAGAGAGAAATCACAACTAGGCAGAGAGGCAGGCAGAGAGAGAGGAGGAAGCAGGGGCTCAATCCCAGGACTCTGGGATCATGACCTGAGCCGAAGGCAGAGGCTTTAACCCACTGAGCCACCCAGGTGCCCCTGGCCTTGTGTCTTGAGGGATTTAGGTTTCATGCTGAAGGCTTCATGTGTAACTCCGAAGACAAGAGAGAGCTGTGGTGGGATCCGCAAGATCTGATTTGAATTTTAAACTGAGGCTAGCAAGCCTGCATTATAAAAGGACTGCAGAGGACTTGTGGCAGTTGTGGTGAGTGTGCAACCATCTGCCCTGGCCACCACTCTCCCACACACCCCACTCTGATTCTTGACTTTGACTCTCACCCCTGGCTTCCATGTGGTTTTGCTGACCATCTGGCCTGAGAGGCCATAGGCCAGTTTTAGTTTTGTTTATCCATCCTGCCCCTCCTGTAGGCCTGTGGGGTTTTGACAGCTACTTTGTGGTGTTGGGAGAAGGGGGCTGTCTGGACATCAACAAAGTGATGCCCATGAAAGGCAGGTTTTTAGATCAGAAAACATTTTACACAACTTCTGGTTTTGGAGTCAGGCAGACCCAGGTGCACTTTTTTTTTAAAAATCGCTCTATTGAGTTATAATTTATAGACCATAAAATTCACCATTTTGAAATGTATAATGACAGTTTTTTTTTTAAATATTCAGAAAGTTGTGCAAGCATCACCATGATCTCATTTTAGAAAAATTTCATTATCCCCTAAAGAAACTTGCATTTGGGAGCACATCCTAACTCCATCCTTACATAGCTCTGTGACTGTGGGCAACTTACTTAGCCTCTCTGAGCCCTGGTTTTCTCATCTTATAAGTGAGAATAGTAACACACAATTTCATGGGCTATTTAAGGGGTAAATGAGAGAGCAAATAACACCCTTAGTGCATGCCTGGCACAGTTTTGGCCCTGGCCCCCAATAGATTTGAGTTCTCTCAACTTAATTTCACCAGCTATTTTTCTGTCAATTTAGTCAGAAACCATTCTGAACAATTATTCATGAATCATTGTCGCAGCATCCAAAAATTTTTTTGATGAGCTTGCAGTCCTTATGCTTAACCTAATGCTTTTTGCACGCGTGCACGTGCGCACACACACACACAAATGCATGAACACACCACACCTCATGAACGCACACACATGCAAATATGCTAATACAATGCACATAGAGCTAAGCAAGCTTTGAGAGATTCAGAGAATTTCTGGAATATTTCTACACTTATAAAGCTAAACTGTTCTTTAATTGTGTATGTGTATTTTTTCTCTCTCTCACTATATATATGTGTGTGTATATATGTATATGTATATAGTGTGTATATATATATAGGTAAGGTATATAGATAAAGTATTTACTGTCTCTATAATCTTGAGTTAATAATAACAGTTTCTTGGGCTATTCCCATGTACCAAGTCTAGGATTAAGTATTCTTACATGTTTCTTTATTTTTCCCTTAACCCTGAAAGTTAAAGTCACTTTCATATCACAAAGTAGGAATTATAATCACCCCCCATTTTGTGGGGAAGAAGAAGGGAGGTCCAGTGAAGTTGAGTTTCTTGCCCAAGAGCATGTAATAGCAAATGCAGTCAGGATTTGAACTCAGGACCTCCCCATAATGATGGGTAACAAATAGTTTCAGGTTAGGCTCTCTCCAGATGCTTCTAGGAATCTGCTTTTAGAAGACAGGTAAGCTGCTTCTCAGAGGCATCAGTGGGTAATAAGGCTGGTCATGACCACAGAGTTACTCCTACTGTGGCAGGAGCTGCCAACCTTAATGGCCTAAGCATCACTCTCAATCCTGGGAAAATAGCGGAATCCTCCTGGGAGCTTTAAAAATATCTAGATTTCCTGGCTCCACTCCAGTTTGCTTATAGCAGAATTTTCTAGGATGGATCTTAGCATCTCTGAAAAGCTTCCAAGAGACCATTTTAGACAGAAAATACAGATACTATCAAATCCAGGAGTACAAGAAAATATAGGCATTTTGAAATTTACATTTTACTACCAGCAAAGTGGATACACAAATGATAATTTGGGGAGGAGAGTTGTACAACACATGGCAGGTGGTGGGTGAATTAGTTAGGGTGCCACTGACTGCTGTACATATCAACCCATCATTCTCTACGGCTTAACACAATAGAAATGAGTTTCTCGCTCATAAGTGGTCCACAGTGGGTAGTCCTGTTTGACTTGTAGCTCTTTTCCAGGAATCCGGGCTCCCTCCATTCTGTGAGCCTCTGACTTTAATACATTTCTTCAAAGCTGTTAGGGAAAGGCGGTTAGGGAGGCTCACAAGGGGGCAGTTTTGTGGGCTGGACCTGGGAGTAGAGCACAGTGATTTCCCTATACTTCACCAGCTGGAACTCAGTCTGTGGTGATGTCTGAGCACTAGAGAGGCCGGTACATGTCGTCTGCCTGCTCTGGGGAGGATGAAGAAAGGGGTTAGGTGAACTGGTAGCCTGTCTCCATCCCAGTGGACTAATTTCTAATTGATAATAATAAGGCAAACAACCTAACCAAAAATGGGCAGAGAATAAGGACAGAATGTTTCTAGAAGTGCAAACCCAAATGACTCATGAACAGTAAAGATGCTCAAGCTCTCTGGTTAGAGAGAGAAATGCAAAAACAGGTGACAATGGGTGATCAGTTTCCGCCTATTGGATTAAGAGACATTAAAGCCTGGTAACAGTACAGACAAAAGGTTGATATCCAGGATCTATAAAGAACTTCTCAAACTCAACACACACAAAAAAGATAATCATATCGAAAAATGGGCAGAAGATATGAACAGACACTTCTCCAACGAAGACATACAAATGGCTATCAGACACATGAAAAAATGTTCATCATCACTAGCCATCAGGGAGATTCAAATTAAAACCACATTGAGATACCACCTGACACCAGTTAGAATGGCCAAAATTAGCAAGACAGGAAACAACGTGTGTTGGAGAGGATGTGGAGAAAGGGGAACCCTCTTACACTGTTGGTGGGAATGCAAATTAGTGCAGCCACTTTGGAGAACAGTGTGGAGATTCCTGAAGAAATTAAGAATAGAGCTTCCCTATGACCCTGCAATTGCACTGCTGGGTATTTACCCCAAAGATACAGATGTAGTGAAAAGAAGGGCCATCTGTACCCCAATGTTTATTGCAGCAATGGCCATGGTCGCCAAACTGTGGAAAGAACCAAGATGCCCTTCAATGGATGAATGGATAAGGAAGATGTGGTCCATATACACAATGGAGTATTATGCCTCCATCAGAAAGGATGAATACCCAACTTTTGTAGCAACATGGACGGGACTGGAAGAAATTATGCTGAGCGAAATAAGTCAAGCAGAGAGAGCCAAGTATCATATGGTCTCACTTATTTGTGGAG
Organism: Meles meles; assembly: GCF_922984935.1. Taxonomy (NCBI): domain Eukaryota; kingdom Metazoa; phylum Chordata; class Mammalia; order Carnivora; family Mustelidae; genus Meles; species Meles meles. Next base: position 73,751,408 of record NC_060071.1, read on the forward strand.
CATAACAAATAACATGGAGGACATGGGGAGATGGAGAGGAGAGGGAGTTGAGGGAAATTGGAAGGGGAGATGAACCATGAGAGACTATGGACTCTGAAAAACAACCAGAGGGTTTTGAAGGGGCGGGGGGGTGGGAGGTTGAGGAACAAGGTGGTGGGTAATAGGGAGGGCACGTACTGCATGGAGCACTGGGTGTGATGCCAAAACAATGAGCACTGTTATGCTGTAAATAAACAACAACAACAACAACAACAACAAAAAGCCTGGTAATACTTACTACCTGTGGGAAGCAGTAGAGGATATAGTTCCACACAGTTGGGAGAGATGTAGATTGCTGCAACATTTTGGAATTAGCAACGAAAATAAAAAACTCATTATTTCAACGTAACAGTTCCATTCCAGAGACTGTCTTTCACAGAATAAAAGCAGGGTGTATGGACTGATACGTCCTAGGATATTTACTGCAATGTTATTCATAGTGACAAAAATAGGACATGAAGTTCCCACCAATAGGGGAATAATTTAATGGATTGTAATTATCAACAATATGGGATGTTCTGTAGTTTTAGAAAAGATGACTAAGAGGTATGCCTATGAGGTATTATTAAATGAGAAAATAAAAAGTCAGAGAAATGTATATGATTCTTTTTTTAAAGGATAAATCAAAAGATAATCTGTCTCCCTTTTAAACTTATTATTGTCATCATCAACCTGTGCCTGTCTGCATATTTACATGTGATTGATGAACATAGAGAACAGATGTTAGCTGGGTAAGGGAGACAGAGGTGGAAAAAAGGTAACTCCCCCAATACTACATTTAAAGAGGTAGCAATAAAAAACAGCATGGGTGAGATGACCACGTAAAACTTATATGCATGTATAGTATGTCTTCCTAAAGAAACACATGAATTTATGGTCATAAATGTGTCAGTGGTAATTATTGAAATTTCAGGTGAGTTTTATTCTATTCCTTGTATCTTTATATTGTTCAAATTTTTACCAAAAAAAATTGTTACTTTTATTAACATGAAGGAAACCAATGAACATTTTAATATTTAAAAAAAAAAAAGGGTTTCCTGAATGATTTTGATAATTAACCACACTTCACTATCAGGGATTGACTTAGGAAGCTAAAAAAGTGGAATTTCAAGTAACAGAAAGCAGCGTGTTAAGAAACGACTTCTGTGGGAGGGGTTCTTGCTGGGACCCCAGAAACTCTTCCCCATGGATCATTTCCTACCTGCAGCATGCTAAGGCTGACTCTGAGGGGAAATAATGATCAGCTGGGCTGTGAGGTGTCTTCCTTTGGAAAGGGCAGAGTCTAGGGCAGGTGAGGTATTGAGGGATTGACTCCTGATAGGTGTCAGTTTGGGGTTCAGGTGCAGGCTCTTAACACCTGGAAGTTCTCGGTCAAGGACAGGACACCTGGCGAATAGATGGGTGGCAGAAAAGCAGTGATGCTCAAGGGGTGGAGCAGGGGTATTGTTGCCAAGCAGACTGGAGTTTGGGTCTGGGCCCTGCCAGTTACAAGCCATGAGACCTTGGACCTGTTATCCACCTGCGTGGACCCAAGTTTTCTCATTAGGAATGTGAAGATAATGCTGTCTCCCTGGCAGGCTTGTGGTAAAGAAGGGAGATAATGCACGTGGATGCTGGTGGTGGCCCAGCCAGTTTTGCATGTGTATTAGCTTGTAGGAAGAGCTCAGGTCATAGTCCTATGAGAGCCCTTCACTCAGCTCAGTGGGTAATGGGAGAGCAGAGGAGTGAGAAGCATCAGCAAGGTGGAGTAAGGGCTGTCTTCCATAGCAGCCTTGGCTCAGGGAAGTGCAGGCCACTGGGAAAGGGCAAAGGCAGAAGCAAGCTTGGCAGAAAGGCTCTGCATCTCCTATCCCCCTCACCCTCTGGACTCAGCTTCTTGTCCTTTCCCTCCCCCAACCCTTCCATCAATTCTTGTGGATTAGAATTAGGTGAGTGTTACAGACCAAATGTTTGTGCCCTCCAAAACCCCCTTCCAAATTCATATGTGGAAACCCTAACCCTCAGTGAGGTTATACTTGGAGATGGGGCCTCTAAGGAAGTAATTCAATAAGGGTTAAGGGTAAGGCCCTGGTCCAATAGGATTAGTGTCCATTTCAGAAGGAATCGGAGATGGCTTGCTTACTCTCTTAGCTTATGCACGGAGGAAAGGCCAGGTGAGGAGGTAGCAAGCAGGTGGTTATCTGTAGCTCCTGAAGAGAGGCCTCCCCCAAAACTAAACCCTGCTGGAACCTTGACCTTCGACCTTCCAGCCTCCAGAATTGAGAAAAAGAAAATTCTAATGTTTGAGCCATGCAGTCTGTGGCATTTTGTGAGGCTTTAGTTGTAATAATAACATTTTATGCCATTTACTATGGACAGTGTGCTATTCAGGACTGACATAGAACCCATGAGTTCCACAAATGTTCTGAGCCCAGCAAGGAGACAGATGAATAAATAGGCTGGTGGTCTGCCCGAAAGAGGAAGTGCAGAGCCCTCTGGGAGCCAAGAGAAGGGCATGGAGATCTAGCACATGTGACGTAGGGTCTGCTCACTGGGTTCCAGTACTGTTTTAAAATGTGGGAAATCTACAAAAATCTAGGCTTCCCTCTTCTCTTGAAAAATCAAACTCTGGTCACACGGGCCCTGCATTTTCACAGCTGCCACCTTCAGAGACACTGTTCACCACTGTCCCTGCTACTCCCTGTTGTCTCCTTGCTCAGCCAGGTGTCTTCACTTGTCTGTCATGTGGAATCCCTGGAATAAATATTGACCTTTTTTTTTTCTTTAAAGATTATTTATTTATTTATTTGTTTGTCAGAGAGAGAGAGATGCATGGAGAGCAGAACAGGCAGAGCAGGCAGAGGGAGAAGCAGGCTCCCTGCTGAGCAAGGAGCTCAATGTGGGACTCGATCCCAGGACCCTGGGATCATGACCTGAGCCAAAGGCAGATGCTTAACCAACTGAGCCACCAGGCGTCCCAAATGTTGCCCTTTTTTTAATGCTCGTAAGTGTGCACAGTTAATTGTGGATATCCCGCCCTGTGGTGGCCAAAGGTTAACTCAAAATTGGCCCCAAACCAAAATAATGCTTACACAGTAAAAGTTTCTTGGTATTATCTTTTATCACTCATGAAATTTCAGGGCTGGGAGAGTGTTTGGGGTCAGGTCTTCTAAACATCTCCTTTCCCAATTTGGAAACAGACACCCAGAGAGGCAAAGTCATCCACCCCAGGTCACACAGCTATAGAGTAGGTAGCCAGAATGAGAGCCCAAGTTCCCTGAAGCCTAGCCTGCTACTTTTCCTATTGAATCATTTTTTTCCTCCCTCTTATCTTGGGAGAAAAAGAAAAGTATCTATTTGCCACATCGAATTGGGAAAGTATTGTCATGCGATATTTAATCCATGTTTGCCCCCCCCCCCCTTTTTTTAACACTGTCGGAGGAAATGATCAAAAGAAAATTATTGGAAAGTGTTAGCTGTGTAATACATGGCTTCCAAGCCCATGAGCACAGATGTCCATTGGCAAAGTTGAAATAAAATTGGAAGAAATTAAAACTCATTTTGTTTTCCAGGCCCTGGTAATAAAAAATTCTTGCTGCAGATGAGTGCTCAGGCTCAGTCTCTTCCCTCTTATTATCAAACAAAAGCAGAACACAACAAAAATAGAAACTAATGCAGAAATCTGCTCTGGTTTCTTCTTTTGTGTACCAATGTTTTTGTTGGTCAAATCACATTATGGAACAATCATCACAATGGCTTATCTTTCTCGGCCCCAAAGTACATATTAAGGATGTGAAGGGAGGTCTTTCATAAAGCAAGATGGGATGAGAGTTCTGTCTTTTTGGATCTCTGTGCTCCAAACTGGTGGTAGAGGGAGTAACTAAGCATGAAATCCATCAGAGAATGAACGAAATGAGAAGCCATGTCAGCTGGCTGTGGGCTTTGGAGCCAGACTTTCTGGGTTCCAGTCCCAATTCTGTCATTGACTAGCAGTCTGACTTTGGGCGAGATACTTAACCTGTTGGTGCCTTCATTTCCTGACCAGTGAAACAGGGCTGATGATTCCAATCCCTGCCTTCCAGGATTATTTTGAAGATCGAGAACACTAAGTCCCAGGGTCTTGTTTGATAACTGGACCTGGACCATCACGACAGGTGACCAAGACTCTCACTGACCAAACTGTGGTCAGACTCCTCTGAGCCCTCTGTTTGCTTAGGCCTTGACCTTGGGTTTCTGTGTCTTGTTCTTGCCAAACCCAGTTTTAGAATCCTGAATCTTGCCGAGTCAGTTTAAAGAAATCCCCCGTCCGTGATATGTGATCACCCTTGATACATGATCAAATTCTTTATTCCCCAGACCCTTGGTATCTGATCACCCTGACCTGTCTTCAGGAAGAATCCTGTTAAGTCAGTTTAGCAAGAATCTCCTCCTTGTGATGTCTCCTCTTAGTATTTTTCCATCCACTGACTCCTCACTCTGCTCATTGGCTGTAAATCCTTACTTGTCCTTGCTGTTTTGGGAGTTGAGCCCAGTCTCCCTCCCCAATTGCAATACCCCCATTGCAGCATGCAGGGTTTCTAATGTTCACTCTCTCAGTTAATTTTTGCAAAAAGCCCACGGGTAGGCATTATTACCTAATTTCACAGATGAGGAACTGAGTAAGATGACTAAATGGCTGCCCAAAGTCAAGCAGCTTGTAAGTGTTGGGGAGGGAGTTTGAGGCTAGAGCCTGTGCCCGTGCTCCTCTGGCACTATGGGAGGTTTGATGAGTGATAGGCACAGATGAAGGATGAGAGGCAGGAGGAGAAGCAGGGAAATGGATCTCATATTCATTGTAATATAGGACCACCTACACGGGAGTCTTTGAGGCATTGTCGATTGTTGGAGGCTTGGGGTTAGGTCTTCCCTAAGCAGACATGCCATGCTGAAGCCTTTGCCAGGCTGGTAAGGTTGAGAGGGGAGATGAGAGGAGTGGGGTGCGTGTGTGTGTGTGTGTGTGTGTGTGTGTGAGATCGAGAGAGAGAGAGAGAGAGAATGAGAAAGATGAGATACATTTTCTGCATTGTCTCCTGTACTCCTTCAGAAACGGTTCCTAGCCCCTGGGCTGGTGTCCAGACTCCATGGCCTATTGTGTCAACCCTACTCTCCTTCATGAGAGGGTCACCCTGGCCAGTGGGGCCCTAGAACACCAGAGCTAGAGGTTGTCTGGTCCAAGTTCTTTAGTGTGGAGACCCAGAGAGGCTAATTTGATTTGTTTAGATTCATGGAGACGCAGAGTTGGGTCAGAAACTAGATATCCTGATATATTAATCCATTCTGTAAATACATATTGAGCATGTACTCTGTTCCAGAGATACCAGCCTTTTAGGAACCTCTTAGAAGCCTACCTTCCCCAGTTGAGCACAATTCCATCTCTTTTTTGCTCTTTTCTTAACTCATCACTGGATACTTTCTAGGCCTCAGGTCCTGCCAGGGGCAGTGGTGGCATCTGATGAGGTCTTAGCAACATGGAGATTATAATGAGCACACTCCCCCTGATCCCAGGCCTCCCAGGTGGATGGGTGTGGCCCTCGGCCCTCACTGCCCTTTTCCAGACCTCTGTTTGTTTCCTTTTGCCTTTCTGCATCCCCACATCCATGTTAGCAGCCTCTGTCATTCACGCCAGCAGCTTCTAGTTTCCTCCCTCTGCCGGTGCACTTCTGGGCTATCTGCAGTCTCCCTCTTTCCAAAGGATTAAGTGGCTTGTCCAAGGCTGCACACCAGTTCCATCACAGGCTCCAGTATTTAGACTTAGACTGGGGATGGTCCCATGGGGGAGGGGAAGAATCAATTATTTTTTGAAAGCCTACCAGAAATGTCACATATCCTGTACGTACATTCCTTTCTTTTAGAAGTTTAGGCTTGAAACAACAACAAAAACCCCTGTGCCTAGTGCCTTGCTTTTCTACCCAGCTCTGCCCTTTCCACATACTCTCTTTCCCACATCACCACCTTGGCCTCCATGCCTTTATGCTCTGTCCATTAAAGAGACCTGAGTTTGATTTCCAGCCCCATCCCTCAACAGTGCTGTGACTTTGGGTAAGTTGCATAAATTAACATTTGAGGCCTCAGTTTCCCCTTCTGTAAAACTGGAAACCATTGGTGAATCCATATTTGAAATGCATGGCAGGTATGTAATAATTGTTAATTTCCTTCCCCTTAGATTGTCCCAAAGGATTCCTTCTCAAAAGAAAAGGAAATCCATTCCCCCCCACCCCCCGTTTTAAAACATTGTCACTCTTGCATTATGCTGCGAGTGGGGTTCGGCACCAAGAAGCCAGGTTTGGGCTACTCTTGTGGGCCACTTGGTGTTGCCAGGCACCTCTTCTGGGCATCAAAGCTGCAGGTCAGCTTTGTGGTCCAGATGTTAGCCTGGCTCCAGAGCTAAGGAGGTCAGCTTGGTGGTAATCTGTGCAGGCCCCAGTCTCTGAGTGCTGAGCCACAGGTACACCAGAAGCTGGAAGGCAGAGGTTTGGGTAGAAAGCTACTGAGGGGCAGCTGGGTGAAGTGCACCAGACACCACAACTACCTGCAGGGAAGCCCCCAGCTGGCCCAGTAGACCTCCATAGAAGGCTGAGGTTCTTTGCTGCCCACCGAGCCATCTGGACTCCATTGTACCCTCTCCCCACACCAATCCTCACAGCCATCACTCCAAGCATCCGTCTCCTCCCACATTCTCCCACGGCTCATGTTGTCCATCTGTGAAAATGCAAATACATTGCTGTCTGAGAATGACGCGTGAACCCTCACTAGCCTCAGCGCAACCCATAGCACCAGGAGGCTCTGTTATAATGCCAGTCATGTGAGTCTGTGGTTCACAGTGGCTTGGCCTGTTGTTACTAAGTGCACATGCCCCATATCCATATGTCTGCTTTGAGGGGTCTCCAGAAATGTCTGCATCCTGTAATTTGGGATACAGGGGCTCTAGTGCTAGGGGCAGTGTTGGGGGGAAAGCCACTCCTTGATTTTTACTATGGCGCTATAAACTCTGACCCCTCTAAGCTCCAAGATTGGCCCCAGCTCAGGCTCCAATTTCAGAAACATGTTGGACTTCAGACTCATCCACTGGAATAGTCCCAGTGAATACCTCCGAAAAGACTTTCTCTAATGCTTTAAAGCTTAATTCCCTAGTTACAAATTTGTATGATTCTTTTTTGCCACTGTAGTGTTGGCACAGTACCTGGCATGTAGTAGGAGCTTAGTAGATGTATGTGGAATGATGAGGTGTAGATGACTGTCCAGTCAGTCATGTTTATCCCAGTGTGAAAGAGTGTTTAGTCTTTCCTAGTAAATAAGCACGTGGCAAGGCTAGACAGGAGACTGAAAGAGCTCTTGTCAGTTTAGGAGCTAGTCTACACCAGCCCTACTGACTCCTCCAGTCAGGGAATGCCAATTTTATATGACTTGCTTTCAGCCACCTTCAGGAGACCAGACAAGGTGGGCACAAGTGGCCCAGCTCAGAGGGTTCAGAAAATAATAATGTCCCTAAGCTGTTGGTCCCTGGTCCCTTTGGATTCTGTCTGAGTTTTCTATACATAGTTCAGGCACCACTGTCCAGGTGGTTGCTGCCGCCTCTCCTGTGAGCAGCCTCAGACATGGAGTGGCTGCCACCATAGGGCTGGTAGAACTGGAAGGTCTGTGGAGGTTTCCCTGGTGATATGACACATGCCCGCATTGGGAAAAATGGTTACTGGTTGCCTGAATGCCGTCTGCAGAACCCTGGGAGGCAGAGGGAGGACAGAGAGCAAGTGGACTTACTTTCACTGCCTCTTAGAAAGAATGACACAAAGGCTGACAATCCCATTAGCTCCTGGAGACAGGAGAAAAATTGCCATAGGGGCTGCTCTGCTCAGTGTGAAGCAGAAACTTGGCAAATGAGGTGCCCAGACTCAGAGACCCTCAGACCTTGAAGGGATCCCCAAGAGCATCTGTTCTGGCCTTCTCGTTTTAGAAGCACGTCACTTTAATGTTCAAACAGCGGGGGGGTTTTTTGCTTATCTTTTTGTTATTGGTTTTACCTTCATTCTGCTGTGGTCAGAGGACATAATAGGATTGCAGTTCTTTGGATTGTGTCAAAACTGGCTTTATGGCCCCACGAATGATTAATTTTGATAAATGTAAATGTTTGGTAAACTTAGAGAAACATGTGGGTCCGAGAGTTGTTGGGTGCCAGCGTTCTTTGTGAATTAATTAGATCAAGTTTGTATGTTGTAGTATTCAGATATTGGATATGTTTGTGATTTTTTTCCCCAGCTTGTTCTGTCAGTTACTGAGAGGCATTTTAAATCTTCCATCATAACTCTGGAGTGCATACATATTTTTAAATTCTGCCAAGTTTTGCTTCATATTTTTGAAATTGTACCTATGAGGTACAATCGAATTTAGAATTGCTATGGCCTCCTGGGGGACTGAATCTTTTTTTTTTTTTAAAGATTTTATTTATTTATTTGACAGAGAGAGAGGTCACAAGTAGGCAGAGAGGCAGGCAGAGAGAGAGGAGGAAGCAGGCTCCCTGCTGAGCAGAGAGCCCGATGCTGAGCAGAGAGCCCGATGCGATCTCAGGACCCTGAGATCATGACCTGAGCCGAAGGCAGCGGCCCAATCCACTGAGCCACCCAGGTGCCCCCCCCCTTTTTTTTTTTTTAAGATTTTATTTATTTATGACAGAGAGAGAGTGCACACACAAGCAGGGGGAGCAGCAGACACAGGGAGAAGCAGGCTCCCCACTGAGCAATGAGCCTAATGTGGGACTAGATCTCACGACCCCCACCAGGAATCATGGCCCAAGCCAAAGGCATACAGATGCTTAGCTGACTGAGCCATCCAGGCGCCCCTGGTGGGCTGAATCTTTTTCTCTTTTGTTTTGTTTATTTATTTACTTAATATTTATTTAAGAATTTTATTTTATTTTTTTTCAGTGTTCCGAGATTCATTGTTTATGCACCACACCCAGTGTTCCATGCTTACGTGCCTGCTTTAATACCCACCACCAGGCTCATCCAACCCCCACCCACCCTGCCCTCCAAAACCCTCAGTTTGTTTCTCAGAATCCATAGTCTCTCATGGTTTGTCTCCCCCTTCAATTTCCCCCAACTCCCTTCTCTCCATCTCCCAATGTTCTCTGTGTTATTCCTTATGCTCCACAAGTAAGTGAAACCATATGATAATGGACTCTCTCTGCTTTACTTATTTCGCTCAGCATAATCTCCTCCAGTCCCATCCATGTTGATACAAAAGTTGGGTATTCATCCTTTCTGATGGAGGTATAATACTCCATTGTATATATGGACCACATCTTCCTTATCCATTCGTCTGTTGAAGGGCATCTTGGCTTTTTCCACAGTTTGGCGATTGTGGCCATTGCTGCTATGAACATTGGGGTACAGATGGTCCTTCTTTTCACTACATCTCTATCTTTGGGGTAAATACCAGTAGTGCAATTGCAGGGTCACAGGGTAGCTCTATTTTTAATTTCTTAAGGAATCTCCACACTGTTTTCCAAAGTAGCTGCACCAACTTGCATTCCCACCAACAGGTGTAAGAGGGTTCCCCTTTCTCCACATCCTCTCCAGCAATTTTGTTTACTGTCTTGTTAATTTTGGCCTTTCTTACTGGTGTAAGGTGGTATCTCAGTTGGCTTTGGTTTGAATCTCTCTGATGGCTAAGACATGAACAGATACTTCTCCAAAGAAGACATACAAATGGTGGACTGAATTTTGATCATTATTAGTCATTCCTCCTTATCTCTAATAATGTTTCTTGCCTCAAAGTCTACTTTGTCTGACATTAGTTCAGTTCTGCCGTTTTCCTTAGGTTTATGTTTATATGGCATTTCTTTTTCCTTACTTCTCTTGCCCTTGTATTCTGATATTTAAAGTATGTCTTTTAGGGGCACCTGGGTGGCTCAGTGGGTTAAAGACTCTGCCTTCGGCTTAGATCATGTTCTCAGGGTTCTGGGAGCCCCACATCGGGCTCTCTGCTCAGCAGGAAGTATGCTTCCCCCTCTCTCTCTGCCTACTTGTGATCTCTGTCGGTCAAATAAATAAATAAAATCGTTAAAAAAATAAAGAATGTCTTTTATAAGCAGTATATAGTTGGGTTTTATGATAATTTCTTTTGATTGACCTTTTAGGACCATTGTATTTCATATAATTATTGATACAGTGGGTTTAACTTTACCATCATACTTTTCATATTTTCTTTTGTCCCATCTGTTCTGTATTAGTTTTTTTCTTTTTCCTAACCTTCTTTTGGATAAACCAAGTATTTTAAATATTTTTGTATTTTAACATTTTTATTGATGTGAAATTCATACAAAATAAGCCATTTAAACAACAATTTACTACATTCATAATGTTGCACAATCACCAACTCTCTCTAGTTCCAAAACATTCTCCTCGCCTTCAGAGGAAACCCCATACCACTAAGCAGTCACTCCCCTTTTACCTCTCCCCTTCTCCGTGGTAACTTCAAATGTGCATTCTGTCTCCAGAGATTATGGATAAATCAAATATTTTTATCATTCCAATTCCTCCTTATTATTACTTATTACTTATTATTACTCATTCTTTTAGTGGTTACTTCTGAGATTACAACACATCCATGACTTACTAGATTTTACTTTAAATTAGAACTTTTATAGCTTCCAGGGCAAAGTACCTGTTTTAGACATGCTCCAATTTTTTTGTCTCCTCAACACTGTGCAACAGCTGAGAGCTAGTTAGCTTGCTAAACTCTTGGGTTCTTCTCTCTGTTTGGCTCCTTACCTACTCACCCTGAACTAACTATGAATCAGCACGAACATTGTGGGACAAAGTGATGGCAGTGTCCAATTCAACTGCTTCAGTTGGTTCTTTTCTTTCTGAGATCCTGTCTCCTGGAGCCTACCTGCCAGGGTCTCTTTCCAGCTCTTCCTCTGTCCCTCTTTTCCTCCCTCCTTCTCTCCCTCCCTTCTTTCTTTCTCCCTTCCTTCCCTTTATTCCTTTCCCTTCTCTATCCCTTCCTTTCCCTTCCTTTCTCTTCCCTTCCCTTCCCTTCCCTTCCTTTCATTTCCCTTTCCTTTCCTTTTGCATCTTGTCCAGCTTTTTGAGATGTTCTCAGTGAGAGGGTTGGTCTGCAACAAGTTACTCACTTTATCAGGAACAGAAATACAGCTCCCTCACTTTATAACAAAGAAGCAGAGGTCTGGAGGGGAAGTGGTGTTAGTTTTGTGCTGCTAATTAAGGGAGAGCAGGAATTGGAACTCTGGTCTTCTGATACCCTTGTCAGTGTTTCTACAACAGCATGTTGGGCACAAGGGGATCTTAGTCTATCAGACACTCACCCAAGCTATCATTCCCCTGTTAAACACTTATTTCTGTAGGACCTGCTCTGTACAAAGCATTGGGCAAGTAAAGTGTCTTTTTTTTCTGACTGCTTTCAAGATATTCTCTTTGTCTTGGTTTTCAAAAGCTTTATTATGATGTGTAGAGGTGTGGTTTTCTTCATATTTACTCTGCTTGGAGATCATATATCTTCTTAAATATACAGCTTGACATTTTTCATCAGCTTTAGAAAATTCTCATTCATTGTGTCTTCAAACATGTCATCTACTTCATGTTTTTCTCCCTCTTATTTGGAGATGCCAATTACATGCATGTAATACCTTCAAGAATTACACAACATTGGCGGGGCGGGGGCGAGCGGGGATCAGGCAAGTATATTATTTAAGAAATACAGCTAAATGTATTTGCGGAGACACAATAACAGTGGCTTAAATAAAATGGCTTATTCCTCTTTTATTTAACAGGCTGGAGGTAGGCATCCCAGTGTGTGTGGTGGCTCTGCTCCTCAGTGGTTGACCTGATCCGCCTGAACCATTATGGCTTTTACTACATCTCTGCTCCAGTCAGATGGTTGGAAGAAGTGGGTAAGAAGACTGTATAACTTCTCTCTTCAGAGTTTCTCCTTGGAGGTTATCTACCTCACTTCTTTCACATTCCATTGACCAGAATTCAGTCATTGGTCAAAACTAACTGCAAGGGATGCAGGGAGATGTAATCTTTATTCTGGGAGGTCAATTCTTATGCTAATATTTAGGAAGTCTGTTGCTATGAGAGAAAAGGAGATACTAAATATGGGGGACAATTGGCAGCCTCTTGCATAGCAGTTAATCATAATATAAGACAACAGGTGTCTTGGAGGAAGAAATTGGAAAAGGTGTCACAAAGGAACATCTGACTTGATATTGAAGGGTGGATAGGAGTTCACTGAAGGAAAAAAACGATCAAATGATACTCTAGGCAGGGATACTGGGAGAAGCAGTTGACTCCTGAGAGCAGAGCCCACATATCTTCTTTCATCTTTCTAACCCTGACACATAATTGCCTACTGTATCACTCTCGTCAAATAGAATCAATTGTGAGAGCAGAAGGTGAGGGAGGTTTCCCCCCTGGAGACTGGAAGCCTAGTGGAACTGGAAAGGCAGTCATTAAGTGTCATTGTGGGAATGGGAGAGGATTCGGGCCACCATAGATGTATTGAGATTTAAGGTGGAAGCAAGAACACTATTTGAAATTGTTCTGCAGGCAGCTGGGGGACCACTTGGGCAGCAGTGGGGACTGGAACTGTGGGTGTGGGAGCTCTTCTTGGGAGGATGACAACTGAGGATCTTCGAGGGTCTTCTTTCTACTAAGGAGAACATGCATTGAGAATAAAAAGGCCAGGCCAGGACCGAACCTCTGTAGCAGAGGGAAAGAAAGAGGAAACAGAAAGTTCTGCTGTGTAGGGCAGCCTGTCCTTGAGAGCTTTTGGATGCCTCTTTCCCCTCTGAAGGGCTCACTGACTCTTCTCTGCTTGTCCAGTCCCCTGGACCTGGCCCACCTCCCTTCCTGTGACTTGTCCTTTCTTTGGCCTTGGCTAGGTTTCAATTTATGATGAATTCAATTTTATGTTTATCAAACTTTCATTAGATAATTGCATTTCACACATAAAAGGATTTTAGACAGCATTCAGCTTAATTTATATTAGTAATCCATATTCACTGGTAAAAAATTAGAAAATATAATTAAACAAAAGAAAACATTAAAATTACTCATAATCCCTCCACATAGATTGTTAACATTTGGTACATATGTGTCCAGATTTATCTCTTCCTCCGTAATAATATTAATAAGAATAATTGCTAATAGTAATGAGCCGTATGTACCAGTCACTGTTAGGTTTGATATCTGTATTACATTGTTTCAATCTTGTAGCAACCTATAGCATAGTTATTATTATCCTAATATTATAGGTAAGGAAACTGAGGTGCAGAGGTTTAAAATTTACCCAGTGTGTTATTCTTGTTTTTTTTAAATATAGTTGACACAGAATATTACATTGGTTTTAGATGTGCAACTTAGTGATTTGACAAGTTTACACATTATGCTATGTTTACCACAAGTATAGCTACCATCTGTCTTATTATATCATTATTATAGTATCATTGGCTGTATTCCTTATGCTCTGCTTTTTATTCCTGTGGCTTACTCATTCCATAACTGGAGGCCTGAATCTCCCACTCTCCTTTAGCCATGTTCCCTAGCCTCCCATGCCCATTCCCTTGGCAACCATTAGTTTTCTGTCTGTGTTTATAGTTCTGATTTGGATTTTTGTTCATTTTTTTTTAAGATTCCTTTTATAAATGGAATCCTATGGTATTTATTTCAAATCTGACTTATTTCACTTAGCATAATACCTCTAGCTCCATCCGTTTTGTCTGAAATGGCATGATCTCATCCTTTTTTATGACTGTGTAATGTATGTATATGTATATGTATATCCACTTTCCTTATCCAGTCACCTATTAATGAACATTTAGGTTGCTTCCATGTCTCAGCTATTGTAAATAAAGCTGTAATAAATATCAGGGTACATGTATCTTTTTGTTCGTTAGTGTTAGTGTTAGAGTTAGTGTTCTTTGTTTACCCTGAGTAAATACTCAATAGTAGAACTATTGGATCATATGATATTTCTACTTTTAATTTTTTGAGGAAACTCCATACTATTTTCTGCAGTGGTTGTACTAATGTACATTCCCAAAAACAGTGCATAAGGGTTCCTTTTTCTCTACACCCTCGCCAACACTGACTGATATTTCTTGTCTTTTTGATTTTAGCTATTCTAATAGGCATGAGGTGATATCTCATTGTGGTTTTGACTTGCATTTCTCTGATGATTAGTGATCATCATGTGTCTGTTGGGCGTCTGTATGTCTTTGGAAAAATCTCAATTCAGGTCCTCGATCCATTTTTTAAATTAGATTGTTTGGTATTTTGCTGTTGAGTTGTAGGATTAATTTATATATTTTAGATACTAACCCCCTTACCAGATATATCATTTGCGAGTATCTAGTTGCATTCAGTAGGTTGTCTTTTTGTTTTGTTGATGGTTTCCTTTGCTATGCAAAAACTTTTTACTTTGATATAGTCCAAGAATTTATTTTTGCTTTTCTTTCTCTTGCCTTAAGAGATGTATCTAGAGAAATGTTGCTATGGCTGATGTCAGAGACGTTACTGCCTGTGTTCTATTGTAAAATTTTTATGGCTTCAGGCCTCACATTTAGGTCTTTCATCCATTTTGAATTTATTTTTGTGTATGGTATAAGAAAGTAGTCCAGTTCCAATTTCATTTTTTTACATGTAGCTGTTCATTTTTTCCCCAGCACCATTTATTGAAAAGACTGTTTTTTCCCCATTGTGTATTCTTGCTTCCTTTGTCATAGATTAATTGCACATATAAATGTGGGTTCATTTCTGGGGTCTCTATCCTATTCCACTGATCCATGTGTCTAACTAGTGTATTATTCTAACCTTACTCTACCAGTTTTTTCTGATTATGAAGAATTTTCAAATTTATAGAAAAGTGAGGGAATGGAATGGTGAAGTCCTATGCAAGCAACACCCAGCTTCAACAGCCATCAATCCAGCTTCAACAGCTATCAATCCATCTGTCTGGTTTTACCCATTCTCCTAGCTAGCTCCACCTCAACTACTCTAAAGTGAATCCCAGACATCACACCATTTCATCCTCAATGCCTGTCTCCATAAACAAGGACCCTTTTAAAATGTAACCACAATACTTTTAGCACCTCCTGTCCAAGTGAGCAACTCCCTAACATCATTCACTTTCCATCAGTGTTCTAATCTCCCCAGTTGCCTCTTAAATATTTCCTCACAATTTGTTTGAATCAGGATCATGCATGCTCCTTCATAGTGTTGGGGCTGGAATTCACACCCAGATTGTTCTGGCCCCCAAACCATGCTTTTTCCACATACCAAATTCACATTATAAATGGAAAAATCTATATAGTTTATACTACATTTAACTTGAACACATGTATATATATACAATAATTTATTAGGTTTCAGGTATTGATGAAGGCAGTAAAGCTAAGATACTAATTTGTAATTTCTCTTCACTAAAGAATTGAAAGAAAACCTTCTCTATAATCTGCCAAATTTCTCTTATGTCCTGCAGGCTTTTCGATCTCTAAGGAGTTTTCTATTCTATTTTTGTCTCATGATGTGTTGTTCTGAGATTATTTCCTTACACAAAGATCTTTGTTATTATTTTTCATTCATCCATCCATTCATGCAACAATTGAGTACTTATTATTTGCCAGAGACTTTGATTGACAGATACGGCCCCATTCCTGTGGACTCATATTCCACGTGGGAGAGAAACAAACGAAAAGCAAATGGACAAATAATTAAAATAATTCCAAATTGTGATAAATACCGTGTGAAAGCAGCAAGAAGTAAATGTAAAGAATGATGGTGGAAACTACGGTCAAAAGCATTTAGAAAATGATTTGCTTTTACTTGCTCACAGTTCTTTTTAAGTGCATCATCCATTATTGGTATTAAAAAGAGGTTGCATCTTTCCATATGCTTTTGCTAAATGCTTGCTGCTTGATATTTGTTAGTCTCCAGTAGCTTCCTTTTCTTTATTTGTCATGTTGCAGTTTTCCTCCTACACCTCGCTAGCTGTTTGGTCATTCTTTTTGGGTGCTGTTGTTCTATACATGAAAATGTTTTAAAATTGAGTTGGTAGAAATTAATTGAAAATATTTAAATGATACAAAAGTTTATATATGAACGAAAGTCCCTATCAACCCACTCTCCTTTCATTCTCAATCCTCAAGTATAAGCCCTAATGGCATATTAGGATGCTTCCCTCCCTCATTTCCTATATGCTTGAAGTGAGGTAGAACAGGGTGGAGAATGGGACCAGCGTAGACAGGTGTGTGGGACGGAGAGAGTTTGTAGGCCAGGCTTATTATGAGAACCCTCCTTTGTGAGCATCCAGAGCTTTCAATGGTTATGACTCTCCAGGGCACTGGGAACTTCATTTGTTTTGCCTAGGAGGTTACTGTTCTTCGAGAAGTTTACCTTTGGAGCTGGACAGCTTACATATCACTTATTACTTGGCAACTTTTGGAGAAAAAAGTATAACAAATATGGGTGCCAGGGTGCCTCAGTGTTAAGTGTCTGCCGTTGGCTCAGGTCATGATCACAGGTTCCTAGGATCGGGTCCACATGGGGCTCCCTGTTCAGCGGGAAGCCTGCTTCTCTCTCTCTCTCCCTCTTCCCCATTTGTGTTCCTTCTCTTGCCGTCTTTATCTCTCTGTCAAATAAGTAAATAAAATCTTTATTTAAAAAAGTATAACAAATAGTGCTTATGACTTTCTTGTCATTGCGGGACTGCTAGTTATTTTTCAGACTGAAATACATGTGAAAGGAGAGGACTTGACACCCTCAAATTCATCAAATTTAACATACCAAGCCATTTGAAGGAAATTCAAAGGGGATGTTTGATTAATGTTTCAACAGGCACTACAACTTTTACAATATGCAAAAGTAAATCAGTTCAATATTAACTATGTAAGCACTGATTATTAGATAAAATACACTTAGTTCACTATTCTTGAAATACTTTGATCTTATTTTGGGTTTATATATGAATTTATATATAATTTTCTGCAAATTGCTGTTTTCGCTCAATAATATCCATATGACATACAATTCTAGCTCATCCTTTTGGTAGAATGCATTTTGCTTCATAGCACAGATATTCTGTACTATATATATCCATTTTTCTTTTGGTAGACATTAGGATGTTTATAACCATGTACTATTGTCAACAACGCTTTAGCGACTGTCTTTGCACAAATATCTTTGAACAGTATGTATTTCCGTAGGACAGATTCCTACATGTGAATCTCTGAGTCAAAGGGTATATATATATATATTTGAAATGTGGATAGACTTTATCAGATTATTTTCTGAAGATGTTAGAGCACAGTGTATAAAATGGCTCTTTAAACCCTTCTTCCACTTGACATGGTCAGGGCTTTACGTATTCCCAACAGAGCATCTTATTTTCACTTGGATTTCTCTGATGACTAGGGAGGCTGATCCTTATTTCATTACACGTATTAGCCATTTGCATTTCTTCCTCTGAAAATGCCTTATGTGTTTCTTTAGTTCATCTTTCTGTTGAACTTTTTAATTATCTTCACATTGATCTGTGGCAGCTCTTTTTATGTAATAGGGGTATTAGCCTCTGGGTTGTTACCTACATTGTACATATTTTCCAGTTGTTTTTTGTTGTCAAATGTTATGATTCTAACCATGCTTTTTGCTAAACAAGAAAGAAGCATTTTCATTTTAGGGAGGCAAGATTTCAGTCTATTTGTTTCTGGCTTCTAGGATTAGCCATTAACCATCTTGTTTGACTGTACTGCTCAGTACAGAACTAACAACTTCATGTACATTGGTAGGCAAGCTATAATCAGTGAAGCCATCGAGAGAAAGATGGGAGAAATAAAGGAAAAGGGAAGAAGAGCACAGAGGAAGAGAGAACTGAAGCCAATAATTCTTAGCTCTTCTTCTTGTCTCTAACCTTTGAATGGCTCTTGCTTTCCCCACAGATCCTCCTAGGAAAGCTAATCATGGGAATGGGAGATACTTGCTTTTCTCAAGCTCCACTCCCTACAGCCCCTAATGGCTTTCCATGCTGTTACCTGCCTAGAAGTGCTCCTGATTCCCTTCTCAGCCACAACTCCCATTTCTCATGGCTTTTCTGGGGTGGAGCTTTGAGCTCTTTTCTCAAAACAAGACAAAACCTGATGCTCTACCTAAGAATTTCCTTACTTTAGAACATGTTCCACTGAAGGTATGGGAAGTTTTTGGGTGGGACGTCAACCCAGCATGAAATAACTTTGAATCAAGGTTGAAATAGTTATTCCCCTTTTAACTGCTTCCTAGTCTTTCTAATTGTATCAAGAAGAAATTTTGCATGGTGGTAATGTTTTCCACACCTCCCTAACTCATGCTAATCTCACTCTTTAACGAAAAAATGGGCCCCAGGCGGCATCCTTAGTAGACAACTACTTAGTCAGGATTTAACAAGTGACATTGTTTTCATTGTATTTATTTTCTACAGCTACATTCTCTTTGTGGGAAGTGATTCTGGAAGGGATTTAAAGGAGAGCTATAAAGTTTCCTTTTAAAGTATATTTATTTTTAGAAAAACAGAGTCAACAACAGTGCATTTGGTACCAGAATATAACAAAAATCATACTAGTGATTGTAAGGACCTATTTAGAAACTGTCCCTGCCCCCCCCTTACCCCAGGGGATTTACTTGGAAACAAGTCCCGGAAACCAGCTCCAGGTAACAAAGCCCAGAAAAAGGGTGGGTCTGGCCAGGTGGAGACATCCGATCCGTGGGGGGTTGCATACTGTCTCCTTAGCTACCAAGGAGTAGGGACCCCCGCCCTCTGGGAACCTTTTTGGTGCCAATCCTAATCAAGGTGTAATAGGCTGGTTCAAATGTCTACTAAGGTAAATTGTAATTCAATTGGTCACCTAGCATCACTGTGGAGTTTCCTGTGTGTTACATTTTCATTGGCCACCTGTGCGTGGCCAGGCCCAACCGCATGGCCTTTGCCCTTAAAAGCTAGTCTGTGAAACAGAGAAGGGTCGCCCTCTCTTGTAACGGGTGCAGCCCCGAACGTTCGGTTAGATTCTTGATGCTTGGCGCGAAATAAAGCTTTGCTTGACTTTCGCCTTATATCAGTCTTGCTCCTTTAATCACGGACCCATTATTGGGGTACCCAGTTTTTGGGGGACCAACAGTGATATCCCCAAGAGTGGGAATTTGGGAAACAGGTAGTCACTCAGTCAAAGTCTACATAGCCCCCATCAGCTCTCTTCCCCTTTGTTTCACCCCTTGCGTAGAGACCTCTACCAGTTTATTTTGTTCCCTGGAGGCCCTAGTCCCTCCTGGCCCCAATTCTAGCTCCCTGTGTGCTCTTCCATTCATGTCAATACTGACCAGATCTTGGAGCTCCCTCTTTTAAAGGAATCTATATTCATGTGTTCATGGGTGTTACCTGCTCAATTTAATCATGCATTTTAATAATGACAGATCTGAGAAGAGCCTGTGAGTTCTGTGGTTATATACGTCTCAATCTAATTCCTGCCTTAACCAAATAGTAGTTGTGACTTTTGCACATCAACCCAAAAGAGCTCGTTCAACATACTGGAAGTTAAAGGAAGGGAGGAAGACAGCCTTACAGAGACACAGGCAGAGCTTTTAAAAAGATCTTCTTAGTTCTAGCTAGAGCAATTAGGCAAGAAAAAAAATGCAAGCAAATCAGAAAGAAATAATCTCTGTTCACAGATGACATGATCTTATATGTAAAAACCCCAAAAGATTAAAAAAAAACCTGAACAGCAGAAAACAAACCTGTTAGAATAAATGAATTCAGCAAAGTTGTAAGTTACATAATCAACACTCAAAAATCAGTTACATTTCTATACACTAACAATGAGCAGTTTGAAAGGAAATTAGGAAAACAATTCCATTTATATCAAAAAGGATAAAATACTTAGTAATAACCTTCACCAAGTAAGCAGTAGATTTGTGCATTGAAAACTACAAAATGTTGCTAAAAGAAATTAAAGAAAATAAATTAATTGGAAGGAGAGAAATAAATGGAAATATATCCTGTGTTCATGGACTGGAAGACTTAATGTAAGTATTAAAAATGTTCATATTTACCCAAAACAATTTATAGATTCAGTGCAATTCCTGTCAAAACTTTTTTTTTCTTTTTTTTTTCTTTTGTAGGAATAGAAAAGCAAGCCTGTTTCATGTGGCATTTCAAATGACCCTGCATAGCCAAAACACTTGGTCTTCAGAAAGAACAAAGCTGAAGGCCTCACACTTCCCAATTTCAAAATATATTACAGGGGCACCTGGGTAACTCAGTTAAGTGACTATATTTGGCTCAGGTCATGTTCCCGGGGTCCTGGGATTGAACCCCGCATTGGGCTCCCTGGTCTGCAGGGTGCCTGCTTCTCCTTTCCCTCAGCCTGCTGCTGCCGCTTCTTGTGTTCTCTCTCTTAAATAATGTCTTTAAAAATATATATATTACAAAACTGTGTTAATCAAAACAATATGGTATTGGCAGAAAGACTAGCACTGAGACCAATGAACTAGAAATAGCCCAGAACAGAGAGCCCAGACATAAACTGTTGCAGATATGGTTGATCTTCAAGAAGGGTACCAAGAAAATGTAATGAGGAAAGGATAATCTCTTCAACAAATCGTGATGGGAAAACTGGATAACCACATGCAAAAGAATGAAAATGGACTCATTTTATATCATATACAGAGGTTAACTCAAAGTGGATTGAAGACCTAAATGTAAAACCTGAGACTAAAACTTCTAGAAGAAAACATAGGAGAAAACTTCATGAAAATGGAATTGGTAATGATTTCTTGGATATAAAATCAAAAGCACAGGTAACCAAAGCAAAAATAGACAATTGGGATGACATCATATTTTAAAGCTTCCACACAGCAAAGAAAATAATCAACAAAGTGAAAAGGCAACTTATAGAATGGGAAAAAAATTTGCAAACCATAAACCTGATAAGGTATAAATATCCAAAATATAAAAGGAGCTCCTCCAACTTAACAACAACAATAACAAGCAAAAAAACAGACAAAGGAAACAGCCCTTCCACTGCTAGTCCTGGGTTTTTGTCTTGTGGGTCCCCTGCTTTCAACTACATCTTTGTGCTGTTGACCCTTGGGTCTGAATTGTGCCAATCCACTTACATGCATATTTTTTCTAAAAATACAGTACAGTATTGTAAAAAAAAAAAAAAAGGGCAATGGACTTGAATAGACCTTTCTTCAAAAAAGATACATGAATGGCCAACAAACATGAAAAGACGTTCAACATCACTAATCGTCAGAGAAATGCAACCCAAAACCATAGTGAACTATCACCTCATACCCAGGAAGATGTCCACTATCAAAATAACAGAAAAGAGCAAGTGTTGGTGAAGGTGTGGAGAAACTAGAACCCTTCTGTGTTATTGGTGGGAATGCAAAATGGTGGTGCTATCAAAAACATTATGAAGATTTCTCAAAAAACTAAAAACAGAACTATCATATGATCTAGCAATCCCACTTTTAAGCATATACCTGAGAGAATTGAGGGGCAACCTGGGTGGCTCAGTCAGTTAAGCATCTGACTCTTGATTTCAGCTCAGGTCCTGATCTCAGGGTCGTGAGATTGAGCCCCATGTCAGACTCTGCATTCAACATGAAGCTGCTTGAGATTCTTCTTCCCTCCCCTTCTGCTCCTCCCCCTGCTCGAGCTCTCTCTTAAATAAATAAATAAAATCTTAAAAGAAAAACAGAATCTCAAAGAGATACTAGCATACCTATGGTCATTGCACCATTATTCATAACAGTCAAGGTGTGGAAGCAAACTAAATGTCCAACAGTGGATGAATGGATAAAGAAAATGTGGTATGAACACACACACTAACACACAGACACAGTGGAGTATTATTCAGCCTGAAGACGGAAATCCGGTCATATGTTATGATGTGGATGAACCTAGAAGACAGGATGCTAAGGGAAAATTAGTCAATCACAAAAAAAGACGAATACTGCCTGATTCCACTTATCTGAGGTGTCTAAAGTAGTCAAACTCTAAAAAACAGAAAGTATAGAATGGTGGTTGCCAGGGGCTGAGGGGAGGAGGAAATGAGCATTGTTCTTTGGCTGAATATAGAGTTTCAGCCATGCAGGATGAAAAAGTTCTAGGGATCTGTTGTACTACAATATACATACAGTTAACAATACCACATTATATACTTAAAATTTGTTAAGGGGGTAAATTTATATTATGTGTGTTTTTTTAACTATAATAATAAAGCAATATAAAATTCCTTCCTGCCTAATAGCACGATTCAAAATAGTCCAAACTGAAGCTGCCTAAATGCCTGTCAGCAGGAGGGTGGATAAATACATGTACCTTAGTTTCACAATGGAATACTATACAACAGTGAGAAGAAAGAACCAAAGCTACAAGCAATAGTTTGGGTGAAACTCAGAAGCACGATGTCGAGCAAAAGAAGTTAGATACAAAAAAGCTCATACTCTGTGATTTCACTAAGTAAGTACAAAACAGGCATAACTGGTTTTGGTGTTAGAAGTCAGGATAAGGACCCACCACGGTGGCGGGACAGGGCCCAGAAGAGGCTATAGGTGGGACTCCTGGGATTCACTCACGCTTCTCGACCTGTGAATTTGTTTCACATGTGTGTTCACTTTGGAAAAACTCACTGGGCTGAACATATGTGATATATATACTTTTTGTCTATGTCAATTTTTCTTCATTAAAAAGTTTTTTAAAATTATTAAAAAAAAAAAGCCCTTCCTGCTATTATGTTTATTATGTGGCCATAATAAATTTTGGTGCCAGCATAATGGAGAAGGATTGTTATCTGAAGTCACAGAAAGAAGGAGAGGAAGCTGAATCAGGAGAAAGAAGGGGATCTGGAAGAGCAGGACCCAGAGAAGAAAGCAGAGGGCACCCTGGGTTTGGCACCTGCTGTGTTCGGGAGGGGCTTCCTTCACCATGAGACAGATAATGAGTTCCAGGATGTCCCCATGAGAGGTGATCCTGACTCGCCTCTGTGGAGCTGGTGCCCACCATGGTTCCTCCTCTCCTTTCTCCTCATCCTTACAGTCCTACTGTCCCACGTGGGACTGGGATCCCATGTACCAGCCCAGCAGCTACAAACGCCGGCTAGACAGCATCCCCAAACCAGAAACCCATGTGGGTAGCGCAGCTGGCTCACACTGTGCTCCAGGGGGCTTCATGCTGGTTCTTCCCGGGAGATTTGAAGGAAAGTTTGCAGCTTCTGTAGGCATTTCCTTTGTGCCTTTTAGTCCAGGCTCTTGTGGCCAGCCAGTGATAAGCTGCTGAGGGCCACTCTGCAGGAGGCAAGGGTGTGCTGATGGTGAAGAAGTTGGGAGGGGGCTGGGTCAGGCATGGTCTTGGAAGGAAAGGTGTTTGGGTTTCAGGAGGCAAGGAGTGCATTAGCCGTAGCTTGGAGGGCAGCAGGAATAGGGATCCCAGGATGGGCCAGGGAAGAGCAAGGGAGGGAGGCTCTCTGAAGGAGCGGGTTGGGGAGCAGGTTGAGGCTGGAATGATTGCCACCTCTAAGAATGAGCAGAGGCCTCAGTGGAGTACCACTGCTGGCTTAATGTTCGTTCCTGAAGTGTGTGGTACTTTTCTCCCCAAGCACTTTTGTTCTTTAAAATTTTCTTTAAATTATGAAACACATATATGTCCACACGTAATATTACAGCCAACCATAGGGACTCTTCCTATTTGCCACATTGGATTTAGAATTCCTTGCCTCTCACTTTGGAGAAATAAAACAGTATGGCTAAGTCAAAGCCCTATCCCCCCCTCCCCACTCCTGTCTCCCGAGAGCTTCCATTCTCTAAAACTCAGGGCTCATCCTTGTTGTGAATGGTTTCAACCATTCCCTGTACCCTCTGCTGGGACCCTGATGGGTATGTCTGGAATCAGAGTCCTTGGCCCTGCTGAGAGAGTGGTGGTTTGAATTCACAGGGACAGAGGCAAGAGCTTCTAAAAGGAGAGGTTGCTCAGGACCTGAAAGCTGTGGGAAGCTCCTGGTGCCTGGGGAAATGAGGAGGAAGCAAAGGGGTCTAGAGGGTGGGCGCTGGATGGGGTGAGGGTGGCAGAAGAGCTGCAGGTGGTGGGTCTGCAAGGGCAGCTTTTCCCAGGGAAGTGCTGTGAGCTGTGTGGCTGACCACTCCTTGTGACCCCATAGCCATCCAAACAGTGGCAAAGGTAGGGAAATGCTGTGTGTGATTAATTTCTCGTGGAACTCAGTGGGCACTGCAGCATGCATATGCTAGCTGGTGTGGTGGTGTGAGGGGGATGGGAAGGGACACTGCTGGCTTCTGGTCACTCCCAAAATGCTGGTTTGAGCATAGGAATGTGTGCATCTGGCCTCTCTCCTTTTCTGTTTTTCAGAAATGCTGGATCTGAAATGTAGAGGGCAGAGGCTTGCACGTGTCTGGAATAATTAGACAATTACCTAATTATTCCATTTCCTCCATCCAACAACACCCACCCAACTCTATATCAGGCCCGGGGAAGTGTGCAGAGATTACCTGGTCCATGTTCCTCGCTCTGAGGGGCTCACAGGCCTGTGTCACAGCCCCAGTGAGAGGCCTGCTATGGGAAAAGGACCCAGGCTAGCACTGAAGGACCACAAACCTGTGGTGGGTTTCTGTGGATGGGGCAGGGAAAAGCTTCGCATAGGAGAGGCACTGAGAGTAGAGAGGCCATCTCTGGGAGTCGGCAGGAATAGGGGCAGGAGAGGTGAGGTGTGTGTGGAGGAAGGTGCAAGGAGAGGTGAGCTGGACGGTCAGTGAGGCCGCATTGCCCACACAGAGCTTGAAGAGCATGCTAAGACCTGTGGATGTTCCCTGTGGCAGTGGGAGACACAGCATTTCCAAAGTGATGTGACTCAGCAGAATTTAAGAAGAAAATCGAGACTGGATGGGGTGGGGTGAAGAAGGTCAACTGCATGAGCAACTGGATGAGACCATGGGTGGTTATCCAGAGCAGCAGAGCAGCAGCCAGCCACTTGGCGTGTTTACTGAGGGCTCCCCATGTACCAGGCACGGTGCTGAGTCCTTTACTCACACCCCCTCGTTTGTTCCGGCGCCAAACGGGCGGCTAGTCTAGCCATGTCCTAGTTAAGGAAACAGGCCTGGAGAGGCATAGTAACCTGTCTGAGGAGCCAGATGGTAAGCGGGAGAACAAGAATTAGGGCTACCTGACCTCACATCCTGCTCTGAACCTCTCTGCCACTCAGATCAGACCTCCTGAGAGTCTGGCGACCACCGGAGGGAAGCGTTCCCGGTCTCCTAAATTTTCGACAAGGTCATACATGCCCACCATTCGGGATCTCTGTGGAGTGTATGTTCCCTTGGTCACCAGCAGGGGAAAATGCCATCCATGTGTCCAGGACAAGGTGGAGGATGAGGAATGATTGGGTAAGGGATGGGGGGGGAACGTTTGGGGGAAACTGCTCTGTGAGGGTTCCTTGCTGACTCGGAAGGAGAGAGTCTGTGGATGGAATCACTGACAGGTATGCCTTGTCACTGAAAGGCATCAGGAGCAGGTGAGGGGGCAGGGCTGGGGAAACATCAGCCATCCCTGGAGGAACCTGTCTGGTGTCAGGGCTGGGAGGGAACAGCTTTGGTGACAATGATGATGGGCTGCCTCTCCTTTGTGTCCCCCCCTCAGAGGGGCCTCTAAAGGCTTTCTCGTGGCAGCATGGTGGGCAGCAATCACAGGCGTCTGCGGCCTGAGAAATCCATGAGGGCCGTGTGTGGGAATGCCTGGATTTCACCACCTTATTAGCCTTCCCCAGCTAGGCCACAGGGTCAAGCAACTCTGTCGTGGTTCCCTCTTCCCTTAAGTGTTTCTGGGCATTTGAGGGTTTTCTGATGTGACTCCAGGCCTCCGCTGCTCCAAAAAGAGGATCCTTTGTTTTTTTTTTCCCCTCCCACTGATCTCCAGTTTGCCCTATGAGCTGGAACCCCAATTGTGTACACGGTCGAAGAATTTTTTTGTAAAGCTCTTCAGTGGTGTATATATTGGGGGATAAACTAGATGCTCAGACACTCCACCTAACTCACATGGGAGAGATCCAAATCTGAGTGTGGTCCCAGCTGGAACTCCTGATTCAGGGCAAGGAAGGGTAGGAGGGTAATCAGAATACAACATTTGTTGAGCACCTACTATCATGGCAGGACTCTCCTAGGCAATTTAGGCATCTCACCTCATTTCATTCAACCCTTGAGGTAAAACATTACTGTCCTCATTTTTCAGATGGGGAAACTGGCTCTGAAGTTTCTATGATGCAGCCAAGTTTGCAGAACTGGCTGGTCTATCTGGCCTAGAATCTCCTTCCATCACATCCTTCTTTTCCACCCTCCTCCACATGTTGTAGAGAAGAAAGTACCGCCAGGAGTATGGTTACATACAGTTTCTGAGCCAAGATAAGTATGTGGAGACCAGGAGACCTTAGATTTCCAAACTCTTTACATCCTGCCTCTGGGCCTCAGGTCTCTCTTCTGTATAGTGGGAGGGTTGCTGTGCTTAACTCTGAGGTTCTCCTGGCGGTGAAAACATGACATCCCAGCCCCACAGAAAAGGCAAGGACAAAGAAGCTTGCTGGACCTGTTCCTCCTTGGGATCATGAGACCTGATTTGTAAGCTATGAAGTTGCTCGCCCTCATCAGGGATGGCCAGGAGACTCTACAAAGATGACATTCATGCCCTGTAGTGCCGTGCACCTTGCATGAGCATCTGGATGCCAGATGGGCTTCCCAGGTAGACCTGGGCTGCTTCCCTAGAAACAGCACCTGGCAGCAGTGGCTGGAGGGTTTGGTCTTATTTTATGTTTAAAGAAGACATGTTTTCTTCTCTTCATTTTATATGTATCCAGCTTTACAATGGGAAGGAAAGAAGCAAACAGCAGAGACAAATATATATGATGTAATTCTGATTGGCAAAAGCAGGGTAGGGCTGTTTTCTAAGGAGACTTGGCTGCTCCCGACCAGCTGTGGGACTGTGGACAAGTGACTTTGTCTCTCTGGGCCTCAGCATCCTTGTTTGTTCAGGTGGGTCCTGGATTAAGTAGTGCGAGGCCTGGCAGTCCTTGGCTTTATGGATGGAATGGTAAAGTTGGTGAGCAGCAGGGCCAGCTTCATGCACATGTGCCCTTGGCTGTCACACAGGGCCCTATACTTGGTAGGACCCATGCCTGGTTTAATACTCTGTCACTATCTTGAAAGTCATAATATTTTTGAGCAAAGGGCATCACTTAATTTTTGCACCGGGCCCTACGGGTGATGTAGTCAGTCCTGGTTGGCTGTGCCAGTCCTCTGCCCTTAGGGACTAGAGGCTGAGTGAATGCCAGCCTCAACCAAGCTGTGAGGTGGGGACATTTGCCCTTGGTCTCTTGGGCCAGCCTTTCAGAATCCTCTTCTTTTGCATTGGAACCATGGCTTCCTGCAGACACTGGGTGCATCTTTGGGGCTCCCCAGCACATCCTCCTGGGTGTGCCTAGGGCTCTATTCGCCTAGCACCAACTCTTGTTCCAGGTCCTTTCGTGAACCCAGCTCTCCGCTTGCCAATGTTAGGGCCTTCATGAACATCTGTTGATTAAGTGGTTGACTAAGTATGTGACTGACACGTGCCTGAGTGAAAACAGCTTAGCAGAACATCCCAGTGGGAGGGACACTGGTCTAGCAATTAGATCTGGCCTCTGCCCACTTTGTTCCCTGAGCCTTCTTTTTCTAAATAGCGGGAGATGAGCCTGGGGAGATAATTGGAGCTCTCTCCTAGCCCTGCTGCCCTGAGACAGGTCTTGCCTCTAAAGTAATGTCACCAGGCCCATGTGGCACATAGACCTGTCCTGGAGGACTGGCCAAGTAACCAGAGGCTACATGTGTTCTCCTTTGGTAGACCTCTGGGGACCCACACCTCAGAAGGGAAGCAAGGATATAATAGGGCTTGAGGAGGGAGATTAGGGAGGAGATAAAGGTGGTATAGAGATGAGACCAAGTCCCTAAATTCCATTTTGAAGTCAGTTTGCAAAAGCAGACTTGGAGAATACCTACCCTTCCCCCCAAAGAAACACCTAGCTTGTGGGAGACAGGAAATGTATATCTAGAATTCCATTTTGCAAAGATGGGATCTGGAGAGCGATAGCCTGGCCTCCTGGCCTCTACTCTCAGGGCTGGAAATGAGTAGATGTTCCTCAGTGGCACCAAACAGGCTGGGCAGGCACAATTTTGGTTGGATCTTTACTTAAAATATCAATCACTTTGCTGCTGAGGCTTTACGTGAAGTCAGAAAGCAGTTACTAGCAAAACCTTCTCCTTTATTGCAAAAGGATTATTTATGGAAATTGTCGCTTTTAAGTATATTGAGGGTTATCTCCTCATGATAGGACCTTAGCCATGGCTTACTCCTACCAATTCCTTTAGTTTCATTTGTTTATGAAAAAGCTCTTCCAAGCTTCCAGTCATCTCCCCTGACCTCTGGGGTGGGGGGTGGGGAAGAGGTCTGCTTCCTAGGGTTTGGACTGAGAAGTGGCTACACTGGGAGAAGCAGAACTGTTTCTGGGCTCCCTCTGGGTTAAGGTTATAGACATTTGAAAGTCAAGGCAGAGATATCATAAGAAGCAGTGGACTGTCTACCATGGGGCCCCCAGAAAGGCGTTGTCATGGTGAATTGGCCATCATCCAAGTCTTGATCTCTGCCTTGCGGGCTTGGACATATGTCCTCTTCGCTGTCTCAGCACCAACCAGTTCACTCGGGCTAACAGGGTTTGTAAGAGACCGACTCCAAGCCTAAATGTCAATGTGCTGATTGAATATAAGAAATTATAATTGCCAGATGGACTGCACATTCAGGCATTTCTCTCTGTAATGAGGCACACATAAAGGCAAATGAGAAATAAAATGTCTGTTGATGAGCATGAGCAAAGAGAAAGAGGAGTTAGTTATAGAATGTGGGTTTCATTTAATGGCACCAGATTCTAATAGCCCTACACACCCATCTCCCCAGGAGGAAAGAGTCCTGCCAGGGGAAACAGAGCTTGTGAGACTCTGAGAGTCTCCTTCTCCCAGCATAGTGGGTGAGCTCTGCCAGTGATGACTTCTATGGGGCTTCCATGGCTGATCAGCTTCCCTGTGAGTGACAAGGTCTTTTTTAAACTATGCCGATGCCATCAGACTTTGTTTGAATGGGAACCAGTTTCCCTGAGCTCTCTATTGTAGATCAGGTTCTCTGGAAAGTAGACTCTGAGACAGAGATTTTTGTGCTGGGGTGTGCTCTGGGCATCTACCATATACGGTGGAATGAAGGATTTGGAAGAGGAAGTTGGGTTGTGATACAGATGTGACAAAGGTCTCAGCCAATCTCACTGGGGGCTCTGGAGCTCGGTGATCTTTCCAAGTTGTTCTGTATCAAATGAAGGGGCCCCAGCTTTGTTCCCCGCCTCCATCATTGGGAAGATGTCGTGACTTCAGATGAGGTGGCTCTCTTGAGCTGAGAGAGAATCATGGAGGAAAGCTCCTCTGAGACATGAGCTACCATAACTCCAGCAGCCATCAGTGAGCAATGGACACATTATTCCTACAACTGGCACCAGTTTGTCCTCACTGTGATTTGTGACTATGAGCCTTGCTCCCAGAGCCTGATTAACAATGACTGCTATTCCCCACGCAGCCCCAGCCATATCAGTGCAGTGGCATGTGAAATGAGAGTCAGAAGTGGCTGCCTGGGATTCCATTCATCTGAAATCTTATTATTAGTTTTATTGCCTTAGTAGACTTCAGGGACAATAAATCCACGTGGTGGGGATGAACATATGGTCATCACATCCAGGGATACATTTAGAATCTGGGTCATTGTCAGGCTAGCCATGTACTTCCTCTCTGGCCATGCAGAAGAAACTGCCATCCCTGACCCTCACTCATGCATCTCATGCATTCCTGTGTGACTTTCCACCTACAGCTCCCTTTGCCTGGGATGCTGTCTGCCTCACCTTCCCCCCACCTCTAGTTGTTAGTTTGGATTCTTCAGAGAGCAGCTTGAATGTAAACTTCCCTTGGAAACCTCCCTTGCCAGCTCTCCCCACTACAAAGTGGAATTGCTCACAGACTTTCTGGCCTAGAGGGCCTATTATCCCAGCCCCATGCAGCTCTCTCCACACTTGTGGGTCTCCTAATCTTCCTCCTACTGAGACCCTTAAGGCCAGAACTGGACCTCACCCCACCTGTGTCTCTGAATGCAGATCCACACAGACTCTATAGATGAGCTGATGGATGAAGAAGGGAGCTCGGAAGACTTTGGGGTCAAGGATGTAGGAGAGAAGTCAGGCTGAAGAGGAGGCATGGTGGGCTGAACTGGAAAGAGTTGATGTCAGGGAGCCCAGCAAACAAGCTACTCATCCTTCTCGACCTGAATTACTCAGTTCTTACCTGAACGTTTTGCAAATATGTCTTGTCTCGGGCCCAAGGTGGAAGTGCCCACATCTGTCTACCTCATGCCCAGGACCAGAGCTGCATGTACGGGCAGTCACTCAATAAGTCAAATGCACTCAATAAGTCAAGGAATCCAGAATTCGGTGATAAAAGCCATGATTGGGGTGTGGAAGTAGGAAAGAAAGGACTAATTAAAAAATATTTTGAATTCAGGAGTAACAGACCTGAATGATAAGCTCTCATAGCTGGAGTTAGGAGCCCAATAGTTAGGTGAAAACAACGTTTGAAGGCCAGAAGACTCAAGTAATTCACGACTGGAAGTAGTGTATAGTCAGCTCAAGTGGTTCATATGCTGGATACAAATATCTAAGTCCTCACAAAGCGGCACTGTGGTTAAGAGAAGATGTGAAGGTAATACTAGAAAGCAGAAGAGTGTGACACAGATCAGGTGAGGGCATGTATTCTATTTGTGATGCTTCACTCCAAATACATACAAGCAGTTTTTCAGGATCTTTTCAATGCGATATGTTTCTAATCAGAAGTGATGATTGTGGGTGAGTCTGCCGAGACTGCTCTGGCCTCCCCGTGGCTGTCACATGGAGTCACCCATGCATTGTGTGGTTAGGGGCTTTGCACACCAACTCCTAGTCTTCTCTCCCGTGTCACATTTAGACATGACCACCAGGTGGCGAAAGAGACTCACTCGCCTCCCTCCAGAGGGCCTGTTTTTTGAGATGGAAAATGAGCCTCATATTCCAGCTCTAGGAAACAGATCACTCTTTGTAAAAAACAAAACAAAACTTCATTAGCGGAAACGGTGGAAATTTTGCCAAGATATATCTAAAAACCACTGAGGAAAAAAATATACAAACAAATCTAATGATCGTTTTTCTCTAACCAGGCTGTATTCAGCCTGACTTCCTTTATGAATTTATAACTCAAGGGGTTCTAGTAGGCGCTTTTCAGAGTCTTGTGAGTCTCAGCTTCTTTCCTATGATTTTGTGGAGTTTATTTCCGCTTTTTCCTGAGGTTTGAAAGAAACTGTATCATTTGTCTCTTTCTCCTACGTAGGTTTCTACAAAAAGCAGGGCAAAGCCTTGCTCTGTGGGTTGCTTGATTGACCATTTGAAGATGGACAGAGAAAGCCCTTTTTAAAAAAATATTTTATTTATTCACTTGACAGACAGAGATCACAAGTAGGCAGAGAGAGAGAGGAAGGGAAACAGGCTCCCTGCTGAGCAGAGAGCCCGATCAGGCCTCGATCCCAGGATCCTGAGACTGTGACCTGAGCCAAAGGCAGAGGCTTTAACCCACTGAGACCCCCAGGGACCCCCAGAGAAGGCCTTTCAAGCAGCATGAACAGAAGCACTTACTCTGCAGAGCTTGGGCAAGCCACCGAAACTGTCTGATCTCAGCTTTCTCACCTAAAATGAGGATTATCACAAAATCTCCTTCTTGGAGCTGTTTCAAGATTGGATGAGAAGAGGGCACGAGACACTCAGAAAATTGCAAACCACTGCACCAATATTGTAGATCAATAGATGTCTTTTTAAAATATGCAGCTCTTGAAGAGGAAATTTAATTAATTTTTAAAAGCATGCTAACTTTGGAGGATTCTTTCAATAAAGTTGACAGCTGTGGAACTGGAGTGTGGAACATACACTCCTCTGCTTCTCTGGAGTCTAGAACCTGGGCTCAGCTGCCATTCTGTGAGAAACCAGTGCTGTGCCCTGCATGAAGTCTCCCCGAATGATGTGGCCAATGGCTGCTTTACTGGGAGGAGGCCATTAGGAAACCAGTGGTTTCCTGGAACTAGTCCTCACCATGATTAAAGAACATTAAAATTCAGAGGTAAATTTCCACTCCTGTCTCTGGTGCAAAGCAGGCTACTAATCACTCTCTCATCAAACTGGGGTGGTAACCCTCAGTCTAGAGCCCAGAGCTGGGCTTTTTCACTGCTCTGTCACCACACAGCATGGAGGTGCAGGAGGAAGGACTGGAATAGGAAGGAACTCATGGTGGTTGGCCCGAAGGCCCGGGTTACGTCTGGCCTGCACTGTTTTTTGTTTTTAAAAAAATTGAGACAGCATTTAACAACTGGGAACTTTCATATGCTTCATATGGACCCCCAGCTTCTCTCAAAGATTGGATCTTAATTACCATGGGGGAGCATCTGCTCGGTGCTGAGGGGCAGCTGTCCCTTTGGTGGGGCAGGAGGCAGGCACTTTGCCCCAGTCCCCACCCTTCCCTATTTCATTATCCTCCAGGTCTGCTACACTCAGTTATGTCACCTGCCAGGCCATTTGCGGCACATGAATTTGTAACCTTTGAATTAGATGATGAAACGTTCTGGGAATGATGCATACTCGTCATATTTTTTGTTTTTCCTGTAAGGGCAGTGTGGAGACTGCAAAGCCCACACCCTAAGTGGATGTGTGACTATAACTTTTGAGAAACACTGCAAAATCTTCTATAGTTCACTCCTCAGTCCCTTCCTCACTATCTCTTCCCTAGTAGTAACCAGAGCTGATAGAGTTAAGGTGAGCTGAGCAGGTTTTTTTTTTGTTTTTTGTTTTTTAAGGATTTATTTATTGAATGAGGATCTATCCACACACACATTCAATGCATATAAATTGTAAATATATGTAAATCCCATATGATAAATAGGTAGTCCAAAAGCCAGTGTGCTGAATATTCTGCTTCATTCTACCAAGACAAAAAGAGAGAACTGCCTGAAGGTGCTTTGGTATATAGGCTTAGTCTCATTTGCTACTGTTGTGGGGTGGTGATTGATATACAACAAAATACAACCCTCTTGTTCCCATTAAGTTATATAAGCTTAGAGAACTTATGAACTATTTTAACTATTTGTAAACATTTAACTATTAAGCAACAGTGAGAAGACATGATAGGAAAAAAAGAATCCATTTGCAATAATGACAAAACAGATAAAATACCCCCAAATAAATTTAACCACATGAATAGGTTTATATGAGAAACACTTAAAAAAAAAGATTTTATTTATTTATTTGACAGAGAGAGAGATCACAAGTAGGCAGAGAGGCAGGCGGGGGGGGGGGTGGGGTGGGAAACAGGCTCTCCGCTGAGCAGAGAGTCCAATGTGGGGTTTGATCCCAGGACCCTGAAATCATGACCTGAGCCTAAGGCAGAGGCTTAACCCATTGAGCCACCCAGGCGCCCCAAGAAACACTTTTAAAATGCTATTTTAAGCCACACCAAAAAGGGGGGACAC
Source organism: Meles meles (assembly GCF_922984935.1). NCBI lineage: Eukaryota > Metazoa > Chordata > Mammalia > Carnivora > Mustelidae > Meles > Meles meles. The sequence continues at coordinate 73,785,167 of NC_060071.1, forward strand.
AAAGAAGACTAACACAAATTCTGCTATGTTTGAACTTCTATACTTGCAAAGACTCAGAACCTTAAGATGTCAGGTCTCCTTAATTGAGAAATTTATTACTTTCCTGATAAAAATCAGGAAGTGCATATAAGCTGAATCTCGTGCTTACATGAAAAATAAATAAGCATATTCTTTGAGAGAAAAAATTGTGGGAAGAAAAGCAGTAATGAAGAGATACTAACTGGTCCTACTAGATGTTAAAACATTTTAAATCTACAGTAATTAAAACAATGTAATAAAAACACATAGCTAGATTGATAATGTGAACTAGAAAGTCAAATGAAATAAACAGGGTAATTTAGCCTGTGATAAAAGGTCCTTTGGGAAGGAAGAGGAAATTGTTCATTTAATGGTGTTGAGACAACTAAATCATTATATGAGAAAAAAAATTGGATCGTTAACTCACTTCTTATACCAAATTAAATTCCAGATTTATCAAATGCACAAACATAAAAAATTAAATCATAAAGCAGTATGTACAAATATGAGAGATTTAACTAATAATACCAGAATGGGGAAGGCTCTTTTAAGAAACACACACATACAAAATTGGCAAATTCTACTACATAGAAACAATAAAAAGTTAGGCACAGAAAAGAATACTCTAAAAAAAAAGAAAAGAAAAAGGGCAAACACAAAACTGGGAAAAATTCCTGCAAGTTTCCCAGCTGAGGCCCCCAAATGCATGAAGAGACAAGCTCTCCCTGATGTTTTGTGTCCAAATTCCTAACCCCTAGAATCCATGAGCATAATTCATTATTGGTTTAACGGTGCTGAGCTCGGGGGTGATTTGTTATGTAACCATAGTAACTGGAAAAATAGTGTCTGCCAAATTTCTCCACCATAAAGATATTCTTTTCCTTTGGTAAGTAATAAAGTTACCACTCCCCCTTTGTTCATAGGGAGGTACCTTTGAAAGATATAAACATTCTACTCCTTATCGAATTTTCACCCTTGTCAAACTCATTTTAGGGTCCACTGATGATTTCCTAATTCCATCATTCCTTCTCTATCGGGTTAGCATTTTTCCGTAAGGAAGAGCTACTTGTGTAGGTATGCATGTATTTATAACAGTCTGGTCTCACGGATATTTATTTTATTTAGTGGAATATAATGTGTGATCCTCAGATTTCCCCAGATTTGGCCAATGGAAGTTCTTTCAGGCTAATCCTTGGTACTTCTGGATTTTCCAACTACTAATTGAATATCCCTTTGTTTCTGGTGTAATAAGATGTCCCAGGTTCATCTTGTACTTTTCATGCTCCAGTCCTGGCATTATATAAGACTTTTCCCCGGGAGCCGATTCATTTTAGTGGTGAATCAGAGAACTATTTAGATCCTAAGATGTGAATGCTTGATGTGCTCACTGCTGTTGGGATATCATTGCTTTTAGGGGTTCTCAGGGGACAGATCGAGAACATACATTTATTTATTTATCTACTGAAAAGTATGAGTTCATACTGTTATTTCCAATTCTAATCCATAACCTTAGAGAACTTCTAATCTTCCCCCTCTTCCATATTTGTAACTCTTCTCTGACGGTAGAAACCTGGCTCTGATTCCCCTAAATATATTTACTCATTTGTTCAAGCCTAGGATACATAGAAAGCAGTTTCAAAATTGCTAACTCATGCTACTGAAAAAAAAACAAGCCTACTAATTAGAGTTCAGCATTTGTTTTCAGTTATTTTTAAGGTAAAATTTATAGAGTGAAGTGTACAAATCTTAAGTGTACAATTTGATATATTTTGACAAATGAACACTCACCGTGCCACACACACACTGTTATGACAGCATGGACTATTTCCATCACCCCCAGAAAGTTCCCTCACATCCCTTCCTAGTCACTCCTCCCAGAGCCAACTATTTTTCTGATTTTTTTTTTTACTATAGATAATTTCATCTTTGGTAGAACTTCACATAAATAAATTCAGACAATATCTACTCCTTTCATGACTGGCTTCTTTTGCTTAGCTTAATGCCTATGACATTCATCCAGCATTATTATCAGTAGTTTGTTACATTTATTACAGTGTATCATTCCATCTTATAAATATACCACAGTTCATTTATCCATTTTCCTGGGAGTGGAAATTTGGGTTTTGTTTTGTTTTTAACCATTATGAATAAAGCTGCTAAAAATATTCTTGTACAAGTCTTCTAGTGCGTATACATTTTCCTTTTTCTTGGGTGAACACCTAGGTATAAAAGTGCAATAGGTGCGTTTTCAACTGTATAAGGAACAAATCTGTTCAAAGTTGCGCCATTATACACTGCCACCAGCGATGGTTGAAAGTTCCGGTTGCTTCACATCTTTATCAGCATTTGGTATTTTTAGTCTTTTTAACTTCAGCCATTCTAGGAGTTTTAATTTTTATTTCTTTGATTACCAGTGACTTTGAGCACTCTTTTCCCACTTTTTAAGCATGGATATCCTCAAGGCTTGGGTTTGGGATCATTCTCCACTCCTCTCTCTTGAGTGGGATTTAGTTCAGGGAGTGGGAGTAGCTGCATAGTTCTTAAGATTTTTGCAATCAAGCTTGAAGTAATGGATCAGAAGGTTCAAGGATGCTCTTTACATTCTTAATTCAGATTTACATAAGCTTTTGTTAATGAGACAAAAATTTTGTAATTAATCACGTGCATATAATTTACTTGGGTTTGTTCTGTTTTGTAAAGCTGATTTCAATTATAGATATTTATAAAGAAAATGAGTATCTGGCATTGTTTACATGCTAACACTTCCAGAGTTTTTATGAAAATTATACAAATGGAAAGATGAATTCTCATAAAATTTTCTTAGCAGCCTTTTTTTATTTTTAGAAATTAATACAAACTGTTCAAGGCTAGCATCAACATATTGCCAGACTGATAATTGCCCTGGGTGTTTTCATAATACTTTTCTTTGTGCATGCATTCAGTATGCCCACCATATCCCCATATGGTATTATCTACATTTTACAGGTAAAGAAACGGGGGCCTCAGAGAGGTTAAGCAACTTTCCTAAGGTCTCCACCTCCACAGTTGGTAACAGATCAGGAGTTAAAGTGAATGAGTCTGTTTTGGGGCTCATGCTGATTCCATTAGGAGCTGCTGGGCCTCCCAGTGAGGCCAATGTGTTCCTTGGTCCTAAAGCAATTTATTTGTTTGCTTCAAACGGCACCATGGAACAGCTCAGGGAGCCAGATTCAGCCAGGGAGAGGCAAAGTCTGTATTCAGTTGCGGGGAGAGTGTAGTGGACTCCAAAACTTCCGAAAAGGGTCATATGTCTCCTCTGGCTTCCCATAGAGAAGGACATGTCTTCAGCTGAGCCTTGGTGGGAAACAGCACCTCTCTGGACTTCCCTGCAGAAACAGTTGCAGGATGGGGGCTGAAGGAGGTCTTTTTGTATTCCCATGTCTTAGAAATCTATCAGGATGGCCAGCATCTGGATTGGAACGTCCAAGTGCCTGAGCCCACCCTCTCCTCCTGGATTCAGCATCAGCAATGTCTCAACCTTCTTCCTGGTTCTGTAGTCTGAGAATATTATTTTATATCAAGGCAGCCTCCATCCAGACCCTTTGCCTGGGTCCACATTCCAATACTAACATCCTTATCCAACTTTTTCATTCCTTGTCCTTAATTAAGGGTTAGGGGCATAACAGCTCAGGCAATATCCTTCAGTAGCAGTCTGCAAGATGCTTGCCCAAAGAAAGGTCTCAACATAAATGGTGATGTGTTTAATAATATACCTGTCCAGTACAGATGTTTCTCAGACTATGGAACAACTTTGGAGTTATAACACAAGGATACAACATAATTTGAAGGAAAAAGTCTAGAAAGTAGTTCACAGAGATGCACCTGTATGCTCTTATGTTATTTTTTTTTTCAGTTTTTAATTAATTTATTTTTTCAGCGTAACAGTATTCATTGTTTTTGCACAACACCCAGTGCTCCATGCAAAACGTGCCCTCCCGGGGCGCCTGGGTGGCTCAGTGGATTAAGCCGCTGCCTTCGGCTCAGGTCATGGTCTCAGGGTCCTGGGATCGAGCCCCGCATCGGGCTCTCTGCTCAGCGGAGAGCCTGCTTCCCTTCCTCTCTCTCTGCCTGCCTCTCTTGTGATTTCTCTCTGTCAAATAAATAAATAAAAATCTTTAAAAAAAAAACAAAAACAACAACAACAAAAAAAAACGTGCCCTCCCTATTACCCACCACCTGTTCCCCCAACCTCCCACCCCTGACCCTTCAAAACCCTCAGGTTGTTTTTCAGAGTCCATAGTCTCTTATGGTTCGCCTCCTCTTCCAATTTTTTTTTTAATAAACATATAATGTATTTTTATCCCCAGGGGTACAGGTCTGTGAATCGCCAGGTTTACACACTTCACAGCACTCACCATAGCACATACCCTCTCCAATGTCCATAACCCCCTCCCCCTCTCCCAATCCCACCTCCCCCCAGCAACCCCCAGTTTGTTTTGTGAGATTAAGAGTCATTTATGGTTTGTCTCCCTCCCAATCCCATCTTGTTTCATTTATTCTTCTCCTATCCCCCTAACCCCCCATGTTGCTTCTCCATGTCCTCATATCAGGGAGATCATATGATAGTTGTCTTTCTCCGATTGACTTATTTCACTAAGCATGATACCCTCTAGTTCCATCCACGTCGTCGCAAATGGCAAGATTTCATTTCTTTTGATGGCTGCATAGTATTCCATTGTGTATATATACCATATCTTCTTTATCCATTCATCTGTTGATGGACATCTAGGTTCTTTCCATAGTTTGGCTATTGTAGACATTGCTGCTATAAACATTCGGGTACACGTGCCCCTTCGGATCACTATGTTTGTATCTTTAGGGTAAATACCCAGTAGTGCAATTGCTGGGTCATAGGGTAGTTCTATTTTCAACATTTTGAGGAACGTTCATGCTGTTTTCCAGAGTGGTTGCACCAGCTTGCATTCCCACCAACAGTGGAGGAGGGTTCCCCTTTCTCCACATCCTCGCCAGCATCTGTCATTTCCTGACTTGTTAATTTTAGCCATTCTGACTGGTGTGAGGTGATATCTCATTGTGGTCTTAAAAAAAAATAACATAAAATACAAATCTTATGTTATTTTTTTTTAAGATTTCATTTATTTATTTTACACATGGAGATAGAGAGAGACAAGCAGGGGGAGTGGCAGGCAGGTAGGCAGAGGGAGAGGGAGAAGCAGGCTCCCCCTGAGCAAGGAGACCAATTTGGGGCTCCATCCCAGGACCCTGGGATCATGACTTGAGCCAAAGGCAGCCACTTAAAAGACTAAGCCACCCAGGAGCCCCTATTTTATCTTTTTATGATGGCTTTTCATAGAATAGAAACATTTAGAGTTAAATAGAAAGAGGCTACTTCAGTGTCCATTAAAATACTGTATCGTTTGATAATGCAGATTATTCTGGACTTGTAGGCAGGGATCCGAAGAGTATTTATGTTAAGATACCTAATAAATTGTTGTTAAAAGAGAATTTGGCTACAAATTGAGGACAAAAATGAAAACACTTAAAACACTTAAAAAAATTCAGTATGTTAGCAATGGAGTCTTACTTTGCATAGTCAAATCCCAATTGTATGACAGATCTATCCCTGAAAAACAATAAAACTTGAGAACATATTGACAGACACATGAAGTCTATGGAAAACAAGGAAATGGAAGTATGATTTGATGACTTTCTTTTATGTGTTACAAGTCTGAAGAGTGTAATGGAGCAGACAGTCTTACTAACATCTCTGGTAAATGAGAAAGGGAGTCTCAGGCAATGGGAGGTAATAGTTTTAGAGGCCAGATAGAAATAAGGACCAAGGAATGAGGTTTGAACCTGAAAGTCTAGGGGGAAGTACAGCAGAGTCCCAAACCTGGGGTTTTTCTGGGGAGAGTGGAGGAATAGAGCTATGTGGATGGTGGGACTCTGGGGCAGACAGGCCTAAGGGTAGCACTATAGGACAGCATGGGGACCCTGGGGCTTAGGGGCCAGAGAAGAGGATGCTAGGAGTTAGGAGCTGATACAGGAAGCAGAGAGGGCTCCCGAGGCCCCTTCCTTTACCCTCCTTGTTTACTTGCTCCTCTGGTGCTGGCTGTTTAAGCATCTGAGGGAAGTTTGCACAGCCTGATAGGTCCTCCCTGCAAGGGCTACAATGTATAGAAGGTGCTCCATCACCTGGAGCCTATTTCTTGTTACAGAACATGGCTTTGGACAATGGCAATTATGATTTAAAGGGGAAAACCTTTAAAAGGAAACCCATCACAGGGTTTGTCCTCTTCTGGGCAGTGTCTGGGTCAGATTTATCTCTGTGACCCCAGAGTAGGTACTGGGAATGTGTCATCCAGAATGAATGGATCTGAACTACCTAGCAGGCTTATTATGAGTCCACTTAGGGTTGTTTTTTTCCCCCTCTTCTCTCCATGATAATCTGAGGGTTCAGGAGGGTAGATTTACCAGAGGGTGTGGACCCTGGTAGGCAGAACTAATGGCTCTTATGATGCAAAACTCTTATCCTGGTCTATTCAAAACACCCCTACTCCTACCCATGGCTGTCACTCCAATCATGTAGTACTCATGGGGAACCAACATAGGACCTATCTCTTCCCTATAGCCCAGCGCAAGCGATCTAGTCTAGAGTGCATATAGAGTCTTTGCTAAAGCCAGAGGAGACTAGCCTTGCAATAGGTATCTTCTCAAATACGGCCCTAGACATTTAGTAAGATCGAGTAGATCACATTGGTAGTCAGAGGTCTAATGGGCCTTATAAATTTTAATGTTCTTTTTTTTTCTGGTTTCTCAGCCAAGACTGATACCCAGGGGAGGTCAAATTCTGCTAAATAAGAAAATAGGTGGCAGAGAGGGAATTTTTAACTGCCTTAGAAGACTGAAGATTTAGCAAAGTCCAGGAATTAAACAGCTGAGAGAAGGTCAGGTTTAGAATATAGTGAGAGTTGTTATCCTCACTTGGCCTCTGAAGGGACAGGATTACAGAGTATTAGTGGAGACAGTGGGCAAAGGCTAAGAGAGGTTTAAAGAAAATATGTGGAACATGGTTAACCTCCCTCAATTTCTATTCCTCCTTGTTTCCCTTCCTCCCTTTGGGGGAAGAGATTGAAAGTTGGCAGCAAAGCTGTATACATTTTTGTACTCAGTGAGTACTTTACCATTCACACCTACTGGTTTTCTTTTTTATTATTGAATTATAATTGATGTACAACACTACATGTGCTGGTTTTCTATAAATAGAAAAATAATGTTATAACAGTAAGATTTAGTGTGCTGATAGCTTTTCTTAAATAGTGGACAAAACAATGCTGGAAAATAATTTGGCAACATGTTTCAAGAGCCTTAAAACATGCATTCCCCTTTACTTTAGTCTACTTTTGGGAATTTATCATAAGGAAATAATCATTGCAGAACTTTTTTAAAATAAAGATTTATTTATATGAGAGAGGGAGAGCACAGGGAGGGGCAGAGGGAGAGAGAATCTCAAGCAAATTCTGTGCTGAGTGTGGAACACAACCTGGGGCTCAGACTCAAAACCCTGAGATCACAACCTGAGCTGAAACCAAGAGTCAGACCCTTAACTGACTGTGTCACACAGGCACCCCTAGAATTTTTTTTTTTAAAGATTTTATCCATTTATTTGACATACAGAGAACACAAGTAGGCAGAGAGGTAGGCAGAGAGGAGGAAGCAGGCTTTTCGCCGAGCAGAGAGCCCGATGCAGGGCTCGATCCCAGGACACTGGGATCATGACCTGAGCCAAAGGCAGAGGCTTTAACCCACTGAGCCACCCAGGCGCCCCTAGAATTTTTTTTAAAGATTTTATTTATTTTTTAGAGAGAGAGAGTGAGAGAGAGCAGGGGGAGGAGCAGAAGGAGAGAGAGAATCTTAAGGAGACTCTGTTGAGCACAGAGCCTGACATGGAGCTCAATCTCACGACCCCAAGATATGATCTGAGCTGAAATCAGGAGTCGAAAGCTTAACTGACTGAGCCAACCAACCAAATAAATAAATGAATAATCTTAATTAATTAATTAATTAATTAAGATTATTCATTTATTTATTTGGCAGAGAGATAGAGAGCACAAGTAGGCAGAGCGGAAAGCAGAGGGAGAGGGAGAAGCAGGCTCTCTGCTGAGCAGGGACCCTGATGCGGGGCTCGATCCCAGGACCCTGAGATCATGACCTGTGCTGAATACAGCCACTTAACAGACTGAGCCACACAGGCACCCTCCAAATTTGTTTTTTAATAGGGAAAATTGAAAACATCTCCCTATATCCAATAACAGGGGAATTTTTGAAATAAGATAACAAAATATTAATATTGGTATTCTCTGAGTGTGGTACATGTTCACAATTCCTGATTTAAAACCTTTAGGGTCAGGTGGTGTTATGGACTGAATGTTTATGTCCCCCACCAAATTCTTATGTTGAAGCCCATATAGTATTTTGAGCTAGGGTCTTTGGAACATAATTAGGTTTCTCTGAGGTGATAAAGGTGAAACTCCATGATGGGATTTATGCCCTTATAGGAGGAGGAAAAGACCCCAGAGCTTCCTCTCTCCTTTCCAGTCTCCAGAACTGTGAGAAAATATCTGTTGTTGAAGCCACTCAGTACAGGTTAAGTTTCATCGCAAAATTTTTGTTTTCCAGAGTTCTTGCATTTCCCACTTCCGTGGAGAAAATGCACACTGACAAGTCTCCCTTCCAGAGGCAGGGTGTCTGAGCTCCCCACTGTCTCCTGGCCCCTGTGAGCCCATGTAAGGGTGCCCTGACTCAGTGCTGCAGTCCTCACCTTTTAGGTGAGGGGGAAGGAGTAGACAGCTTTATTTTATTTCACACTTAGAATTTTCTCTTATGTAGATGCTTCTCCTAGCAGAGAATCCCAGAGGGGAGGATCTGGGCATACATCCTAAACTCTCAACAACCCCTCAGTTAATACTTTATCAAGACACATTCTAGGTACTCGCCCAATATCCTTTGTTAGTCTTTTCATCAGATCACTATCTGAAAATGCCAGGTCTTTTTGTCTTTTTGTTTCTTCTCTCTATCTCCCTTTTTTTTTTTTTTTTTTGCTTACACATTGGCACCAGCATCCCCGTTATAATCTCTCTCTATTGTCCTTTATTCACCAGGTCACATTGCCTTGGACTGCTCCCCTGCCTGTAAGCATATTGTGTCTGAGTCTAATTTAATCTACTCATGACGGCAGGGGTCCCCTCCTGCGGCTCTCCTCCCCATACTTGGACCCCTGTATACTGATTCAACTCCCTAAGTTCAGTTAGCTGACTATGGTTTGGTAGTGACTTGGCAAGGAGATCACCTTTCAGAACCTTCCATGGCATGACTGCTAAAACATAGAACAAGAGGGCCAGAAGTTATGTCACTTAAACCTCATGGCATCTGCCGTGTGGTAGGTACAATTATCCTCTTTCTCCAAATAAGGAAAGGGACCCACAGCCAGATAAGTGTGAGCCAAAGCTTGAACCTGGTCCTTTCCTGCTCCAGAACCAAGTGTTCTTTCCACAATGGCATGTTCACAGACTGGTAAGTTCGTGTCAGGTGGGGTACGTGGCAATCACAAGGAGGCAGTCATACGCAGTCTATAAAGGGTGTGGTTTGCTTGGCTGGAGAGAAACAAGTGTATAAAGTACACTTAAGATAGTTTATTCTCCCAAGATAGAATAGAGTTATAAAGATTTTCTCTTGTTGTCTTTTTTAAGGGAAATGTGCTAGTCAGAATGATTGTGCCACAGATTCAAGATTTTATTTATTTATTTGACAGAAAAAGAGAGAGAGAACACAAGCAGGGGGAGTAGCAGGCAGAGGCAGGGGGAGTAACAGGCAGAGGCAGAAGGAGAAGCAGGCTCCCCATGGAGCAGGGAGCCTGATGTGGGGCTCGATCCCAGAACCCTGGGATCATGACCTGAGCCAAAGGCAGACGCTTAACCGACAGAGCCACCCAAGTGCCCCTGTGCCTAGATTCATGGAACAAAGGCAGAGGCTTGTGAAATGTACTAAAAACTCTCCATGATGACATGCTCATGATGGGTGCTGTTAACAGATGTGGGATACAACCTTGCTTTTATCTGATGGTGGCTTCTGGACAGGAGCCAGCACTGCGTTATGTAACAAGATGTGGGATTTGCTGTGTGTGCTGTGTGCCTGCGGGATGGAGGAAAAGGTGTCTGGGTGGGAGAGAAGGGAAGTCATCTTTCTGGGAGAAATGAATGCAAAGTTAATTAAAATTTTTTTATTTGACTAAGATAAATGAACAGTATGTGGATTGGAAATGGTTCTTGGCCTCCAGGCATTCATGGCGGCATCTTTCCTGCCTCCTGTTGTTCTCTCTGGTAGCCTAGGCCCTTCTCTTGGTGCTTCTCAGCTCCTGGTTGGGAGGGTATGTACATCAAAATATACTTGAGTAGGGGAGATTTTTCAAAATTTTTTTCACACTCCCCCTAATCTGATACTCTTGGGAGGTCACCACCACTCACTGTGTTGTGAAAAGTTCCCCAAGCAGGATTCTGACACCTTGTAATTCTCTGACACCAGCTGGGTGTCCTACAATTTAATTCAATTCTGACACTGTCTACCTGGAGATAGCATCAGATCCCTTGGGTTAAGGGCTCAGTCCTACAAGGTGCCCCCAGCCCTGGCAAGTCCAGGCTTCTACCTCTGCTTCTACCTGCGCTTCTACCCAGCTGGCTATCAAGAAACATTTTGTTTACTAGATTACTGGTTTATTATAAAAGGATATTATTCAGGAAGAGCCGGATGAAAGAGATGCATAGGTAAAGGCACGGAGCTTCTGTGCCCTCTCCAAGAGTGCCATTTTCCCCAAATCTCCATGTGTTCACCAACCTGGCAGCTCTCCGAACCTTGCCCTTTTGGGTTTTTATGGAAGCTTCATTACACAGGCATGATTGACTAAATCATTGGCCACTGGCTATTGAACTCAAGTCTTCAGCCCTTCGTCCCTCCCCTGAGGTCCGGGGGTAGGACTGAGTGTTCCAACCTCTAATCACAGGGTTGGTTTTCCTGACTGCCAGCCCCAAACTTAGATGCTTTCCAAAAGTCACCTCATTAACATAAACTCAGGTGTGGTTGAAAGGGGTTTGTTACAAATACTGAGACACCTGTATTCTTCTTATCATTTAGGAAATTTCAAGGGTCTTAGAAGCTCTGTGCCAGAAATAGGATAATGAATATATATGTTTCTTGTTATAAATCACAGTATCACACCAGGGTATTCTGCTGTTCATCTCTTCACACAACATGTACAGCTCCACCAACATCTCTATTTTACCTCTTTTCCTCAAAGAATCTACCCCATTTCTAGAATTTTATCACTGTTGGTATTTCCCAGCCATGCACAGAAATACCTGTGTGTCTGGAAACGTGGACAGGAAAATGCATGGTATTCTCCTGTAAGCTCCAGATTCATGCTTTAGAAACACATTTAGAAACTCCTTGTTATGGAGGGGGGCTCAGGATCAGTCTCCAGGGGGCATGCCACATGGTTGAGCTCAGGGAGGCTTGGCCTGGCAGCATGCATGTGTGAACTGGATAGCTTTGCCTGAGGTGTTCAACTTCTTTTCTCCTCAGAGAGCCTGGACCTCTATAAAATCTCTTTCTCATGACTTTGTGCTTAATGAAAGCTGCATGTGCCTGTTCTGCCCAAGGCTCATGGAGTTCTGTCTCTCCAAGGCTGCTTTTTCCTTCCGCTCTGGCATCCTTGTCAGGCCGAATGAGCTTTTCCCTCAGAAGGCCCTCTTGATGGCAGCTGGACCCTCTGGTAACTTTCTACACACTTTCCAGCTGTCCTAACCATCCACCCGGGGCCCACCATGCCATTCTTTCCATAATGTGATGGGTTTCTTAATGTGAAATCCCAGTTGGGTTCTCCAATAATCATCGCTGCTTGAAGACCCACAGTTGCAATCACGTTAACTGTCCTCAAAAATGACAATTGTGGAAACAGCTGTTATTAGCCCATACTTGCTCACAGTGTTAGAAACCACAGCCAGATTCCCACAGTAGTAATAGGGACTGCCATTTATAGAGAGCTCATGATGCGTTAGTCACTAGTGTTTTTTATTCTTTTAATCTTCAAGTTAACTATTAGGTAGGAGCCAGTATTTACGGATAGAGAAATCGAGGGTCAGAGAGGTTAAATAAATTACAGAGTGTCACACAGTTGATAAATGGTGGGGCGGGACTATCTAACTACAAAGCCAATATATTCCCCTCCCATTGCTGGAGCCACCGTGCTCTGTAACGTCCCACTGTTGCTGTCTGTGACAGGATTCCTCTCCTGGACAGACAGAGGCATGCCCTAGACACTTTGCATTCAGAATGGCTGTGCACGAGAGAGTGAGAATCTAGTTAAGATCAATTCAGGGAAAATTAATGTTAGGACTCTTCACAGGACCCAGCACACCAGTCCTGACTAGAGCATCTTTTCACAACACCATCTTTCCGCTCCCTGTGTTGGGCACTGAGACAATGGAATGCAAGGAAGAAGCAATGACCAGGGCCTAGCTGGGAATGAAAGTTGACCTTTCTGCCATCCTTGACATATTTAGTGCAGTTTTTCAACCCCTAGTATAGGCAAAACTGTGTTGTGTGTGGTGGTGGGATGTGAGGGGGATTTCTCAAAGAGACAGGTGGTAATGTGAACCTTATCCTCAGAAGCAGCCACCATCTCTCTTTCTTTCCTATCAGTCTGGCTTTGCAGCCAACCTGCGGCTAAAGGTGCTGCTCAGGCTCTTGGGAATAAGGCTCGTCCAAGTAAGATATGGGCCAACTGCCAGGCATATTTCAAGAAAGAGTTGTCTATGCTTTATAATTCAGTATATATGGTAATCCTAGTAACTATTCTTCTATCATTACTAGCGGAAGGGAGAGAGAAGGTTTGTCCAACTTTCTCAAGAAGTGAATCGCAGCCTGGAATTCTATTGACCTGTGTTCCATTCTCTCTCGAAAATTCTAGGTTGTCAAAAGCAGATAGCTTTTTTTTTTGACACAGCTGCATTGCCCACAACAGCAGGACAATAACTCCCGCCGCCCTGCCTATATTGCTTGGGGGATTTTTTGTGTGTGAATGTTTTTTATTCTATTTTTCCATCTGGTGACTTTTGTTTTCTCTAAATGGCGCTGTTTAAATGCTTTCCACAAACGCAAGCTTGAAAATAAACACATTGAATGGATAAGAACAAAAGAAGATCCATTCTTGATGCTGATCACTGCTCAGAGGTTTCCTCAGCTGCAGGGAGATGGGGGCTGTGTGGATGGATTGTCCATGTAAAATGCCACCCAGGAGTGCTACCAGGATTGGAAGCTAATCAGAACCAGTTTAATGGTGTCCTGACATATATAGATATACTAGCCCTTCGCAACGGGGCATTCATAATTAACCAGCGGGCCTCGAAAACTTAACAGGCTCATCTCCCAGTTGAAGACTTGGTTTTATGCCTCCAGCGCTTCCCAGTAGAGAGGAGACTGTGGCTAGATGGTTACTTCATACCTTGGGGACTTCACTGTCCACCTCCTTCCCCACACTCCCTGAGTACCCCCCGCTGTGATCTCTGCCTAAGTCTGGGCTCCCCGCAAAGCAAAGATTTGGGCACACGTAATTGTTTGGGAGGGACTGAGAACTCCAGAAGGAAAGTCATTCAGGAAAGGAAGGCAGTCAACAAGGGGTGCATCGCTACACCAGCTGCCTCAGAGCTCAGTGCTGTGGAAAGCAGTGTCAAACACACACTTCAGAATGCCTGTGCCCAGGTGAGAGAGCTGGTGCATTTGTACACCGACTTCCAGAGCAGAGGTTGAGGACTGCTCCCTGGGTGTTAATTCTGGGCAGTAATGGAACTCGTGCATGTGAACTGAGAGGCTTTCCAGTTTTGAAAAAGAGCCTGGGGCACAGGTGTGCAAGCCTGGCAGTTTGAAGTTGGCTGGAATACACTGGAACACCCAAGGGGTGGGTCTGGGGCACTTATAACACCTGCTCTCATCACACATATGGCTTAAAGCAAGTAATTCCTTTGGAGTCAGTAGCAGAGCCACATCTAGAGGGTTTTTAGGATATTTTTTGTCCCTATCAAGTAACCCACATCAGAACTACACTGTATTCCCCTGCCTGCCCCTGGATGTAAGTTCTTGATAATTGCCAAGAATTGATTCGTTGCCTTTACGGATGAAGGTGTCAACCATGGGGCCCTGAGACTCATGGCCTGAATGGGCACAGGACACCAGGCCCCAGCTGGTCTGGGAGGCAGCAGCCATTTGCTGGATGCAGAATTCCAGTTGCCATCGGCGATGACTGCAGCCCCTGCTCCCTTCCCAGGAGCTTGCAGAGGAGTGGCAGATTAGGAGACCCATCTCAGGGATGCCACCTTTAGCAGCAGAAACAGAGAACCTCAGTTCGAACTGGTTTAAACAATACAGAAAATCAATTTTATTTCCCTGAACAGGAAATTTGAGATGGATTCTTTCAGTTGAATTCAGTGGTTCAGGTTCTTTCCGTCTCTGCTTTGCCATCTTCAGTGTGTCGATCTTGTTTGGGGTATCTCTCTTCCTAACAAAGTGGCTGCTGCGGGTCTAGATCTCATGCAGGCATATACACACCACTGTAACCCACCACCACCGTGGGGAAGCCCAAACACGCCACACAGACACAGTGCAGGGAGAAACCATGTGTAGATGTTCTAGCCAACAGCCTGCTGAGGTCCCAAGCAACAAGCCGATGGAATGTGAGTGAGGACACTTGCAGGTGATTCCAGCTCCCCCAGCTATTGACTCTTCCCACTTGAGGCCCCAGACATAATGGGACAGAGATCAGCCATTGTTGTGTTGTCCTGAGTTACTGATCCACAGAATCCAAGAGTATAATGTTGTTTTGTATCATTAAGTTATGGGATGGTTTTAAAATTAAATGCAATTAAATTTATTTATTAGAGAGAGAGAGAGAACACAGCAGGGGGAGCAGCAGGCAGAGGAAGAGGGAGAAGGGGCTCCATCCATCCCAGGACTCTGGAACCACGACTTGAGCCAAAGGCAGATGCTTAACAGACTGAGCCACCCAGGTGCCCCGTGGGATGGTTTTTTGATACAGTAACCAGAATTGAAACAGTACTCCTAGGGGCATTTGCCTTGGTCCTGAGAGAAATCCAAGGAAGGTAGAGAGGCTTTGGTGGCTCATCAACTACTATTCTCCACATTTCAGAGAGGGGCCCAGAGCCCACAGCGGGCAGAAGAAAGCTGCCATAATGCAGGTCAGGGAAACTTTTCCAAGGGTGATGTATTCTGTTATCCTGGAGGGACCAAGAGAGGGCTTTCCAAGAAGTTTATTGGGATTGGAGCCAACACTAAGGAACACTAAGGATGTTCCTTAAAGGATGGTGCCAAAGGTTTCTGAAAGTCTCAAATCCCTTTGGCTTTACCCTCAAAATGTGCCCAGAACCTGACTACACTTTACCATGTCCATTTACCAACCTGTGGTGGTCCAACCTACCATCATCTCTTTGAATTGCTGCAACTGGCTCCTAGGTGATCTCCCCCCTTCTTCCCCTGCCCCATTACATTTCTTTGCCCACAAAGCAGGCAGAGTGGGTCTTCCAAAGAGAAGTCAGGTCATGTCATTGGTCTGCTCAGAACCTGACCCATCTCCCTCAGCACAGAAGGCGCTATTTGATCTGCACCTTTCAGCTTTGTCTCTGACATGCTTGTCCTTATCCACTCTGGTCCAATTGTAATGACCTCCTGTTGTTCCCCAGACATGCCAAGTACCTTCCATTCTGAATGCTCTTCCCCAAGTCAGCTCCAGGTTTTACACAAATGTGCCCCACCTGAGACCTCTCCCGAGCGCACTATGGAAAGCTGTACATACCACGCCACCCCTGGCTCTCAAATATTTTTTTCTCTTTTTTCAGTTTTCTCTACAGAACTTATTTCTATCTAACATACCAGATATTTTGCTTATGTTTAGCATCCAATCACTCCCACTGGAATTTCAGCTCAACGAGAGCAGGGCTTTTTACTTGTCATATTCAGTCTAGAACAGTGCCTGACATGGAATAGTCCTCAATAAATACTTGCTGAATGGATAAAATAGCAGACCTCGTCTTAGCATCTGTCTTCTGGTGCTGGACAGCGCCGCCTGGAGGTCTTGCCGGCACCTGAGAGCCTGCATTTAGATGCACATCGTAGGGTCTAGGATCAAGCCTTCCAGGGTGCTCTGTACACAGTAGGTCTGATTGTCTTAGCCGGGTTTCAATTCCATTTCCATTCACTTCCCAGCCAGAAAGGGGACGTAAACTTCCCACTTCTGAGGTTGTCACAAAGAGTGAAAATGCTAAGCCTGGCAGAGAGCAAATATTCAATAAATGCCAGCCAGTAGTATTCCCACCCCTAGCCACTTTTTCTCTTGGAAATCCTGTAATCACCTTAATTCGTGTGGTTAAGAACTAGCGAATATTTACTCCTTGCTTATTTGTAAACTTCTTGCTAATTGGTAAACTAGTAAGAACTTGACTTGTTTTTAGATTGGGTTGTATTTCACCTAGTGTGGGTTATAATGCCTCTTTTATGTCAAGCCAAATTAATTGTAATAAATAGTGTACCACTGATCAAAAAACCCAAAATCTGTGAACATTTCCCCACTGTATCTTCCATCAGGAGCTGCAGTCTCCTACCACAATAGACAATGATATTGAAAATAGTTGTCATGGGTCCCACACTGAGGGCAGAGATGGTGTGAAGCGTTCAATATATGTCACTTTGCTTCATTTGCACAAGCCCTCTCTCCACAAGAAACGTAGATACTGTGGCATTATCCACATTTTAAGCAGGAAGAAATGAATCTTAGGGAGTTTAATTTGTCAAGATCACAGATCTAGAAAACAGGCAGAGAAAGACTTATACCCCTAATCCCTCAGGATTCAGTATTTATGCCTCCCAGTCAGACCCCCTTTTTGTCTTTTTTGCAGGCCTTTGAGTCACTAGGCAGCTTGAGAAGGTGCCCTGGCTTTGCCAGAATCCATCCCCTCTCACTCTTAATTGCTTTCAGTTTGGCCAGAGTTCATTCCAAGTTACAGCCAGCCTTCCTCTCTCCTTGCCAACCCTGGACAGGAAGCAGAGCAGGGGCTAAACCTGGGGCCCTGGCCTCACACCTGCCCCATGAGGGTCACCTGGCCTCCTGCTGGCAGATTTCAGTAAAGCAAAGAGTGGATGGCTCTTCCTCAGGAAATCCTGAGGCCACAAATCTGAACCTGCTTCCCATGTGTTAGGGAATTAAAAAAAAAAAAAAAAGAAAGGAAGGAAGAAAGAAAGAAAAGTAAAATCATGGTTCTCATGCAAACACTGAAGCAACCACATGTCAAAGATTTTATTTAAGTCATTAATTGAATGAGGGAACTGGTTAGATGTAACTTGTTCAGAGAAGTCAAAAGGACCACAGATTTATAAGGCATTAAGGAATGTTGAAATAACCTTTTATGTGGCCTTGAAACTTGCTTTATTATGCTTTGCAGAGAGATTGCAGTTTATTTCCATGTCCTTAGACAAGAATTCTTTGCGCTGCTACCCGCTGTATGCAATTTTCAGAGTTGTAAAATAACTTGATGGCATCAGAAAATTTGCAAAGGCGCCAGCATCCCACTGAAGGGCTATCCAGTAATCTCCTTGGCTTATTCCAAAGTCTTAACACTTTTCCTTGCATTTGAATGATTTTCCTTGGGTCATCTTCCCTATTTGTGGTTTCTGGGAGAGAGCTTTCCCTCTCTGTTTTGGGAGACCTTACATTGTGGACTTTAAAACAAGGCAGAACTGGGGTTCCAATTCCCATTTTGCATTTACTAGGCATGTGGCCCCATTGAAATCACTTAATCCTGGAGTCTGTTTCATATGGTAGGTGTGAGATTTAAAGTGCTGGGCATGGTTCCAGATTTAATGTACTCATCATCACCTCTATGGTACCGATATGGAAATGGAGGCACTGGCTGTTTAAGGCACTGATCTAAGGTCAGACTTCTGGGTTGTACAGTGGAGCTGGCATTCAAACCTGGCAGTTTGGCTCTGCTGACACACTTAGGCAGCACTCATGGGATGGCAGGTATTGTGGCATTGCTTCACTTCTCTAGTGTATCCAAGTTGTGATCTCTGGGTGAGTTGGCTCTTGACCCTAAGTACCCAGCTGCTGGGTTGGTGGCCACTCCCCACTCCCTGGTCACCTTTTTTTTTTTCTTTTTAAGATTATTTATTTATTTATTTGAAATAAAGAGAGCATGAGCAGGGGAAGGGGCAGAGAGAGAGGGAGAAGAAGTCTCCCCACTGAGCAGGGATCCCAGTGTGGGACTCGATCCCAGGACCCTGAAATCATGACCTAAGCCGAAGGCAGATGCTTAACCAACTGAGCCACGCAGGCATCTTCCCTGTTTGGCACCAAGGTGGGGTGTCATTGGGCCCACCGCTCTCATTGTGACCTGCTGTGTCAAGACCCTGCTTGTGTTGTTGTTTGTTTTGATATTGTATTGAAATCTCATATACTTGCAGAAAAATGCACAGCTCCATGAATTTTCAGAAGGGAATGCCTATGCATGTAAGCACGTAAAGACCTGGCCAGCTGCCCAGAAACGAACTCATGCCCCCTTCTGGTCACTGCCCTCAGGTGACTGCCCTGACTCTATCCCCACAGTTTTGCCTGTCTTGGATCTTTCTGTAAAGATTTTTGTGTCTGGCTTCTTGGGTTCAACATTCTGCTGATGAGGTCCATCCATTTTGTTTTAAGTAGCTGTGGTTTATTCATTCTTGTTGCTCTATGACAATACCACTCATTTTATCTATTTTGATAGTTTCCGATTTATGGCTTCAGCACATATCTTTTGGCCCAAAGAGATACACAATTTTGTGGGGTCTGCTTAGTTTATAAAAGTCACGTTGGGAGTTGGTTAGTCCTGACATTTCCTTAGCAGATGGGTCAATCTGCTTCTCCTTTGCCAGAGTCAGCAATTTGGTTTTGGTTCCTTTTCTTCCTTTAGGTCAAGTGTGCAGGCCCATCTGCTGGCCTCTTCAGCAAGGCTGAGCAAGGCCAGTGGCAGCTCAGCTGTATTTTCAACGTAAGTGGCAACTAGCTTCCTATGTGCATCCTGGTTCATGGTGGGGGGGGGGGGGTGGAGGGGTGGGAGGTTCTGGAACATCAGTGATCTGAAGCCCGCTCACAATCACAGAGGACCCTATAGACTCAGCCATGAGACCAGCTGACCCCAGGAAAGTCTCCCTTCAAGTGCCTGGCTGTTTCTGCAGGGACAGTGATTTCTGCTTCCCACTCTTTCTTTCTTGATGAGAAACCTATTGCTACTTGTCTTCTCTCCCCCTTGCCTCTGAAATGCATACAAAGGAACTTCTCCCCTAACCTGTGCTTTTTAGCGCACACACCCCTCCAGTGGCCTTCTCTTCTCCCTGTTCTCCGCCACATTGGGAAATGGTTCTGGGCAGTGTGTATTTTCACCGCTCTTCTTTCTTCCTATAGAGGAGCCCAGACCCTGTCTTTCTCAGAGGTATTTTCGCTGTTTCTGTTTCTGCTTCCTCCCCTTTCCCTCAGGCCTCATTAGCCACTTCCTTACCTGTAAATAAGGTTTGTTTTGTTTTCCCGGGTTGGCACCTTCCTTTCCCCAAAGCGCTCTAGTCTCTGACCAGTACTTCCTGTCAGCAAAGCAGCAAGCCCACACCCCTGGATGGAGCAGGTCAGGTCAAAGATTTATCTGGTGACTCAGTAAAATATGCATATAAATAGAATATGAGCTTCAACCAGAAAGAAAAACGCAAATCTGCTGGCCGCTGTGGATAAAACAGCAGATTGGCTGTCAGATCTGGTACTGAGTTTCCTCTTAACAAGAACGATAAAAGAAATCAGAGATTATAGAGTTACTGTTAAGATAATAGAAAAAAGATAACAATACATAAAAGATGATAATTGTGATTTTTTTGAAGAAGTGTCTTATTCATTATTGTATCTCCCAAACACCTGGCTTAGGGCTTCATGCATAGTATGTGCTCAATAAGTATTTAAGACATAAGCTAATAATGTAAAATCACTTTTAAGTGCTGGCTAATTCTCCCGAGTTCTTACTATGTGGCAGGCAAATTCTAACCTACTCCAGTCAACATTCTCAGTAGGCAGGCTCTGTGGTTCCCTTCATTTCCTTTTTTTTTTTCCCTCCTTTCTCCCCGCCCCCCCCCCCCCGCCTTCATTTCAAATGTGGAAGCCAAGTGTCCAGAGTAACTCCCCAAGGTCACAGCTCTTCTATGGTCTGGTGATGATTTAAAATCAAGTGCCCTATCTGGAGCCAGCCAGCGTAAGCACCAAAGAATCAGAAATGATAGAGCAAATGAACATTTATGAATATTTTCATTTTACTAGACAGGAAAACCAATCATACTGGTTTTTCACTGCCACTCCCTGGCTGGGAGCCCAATTTGGTGAGAGACCCTGCTGGAAATCAAGGCAGGCTGTCCTCCCCTCTGTGGGAAGCTGACAAACTTCAAAGCTGGCAAGCCTTTTCCATGTCTGCCCCCTGCTGGCAGACTTGAGGATCATAGGGCATTCTCCCAACCTGTTGGGGGGAGGTCTTCAATCAGAATGAGGCCCTGGCAAGTATTGCATGGACCACAGGGTGTTACACATAAACAATGAATCTTGGAACACTACATCAAACACTAATGGTGTATTGTATGGTGACTAACATAACACAATAAAAATTAAAAAAAAAAAAACAAAAAAAAGAATGAAGCCCTGGGCCCTCTGCCTGGCCCTCCTGCTGGTTTGCGAGGGATGGGGTATACTACCCAAACCTCAAACTGGGACCTGTGCTCTGACAAACGGAAATGTCTTAGGATAGGCTGTTTAAAATTGGTTGATGTCCTGCCAAGTCTAGTAGGCCTGGTCTCTTGACACAGGGTAGAGGCAGCGTGAAGGAGTTAAAGGTCAGTTTTAAAAGTGTTAGAACAAGAGTCAGGAGACCTGAGTTCCAGTCCCAGGAGGGCCTACCCACCAGAGTGGCAGGTGCCTCTCTGGAGCTGCTCCCTCGTTTGCAAAAGGAGACATGATTTTATATGACTTGAATGGGTCTTCAGTCCAAAACCTTGACTTTTAAACCAAGTCCTTTAAAGGTCTCCCTCAGTTGGGTCTCCTTGGACCCCACCTCCTCACCTTAAGGTCCTTCTCCAAACCGTTCTCCCCATCTCAGGTCTGCTGACCTGCATACCTCTGTGGCCAGCCAACTTGCTTCTCCTAGATGCCCCACATTCTTCCCCACCCTAAGCCAGGACTTGGCACCTTTTTATGGGGTCTCCAGGCTCACACTAACTGAAAATGGGAATCTCGTGATTCAGAAAGTATACTGGGCTGTACTTCTTGACATTCGCGCCAGCTTGTCTCCCACCCGTGGGCAGGATCAAACTCAGGATGTAGAAAGAGAGAAGCAGCTGAAACCAACAGCTTATATGGGATTTTGTTGGGCACTGAAGATGGAGTCTGAGGTGAAACAACCTTCACACAATATGATAATTTACAGAAAGTTCTGTGAGTCGCAGAACAACTCTGTGAGGAAGGCACTTCTATCACCCACATATGTATGAAGGTTGAACCTAGAGATCCGCAAGGTCCACAGTAACTAAGGCAGCATGTGGCTAGGGTGGGACCTGGGGTCATGTCCACACCAGGCTCAGGACTTACCCCATCAGAAATGTGCCAGACCTGAGAGTTCCAGTGCTGGTCATTCATTCCAGAAGAAGGCAGCATCAGGCAAGACAAGTCCTCTCACCTCTTCTTTCCAATGGGAGCCTCCCTTCTCCTTCTGGAACAGTTCTGCCCCCTGGATTTCTTACATATGACTAGATGTCCCTTGCTCAGTCCTCCTGGTGCAGATCCTAGTCGAAGCTGGCACTGACTTGTCTTGCAGTGACCAGCCTGTACCTCTGTGTGGTGTATTTGGACACTCTTTTCTTCCCTGAACCCCAGCTTCCTTGACTGTATGGTGGGGATGGTAATACCCACCACAGGGGTATAGTGAAGAATAAAAACAGGATGTGCGGGAAAGGCCTTTTACAATGTGCAGAACCACCAAGCATTAGAGCTTGTGGGGGAGGGGGGTAGAAAGATTTACCCATGAGCTCCCTTCTGTCTATTGTTTGGCCCCTGTACTACCAGGTTGGGTCACTGATCCTTTCCGGCAGTTTCTGGGGAAAGCCAGACCCCATATCCTAAACACAGTGTTTCCAAGGATCCAGAAGCAGTGAAGGGGCCAGAGCCTCCTGGGTCGGGTTGGATGGGACCTGGGTGCATGGCTGCTGAGGCTCCAGCTAGGTCGGGCATGGTGTCGGGGGAAGCTAAAACAGCCAGGGGTATTAAGAGATGAGGGGATGGTGACTGCTGGCATTTTCTGTTTGAGCAAATGGTTGAGGTTCTGGGAAAAGCTGGGACCAAAGAAATCTAGAGAGACACATAAAGTTGTGGTCCAGTGGTGGCTACCTTAGGAGCCCGGAGGTCTGTAAGAGAACTGTGGGGGCTGCAGTTCCCATGGGGCAGGGCTGGGAGTTAGAACCAGCGGATGTGGCTATTGCTATGAACATGACCTAATGTTCAACCCTGCTAGTATCTGGGGGAAATTAGAGTTTCCAAAGGATTTTTGTTATTTACTTTGGAGCACACATAATATAGACTTTTACTCAACCCCAGATAGGGTCTAAAGCAGAGCTTCTGTGGCGAAGAACAAATTATTTTTCTTGATTTTCAGCCCATCAACTGACACCTCAAAAAATGCAATAAAATAAAATACTAGAAAATGAAAAATGCCTAAACTAGTCTCTATTCTTTTCAGTGAAATGAGTCCTCTGATCACGTACTTGAATGACATGGCTGCATCACATTGCTATAAAATTTCTAAATCCTAACTCTCTATATCTACATTTATCTCACCCTGAGCCCCAGTTTGTGAATTCTGATTTTTGGCTTCTCGGAGATGAAATCAGTCTTCATAATTATAATAGAGATAGTACTTTTTAACAAGTGGATATTTTCCACAAGGAATCAAAGGAAAATTCATAACACTTGTCACCACATTTACCCAAAGACAGTGGTATTAAAGAGATATTGGTGTATGCCAATGGCTATGCCCTCTGATTCCTGGAATTGTTTCTCAGCACCACCAGAAGTATTGCTTTCCTCCTTTAAACTTGAACATACTTACGTATGTTAAGAAGTTAAGGAACAATAGCACACTATTACATTTTAATGACACTCTACCACACTTCGTGTAAAACTCCGAATCCTTTTTGTGATATTGAGAAAAACATGTCCAGAAATGGGAACAGGCAGGAGCTGGCTCTCCTGGGACAGGACAAGACTGGACAGTGGCCAACTCTGTGCCTATCCTTTCTGGTTTTCTGGTTATTTTCATTTTTGGATCTTAGTACTGAATTTCATGTGTTTCTATTTTGATTTCAGCTACTAAGCTAATGTAACTTTGTTCAATTGAAAAATAAAAATTAGGTACACTAGTAATCTGGTTTCAAAATTATCCTCTTGTTAGGAAATATCCTGAATATGTAAAAAGAAAAAAAATAGTACCAAACCCCTGAGGGAGCTTTAATTTACGGGAATGAGACTGTTTCTCAATAGACATTCGGAACTTCTATATTCAGCTTGTGGATCGTACTGTTGTTCTAATGATGCTGTCACTGCTCAGAACATTTTTGGAATGACTTTTTTAGAATTGTGTTCAGAGGACAATACCCTGAGTATTGACCACATTAATAATCTTTTTCATTATAATGTCCAATAACCTGAGATTTAGGGAAATAGTTCAGAAGTAGTTCTAGAAGTCTAGAGACTTCTAGAAACATAAGCTAACTGTAGAATTTTAGGGTCACCATCAGGTTATTTCCATTCAGATATAGATAAGAGAACCCATGGAAAATCATGTAGAACAAATAATTAGCAAAACGTATAATTTTTCAAAACCTATCCAAGACTTCTGAGAATAATTGTGTTTTCAAATGATGTCATTTTTACTGTTTTATGCTTGGGCAGCTCTATAGTTTTGGGTTTGGCTTCCACGTGCTTGTCTGGATCTTGCAGATGGCCCAAAGGTCTAGAAGTCCAAGCTCACCTGCCAAATCTGAGGTATACACTGTTTCCAAGGGCTCCAGGGTTAATCTATGTTAGCCAGCACTTTTTTTTTTTTTAATTTCTCCTTTGCCCCATCACACAGCTTACTTTCATCCTTCCATCTGCTTCCCTGTACACAGAGTGTCTTCTAGGTTCTTCATCCCTTACCCTCCAGCTTCATTGAACTAATTTTCCAACCATGGTCATTCCACATCACTGCCCTGAGGCAAATGTTCAAATCAGATAAGTAAACATTTTTCTATTGGAGAAACAGCTGATGTTTGTGTTTGTTTTACTGGAACTCCGTACACCAGGTACCAACACCCACCAACCCATGAGTGGATAAACACGATGCGATATATCGGTGCAGTGGAGTATTATTCAGCCTTAAAAAGGAAGGAAATTCGGACACAGGCTACAACACAGGTGAACCTTGGGGACCTTATGCTAAGTGAAAGAAGCCAGTCACCAAAGGACAAATACTGTAGGATTCCATTTATATGAGGTACCTAGAATAGTCCAATGCATGGAGACAGGAAGTAGAATGATGGTTGCCAGGGGCTGTGAGCGGAAGGAATGGGAAGTTATTGTGAAAGGGGTACAGAGTTTCAGTTTTGCAAGATGAAAGAGTTCTGGAGGTGGATGATGGTGATGGTTGCCTAGCAACTTGAATATACTTAATACCACTGAGCTGTACACTTAAAGATGATTTGGATGATAAGGTTTATGTTATATGTATTTTATGATGATAGCATTTTTTTAAAAAGGAAAAAGAGAAAAAAAATGTAGGTTTTCAGTTTGTGTCTCCCCCATCTGTGCATCTCATGACTGTGTTTTTACTACAACCTTGAGGCCAGTCCCTCAGAAATGCAGGATGACTTGAAAACTTCATGTGCCAATTCATTTCCTCCAAATTCCCCCAAAATGAATAGAACCACAGTTCACGATGAAAAGAAAAGTGACTTGAATATAGGCCAGTAGACCAAGGCTGGCCCACATCCAGACCTTGGAATGAAGTGTTGAAGCACTCAGCTGCATTCATTAGTGGGGGGGAATAGTCTTTTGCCATTTCTGTGTCACTGTTCACAGCCAGGCTACAGCGCAGTCTTGCTTTATGCTTCAGGAAGGCAGAGCCTGAGCCAGGCTGGGAGCAGAGGGCAGGCAGGTCCTTGCACTGGGAGGTGACTTTGAAGGCTGAATGAGATTTGGACCCCATTCTTGGGTGGCAGTACCCCTGGAGGGGCGATGCACAGCCCTCCGCACTAGGCAGAGGGTAACCTGAGCCTTCTTGAAGGGACTGAGAGTTTCATAAACAGGCATTGGACTGAAAATCAAGAGACCGAGCTGCTTCCTCATCTTGCTGCGCAAGAGCTGTGAGGCTTAGGCAGAGTTCACCATGTCCAGGCCTTCCGGATTTATAGATGGTAGATTGTGTCTGCCCCAACAATGAGATTCCATGAATCTATGAATATGGTGGCAGTCATATAACGAATTTCTCCTGAAACCCTGAGATATGATTAATTCCTAAGAAAAGAAGAAAGTATTTCATCCTGACAAATTTAAGTCACTTTCATTTCCATAATCTATAATTTCATCTCTTTTGAAAGAGGTGGTAGATTCGTTTCTTTTCTTTTCTTTTTGCCATTTTTTTTTGTTTTGTTTTCTGGTTGTTTGTTTTTTTTGTGATTAAAGGAGGGAAGCTTCTTTGAGTGCCCTTATGGCCCCTTTTAAATTATCTGAATTTGTGTTGTAAATAGCGAGAAGCCTTGACAAGGTATCAGCATTCAGTGTATATCTTCTTAAAGGTGAGTAAAAAGCAGGTTGTCTTCTGAGAGCTGCTTTAAAAAAAAAAAAGATTTTATTTATTAATTTGGGAGAGAGAGAGTACAAGCAGGGGAGGAGAGGCAGAAGGAGAAGGAGAAGCAGGCTCCCCATCGAGCACGGAGCCTAATGTGGGACTCGATCCCAGGACCCTGAGATCATGACCTGAGCTGAAGGCAAATGCTTGACTGTATGAGCCACCCAGGCATCCCATGAGAGCTGGTTCTTGATCTACTCTTGTTATATGCTCCTAACCCAGATGGCCTTATAGGGAACATGCTCATAAAGGCTGCAGAGGGTGCCGAGGGTGTGTCATTTGAAAACATGAATAGCAACCTAGAAAATTAAAAATATACTAGAAGATTGTAGAGCATGGAATTTATGAGCTGAAGCAGCATTGGACTTAAAAAAAAATTTAAGACATTCCTATTTGGATATAAGTGGATCCACCAATTCTCTTAGAAATGTCCCTTCTCTGCACATGTAGACCAAGTCACAAGTGATCAGCCATGAAGGCAAACCACACCAAGAGGTTGTTTTGGTTGATTAGTGATTTGCAGTCTGCAAAAATATCCTGCCATTATCATTTGTTGATGGCTTCCACTGAAGTAAGAATGGTAGGACGGTCTTCTGTGCTCACTAGTGCTCAGCCTTTCTGTGTAGTAGAAACACTATTGGACAGGGAGCCAGTGTCCATCTGTGCTCTTCGCCTGCCATCTATCTGTACATCCACGAGCAGGCCATGAAGCTCTGGGCCTCAGTTTCCACATTGAGTAGAGTGGGGGTGGGGCAAGGGCTCAGCCAACCAGCTGGTCCCTTTAGCTCTGAGAGCCTTTGAAGCTCTGATGCATTTGGGGGAGGGAGGAATCTCGACTGTGAAGCCTGATACTGATGGTTATTTTGAGTGAAGAGGAGAGCTGGTTTACTGATCAAAAGTTCAGGAAATCATTACACTGAGACTAAATAAATAAATAAATAAATTTTTTAAAAAAAGTTCAGGAAATCAGGCCTGGGAGCAAAATGTTAAAAGAAAAGTTTGCCTGGGATGAGGAAGAAGAGCCCTGATTTATAGAATTTGCCAATTTCCATGGTGTACATATTCCCACTGAGGCCAGTCTCAAGCCACCAACTTGGTGTTTACTGGCTCATAAAATTCCTGAAAACTCAACCTTGACCTTTCTAAGCCCAAATGAACCAGACCCAGCATACTCCTGCTCAAACCCAGCTTCTTACTGTGGCCCTTGTGGTCCAGCTTGGTCTGCTGTCATAACAAAATACTAGACTGGATGTCTTAAGAAACAGAAATCAGGGCGCCTGGGTGGCTCAGTGGGTTAAAGCCTCTGCCTTCGGCTCAGGCCATGGTCTCAGGGTCCTGGGTTCGAGCCCTGCATCATCGGGCTCTCTGCTCAGCGGGGAGCCTGCTTCCTCCTCTCTGCCTGCCTCTTCTGACTACTTGTGATCTCTGTCTGTCAAATAAATAAATAAAATCTTTAAAAAAGGCTAAAAAAAAAAAAACCAGAAATCAATTTTCTCCCTGTTCTGGAGGCTAGCGGTCCCAGATCAAAGTCTGGCTAAGTCATCCCTGGTGAAGACTTTCTTCCTGACTTATGGACAGCTGTCTTCTCACTGTGTCCTCATGTGCTTACAAGGTACTCACTAAGCCCACCGTGTTGGAGCCCTAACCTGATGGCTTCATTTAACTTAATTACTTCTATAAGGGTTCTGTCTCCAAATACAGTTACACTGGGGTTAGGGCTTCAGTACATGAATTTGGGGCCGGAGCATCTGCCTACCTCGTCAACCCTGTTTCATGCTCCCTCTGATGATGGCACTGCTGCTACACTGCCTGCAAGTCCTCAAGTACTCCAGCTTTCATCCCAAGTTGACCTTCTCATTAGCTTTTCCTTCTATCTAGATCTTTCTTTTCCAGATCTTGACTAGTTACTCTTTGGTCTTAATGTCAGTATCTCAGAGAGGCCTCACCTGACCATCTAACACTAAAATAGAACCCCTTCCCCCATCATATCTCATCACTTAGTTTATTTCCTTCACTGTCCTTACATCATCTGAAGTGATCTTGCTTATTATCTGTCAACTTACTTATTTTCTGTTTCAACATATAAGCTGCAAGGGAACAGGCACTTAGAACAGGGCCTGGCTCATGGCATGTTTGTTGAAGAATGAAATTAAGAATAGAGCAAGAGGGGGCGCCTGGGTGGCTCAGTGGATTGAGCCGCTGCCTTCAGCTCGGGTCATGATCTCAGGGTCCTGGGATCGAGCCCCGCATCGGGCTCTCTGCTCCGCAGGGAGCCTGCTTCCTCCTCTCTCTCTGCCTGCCTCTCTGCCTACTTGTGATCTCTCTCTCTGTCAAATAAATAAATAAAGTCTTTAAAAAAAAAAAAGAATAGAGCAAGAGTTAATTGTTTTTATTGCAAGATGGAAATGATAAACATTAGGGAAAAGCTTGACTCTGGAGGTTTATAACATGGTTTCAGAATTTTTTTTCTTTTAAGTTGGCATAGTTTTATTTTGATGTGGAGACAAATGTAGATAGACTTCTTAAGACAAAATTGGGACCAGTCTTTTCTTCAAAATGAACTATTTGAGGAGTGCCTGGATGTCTTAGTCGGTTAGGTTTCTAACTCTTGATTTTGGCTCAGGTCGGGGACATGAGATCAAGCCCCGCCACCGGCTCTATGTTCGGGGGAGTCTGCTTGAGATTCTCTCTCCCTCTCCTTCACCCCTTCCCCCCCCCCCCAAGCTCGCTCTCTCTCTCTCAAATAACAAATAAATCTTAAAAAAAATAAAATGAACTATTTGAAAGACCACTGAGCCAGGAAGAAGGAGGAGGAAGAAAAAGGAAAGACACAGTTGACCTGTTCATTTTCTAAGGGTATAACACAGGAGGATGAACACCTTCTTGTGTGATTGATGCTTCTCAGACTTCAACGTGCAACTAAATCCCCAGTGTTTCAGCTTGTGGATCTAGCTATAATGCAGATTTGGACTCAGCAGGTCTGAGTGGGGCCCGAAGGTCTCCATCTTAACAGGCTCTGGGTGCTGTTGCGGCTGCTCAGTAGACCATGCTCGGACATGCTTTGCTCATCTGGGACCACCTAGATAGGCACCATAGTTACCTGAGTGAAATGCAGAAATCTCAGGCTCTGCCCGGGTCAACGTAGTCAGGATCCACAGTGTAACAGAATCTCAGGTCACTGAGATGTATATTCAAGTTTAGGCAACACTGCTCTAGAAAGTATGAACTGTCAGGCAGGTCCTGAGGGACTATATGGATTGAATGATGACCCCCACGGCCTCCCCCAAAACATATGTCAATATCCAAATCCCTGGATCTTGTGAATGTGACCTTCTTTGGAAAAAAAAAAAAAGTGGGGGGGGGTCTTTGCAGGTGTAATTAAGGATCTTAAAATGAGATTATCCTGGATTACCTAGTGTGCAGGTAATCCATGTGCAATCACATGATGTGTCCTTACAAGAGAAGCAGAGGGAGACTTGAGAAAGACTGAGGAGGATAAGGCAATATGACCATAGAGACAGAGATTAGAGTGATGAGGCCACAAGCCAAGGAGGCCAGGAAGAAACTGGAGAGGCAGTGGAGTCTCTTAGAACGTCTGAGGAGCACCACCAGGCCGACACCTTAATTTCAGCCTCTGGCCTTCAGAAGCATGAGAGAATCTATTTCTGAGGTTTTAAGCCTCCCAGCTATGGGTAGTTATGGTCTTCCAAGGAAACTGGCTCAGTGAGGAAGGGTGACCCCTCACTGAGGCAAGAGCTTGAGGTATAAATGGGGAGTGGGCAACTCAGCTCCCCCAGTGCTGAATAAAATGGTCCATGAAGCCCCTGAACCTGTGGCCTGTGCCCAGAGCAATTCGGGAAGGTGACCGGGGATTGTAAAAGAAAGGAAAGAGGTAACAGAGTTTCCAAAAGCACAAAGGATTGTGGAAGGAGGATCTGCAGAAGAAGAAGAAAAAGAAGGATGGAAAGCAAATACACAACCGATTCACTGGAAGAGAACAGCAGTCCTGGGCCAGGAAGCAGGGTAGGGGTTCCCTGAGCACAGTCTTCAGTGCACCTGAGACAAGAGGCAGGGCAGTGAAAGGACTACCAGGAGAACTCATGTGGCAGGCCCTGCAAAAGATCTATGAGAAGCTGGGAGGCAGGCCACTGAATTAGAGAGGACTACTACTACTACGATGGAGAACAGGGAATAACCACATTGAAATATGATGAAATGTGCTTTTTGGATTTATTTGGAAATGACTTAGAGCTGTAAATATGCACAGTGTTACCTCTCCTTATAACCAGTGGGCATCACATGCAATCATTAAGCACAAAAATACCATATATTCACAATCCTTATGAATTGGGACTGATTATGGAGCTAAGAGAGGTTCTTCTGGAAGATGACCTCTTTGAGGCTGTGTGTTCCATGAGACCAGCTTTTTGGCTTCCATTACAAAATGTTCAACTCCTGGAGTGCCTCGGTGGCTCAGTAGGTTAAAGCCTCTGCGTTCAGCTCAGGTCATGATCCTAGGGTCCTGGGATCAAGCCCCAAGTTGGGCCCTCTTCTCAGTGGGGAGCCTGTTTCCTCCTCTCTCTCTGCCTGCTTCTCTGCCTACTTGTGACCTCTGTCTGTCAAATAAATAAATGCTTTATTTAAAAAAAAAAAAGAAAATGTTCAACTCCTTACCAACCCATAGACTTGTGGAATTTCAAGTTATAAGAGGGGTGTCAAGGTTTATCTAGTCCAACTCCCTAATGAGCAGGAACTCTCTCCCTAGAAGCCCTGACCAAGAAGTGTACTAGCTCCCCTGGTTTGGCCATGTTTTGTTGTTGTTGTTGTTTCTCTTTTTAAGTTTATTTTATTTAAGTGAGGGAGAGAGACAGAGCACAAGCAGGGAGGAGGGGCAGAATGAGAGGGAGGAGCAGATCCCCTGCTGAGCAGGAAGACTGATGCAGGACTTGATCCCAGGACCTTGGCATCATGACCTGAGCAGAAGGCAGAGGTTTAACCAACTGAACCACCCAGGTGCCCCGTTTTTCTTTTTTCCTTTTTTAAAAATATAGTTTATTATCATGTTTTTTAGAACTGAGAATAATATATACAGTTTTTTTTTTTTTGTAGAAGACAATGTTTATTTTAAATGTTCATCCAATTTGCTTCTTTTTTTTTTTAAATAAACATAATGTATTTTTATCCCCAGGGGTACAGGTCTGTGAATCGCCAGGTTTACACACTTCACAGCACTCACCATAGCACATACCCTCCCCAATTTCCATTACCCCACCCGTCTCTTCCTCCCCCTCTCCCCCCAGCAACCCTCAGTTGGTTTTGTGAGATTAAGAGTCACTTATGGTTTGTCTCCCTCCCGATCCCATTTTGTTTCATTTATTCTTTTCCTACACCCCAAACCCCTCATGTTGCATCTCCATGTCCTCATATCAGGGAGATCATATGATATTGTCTTTCTCTGATTGACTTGTTTCTCTAAGCATGATACCCTCTAGTTCCATCCACGTCATCACAAATGGCAAGATTTCATTTCTTTTGATGGCTGCATAGTATTCCATTATGTATATATATCACATCTTCTTTATCCATTCATCTGTTGCTGGACATCTAGGTTCTTTCCATAGTTTGGCTATTGTAGACATTGCTGCTATAAACATTTGGGTGCACGTGCCCCTTCGGATCACTATGTTTGTATCTTGAGGGTAAATACCCAGTAGTGCAATT
The DNA here is from genome assembly GCF_922984935.1 of Meles meles. Classification (NCBI taxonomy): domain Eukaryota; kingdom Metazoa; phylum Chordata; class Mammalia; order Carnivora; family Mustelidae; genus Meles; species Meles meles. Next base: position 73,816,957 of record NC_060071.1, read on the forward strand.
GCTGGGTCATAGGGTGATTCTATTTTCAACATTTGGAGGAACCTCCATGCTGTTTTCCAGAGTGGTTGCACCAGCTTGCATTCCCACCACCAGTGGAGGAGGGTTCCCCTTTCTCCACATCCTCGCCAGCATCTGTCATTTCCTGACTTGTTAATTTTAGCCATTCTGACTGGTGTGAGGTGATATCTCATTGTGGTTTTGATTTGTATTTCCCTGATGCCGAGTGACGTGGAGCACTTTTTCATGTGTCTGTTGGCCATCTGGATGTCTTCTTTGCAGAAATGTCTGTTCATGTCCTCTGCCCATTTCTTGATTGGATTATTTGTTCTTTGGGTGTTGAGTTTACTAAGTTCTTTATAGCTTTTGGACAATAGCCCTTTATCTGATATGTTGTTGCAAATATCTTCTCCCATTCTGTCAGTTGTCTTTTGTTTTGTTAACTGTTTCCTTTGCTGTGCAAAAGCTTTTGATCTTGATGAAATCCCAATAGTTCATTTTTGTCCTTGCTTCCCTTGCCTTTGGCTATGTTCCTAGGAAGATGTTGCTACGGCCTAGGTTGAAGAGGTTGCTGCCTGTGTTCTCCTCAAGGATTTTGATGGATTCCTTTCTCACATTGAGGTCCTTCATCCATTTTGAGTCTATTTTCATGTGTGGTGTAAGGAAATTGTCCAATTTCATTCTTCTGCATGTGGCTGTCCAATTTTCCCAACACGATTTACTGAATAGGCTGTCTTTTTTCCATTGGACATTCTTTCCTGCTTTGTTGAAGATTAGTTGACCATAGAGTTGAGGGTCTATTTCTGGGCTCTCTGTTCTGTTCCATTGATCTATGTGTCTGTTTTGTGCCAGTACCATACTGTCTTGATGATGACAGCTTTGTAATAGAGCTTGAAATCCGGAATTGTGATGCCACCAACTTTGGCTTTCTTTTTCAATATTCCTTTGGCTATTCGAGGTCTTTTCTCATTCCATATAAATTTTAGGATTATCTGTTCCATTTCTTTGAAAAAAATGGGTGAGATTCTGATAGGGATTGCATTTAATGTGTAGATTGCTTTAGGTAGCATAGACATTTTCACAATATTTGTTCTTCCAATCCATGAGCATGGAACATTTTTCCATTTCTTTCTGTCTTCCTCAGTTTCTTTCATGAGTACTTTATGGTTTTCTGAGTATAGATTCTTAGCCTCTTTGGTTAGGTTTATTCCTAGGTATCTTATAGTTTTGGGTGCAATTGTAAATGGGATTGACTCCTTAATTTCTCTTTCTTCTGTCTTCTTGTTGGTGTAGAGAAATGCAACTGATTTCTGTGCATTGATTTTTATATCCTGACACTTTACTAAATTCCTATACAAGTTCTAGCAGTTTTGGAGTGGAGTCTTTTGGGTTTTCCACATATAGTATCATATCATCTGCGAAGAGTGATAGTTTGACTTCTTCTTTGCCAATTTGGATGCCTTTAATTTCTTTTTGTTGTCTGATTGCTGAGGCTAGGACTTCTAGTACTATGTTGAATAGCAGTGGTGATAATGGACATCCCTGCCGTGTTCCTGACCTTAGCGGAAAAGCTTTCAGTTTTTCTCCATTGAGAATGATATTTGTGGTGGGTTTTTCATAGATGGCTTTTATGATATTGAGGTATGTGGCCTCTATGAGTGTGGCCACTTTGAAGAGTTTTGATCAGGAAGGGATGCTGTACTTTGTCAAATGCTTTTTCAGCATCTATTGAGAGTATCATATGGTTCTTGTTCTTTCTTTTATTAATGCGTTGTATCACATTGATTGATTTGCAGATGTCAAACCAACCCTGCAGCCCTGGAATAAATCCCACTTGGTCGTGGTGAATAATCCCTTTAATGTACTGTTGAATCCTATTGGCTAGTATTTTGGTGAGAATTTTCGCATCTGTGTTCATCAAGGATATTGGTCTGTAGTTCTCTTTTTTGATGGGATCCTTGTCTGGTTTTGGGATCAAGGTGATGCTGGCCTCATAAAATGAGTTTGGAAGTTTTCCTTCCATTTCTATTTTTTGGAACAGTTTCAGGAGAATAGGAATTAATTCTTCTTTAAATGTTTGGTAGAATTCCCCTGGGAAGCCGTCTGGCCCTGGGCTTTTGTTTGTTTGGAGATTTTTGATGACTGTTTCAATCTCCTTACTGGTTATGGGTCTGTTCAGGTTTTCTATTTCTTCCTGGTTCAGTTGTGGTAGTTTATATGTCTCTAGGAATGCATCCTTTTCTTCCAGATTGTCAAATTTGTTGGCTTAGAGTTACTCATAATATGTTCTTATATTTGTTTGTATATCTTTGGTGTTGGTTGTGATCTCCTCTTTCATTCGTGATTTTACCTATTTGGGTCCTTTCTCTTTTCTTTTTGATAAGTCTGGCCAGGGGTTTATCAATCTTATTAATTCTTTCAAAGAACCAGCTCCTAGTTTCTTTTTGGTTTCCATTTCATTGATTTCTGCTCTGATCTTTATTTCTCTTCTCATGCTTGGTTTAGGCTTTTTTTTTTTTTTTTTTTAAGATTTTATTTATTTACCTGACAGCGAGAGAGAGATAGATCATAAGTAGGCAGAGAGGCAGGCAGAGAGAAAGAGAGAGGGAAGCAGACTCCCTGCCAAGCAGAGAGCAGAGAGCCCGATGTGGGACCTGATCCCAGGACCCTGAGATCATGACCTGAGCCGAAGGCAGCAGCTTAACCCACTGAGCCACCCAGGCGCCCCTGGTTTAGGCTTTCTTTCTTGTTCTTTCTCCAGCTCCTTTAGGTGTAGGGTTAGGTTGTGTATTTGAGACCTTTCTCGTTTCTTGAGAAAGGCTTGTACCGCTATATAGTTTCCTCTCAGAACTGCCTTTGCTGTGTCCCACAGATTTTGAACCATTGTGTTTTCATTATCATTTGTTTCCATGAATTTTTTCAGTTCTTCTTTAATTTCCTGGTTGACCCATTGATTCTTTAGAAGGATGCTGTTTAGTCTCCATGTATTTGGGTTCTTTCCAAATTTCCTCTTGTGATTGAGTTCTAGCTTCAGAGCATTATAGTCTGAAAATATGCAGGGAATGATCCCAATCTTTTGATACCGGTTGAGACCTGATTTGTGACCCAGGATGTGATCTATTCTGGAGAAGGTTCCATGTACACTACAGAAGAACGTGTATTCTGTTGCTTTGGGATGAAATGTTCTGAATATATCTGTGATGTCCATCTGGTCCAGTGTGTCATTTAAGGCCTTTATTTCCTTGTTGATCTTTTGCTTGGATGATCTGTCCATTTCAGTGAGAGGAGTGTTAAAGTCCCCTACTATTATTTTATTATTGTTGATGCGTTTCTTTGATTTTGTTATTAATTGTTGATATAGTTGGCTGCTCCCATGTTAGGGGCATAGATATTTAAAATTGTTTGATCTTCTTGTTGGACAGACCCTTTGAGTAGGATATAGTGTCCTTCCTCATCTCTTATTATAGTTTTGGCTTAAAATCTAATTGATCTGATATAAGGATTGCCACCCCAGCTTTCTTCTGATGTCCATTAGCATCATAAATTGTTCCCCCCCCCACTTTAAATCTGGAGGTGTCTTCAGGTCTACAATGAGTTTCTTGTAGGCAACATATTGATGGGTTTTGTTTTTTTTATCCATTCTGATACCCTGTGTCTTTTGATTGGGGCATTTAGCCCATTAACATTCAGAGTAACTATTGAGAGATATGAATTTAATGCCATTGTATTGCCTGTAAGGTGACTGTTACTGTATATTGTCTCTGTACCTTTCTGATCTACTACTTTTAGGCTCTCTCTTTGCTTAGAGGACCCCTTTCAATATTTCCTGGAGAGCTGGTTTGGTGTTTGCAAATTCTTTCAGTTTTTGTTTGTCCTGGAAGCTTTTTATCTCTCCTTCTATTTTCAATGATAGCCTAGCTGGGTAGAGTATTCTTGACTGCATGTTTTTCTCGTTTAGTGCTCTGATTACATCATGCCAGTTCTTTCTTGCCTGCCAGGTCTCTGTGGGTAAGTCTGCTGCCAATCTAATATTTTTACCATTGTATGTTACAGACTTCTTTTCCCGGACTGCTTTCAGGATTTTCTCTTTGTCGCTAAGACTTGTAAATTTTACTATTAGGTGACGGGGTGTGGGCTTATTCTTGTTGATTTTGAGGGGGGTTCTCTGCACCTCCTGGATTTTGATGCTTGTTCCCTTTGCCATATTAGGGAAATTCTCTACAATAGTTCTCTCCAATATACCTTCTGCTCCTCTCTCTCTTTCTTCTTCTGGAATCCCAATTATTCTAATGTTGTTTCGTCTTGTGGTGTCACTTATCTCTCGAATTCTTCCCTCATGGTCTAGTAGCTGTTTGTCCCTCTTTTGCTCAGCTTCTTTATTCTCTGTCATTTGGTCTTCTATATCACTAATTCTTTCTTCTGCCTCATTTATCCTAGCAGTTAGAGCCTCCATTTTTTATTGCACCTCATTAATAGCTTTCTTGATTGCACCTCATTAATAACTTTTTTTATTTCAACTTGGTTAGATTTTAGTTCTTTTATTTCTCCAGAAAGGGCTTTTATATCTCCAGAGAGGGTTTCTCTAATATCTTCCATGCCTTTTTTGAGCCCGGCTAGAACCTTGAGAATCATCATTCTGAACTCTAGATCTGACATATTACCAATGTCTGTATTGATTAGGTCCCTAGCCTTCAGTACTGCCTCTTGTTCTTTTTTTTTTTTTGTGGTGAGTTCTTCCGCCTTGTCATTTTGTCCAGATAAGAGTATATGAAGGAGCAAATAAAATACTAAAAGGGTGGCAAAGACCCCAGGGAAATGCACTTTAACCAAATCAGAAGAGACCCCAAATCGTGAGGGGCGGGGGGAGAAAGGGGATAAAAAGAAGTTCAGAAAAAAAAAATTAAAAGAAAAATATATAAAAAAGAAAAATATGTATGTATATATATTGACTGGTGACTAGAACAGGGTCACCCACTTAATTTTGGGAGTGTTTTGGTCTCTTAGAAGAAACTACTTCCCAAAATTTTAAAGAATGAAAAATGTATATAAGGGTAAATACAATGAAGGGATGGAATATGCCTATAAAGATGAAAAAAATTTTTTTTAATTTCTAAAAAAGGAGTTGATAAAGTAAGTTGGTTGGGAGAATAAAGAAAAAGAAAGTTGAGAGAATTTGCTTGGGCTGGAGACTAGAAAAAGCCCAGAGCTAGATTTAGGGTATATTTTGATCTATTAGAAGAAGTTGTATCCCAAATTTTTTAGGAAAAAAAACACTATGTGTATACAAAAAATAAAGTTAAATACAATGAAGGATAAAATATGACTATAATAATGAAGGTTCAAAAAAGATTATTATTTTTTTTATGAAAGGTATTGTTAAGATAAACTACTTAAAAAAACGTTAAAAAAGTAAAGGGTAAAAGTTAAAAAAATAGCAGAAGAAAAAAATTAAATTAAAAAAAATTAAATTAACTGCAAGACTAAAGAATCATGGGGAGAAAGCCATGAGTTCCATGCTTTGCTTTCTCTTCCTCTGGAATTCCATTGCTGTCCTTGGTAAGTGAACTTGGTCTTGGCTGGATTTCTTGTTGATCTTCTGGGGGAGGGACCTGTTGTAGTGATTCTCAAGTGTCTTTGCCCAATGTGGAATTGCACTGCCCTTACCAGGGGCCGGGTCAGTAATCCTCTTGGGTTCGCTTTCTGGAGCTTTTGTTCCCTGAATTCTTTCCGTAGAGCTCTGGAGGACGGGAATGAAGATGGCGGCCTCCCAATCTCTGGCCCAGAGGAGCCGAGAGCTCGTGGCCCCACTCCTCAGTGCGCCCTCAGAGAAAAGCGCTCAATCACTCCCGTGTCCCTGGCGTCCGGCTGCACTCTGAGCTCACCCAGCCTGTGACTGGTTCAAGGTAACCCTGAGCTGAGAGCTCACTCCTCGGCTCTGTCTCTGTAGCCGGCTTCCCCGCTCTAATACCTGCAAACTCTGCAACACTCAGACACTCCTGATCCTTCTGTGACCCTGCGGGACCTGTGGCCATGCTGACCCCGCGTGGGCTTCACCCCGGTTTAGCCTCTGGAGCAATGTCCCTCAGTGGAACAGACTTTTAAAAGTCCTGATTTAGTGCTCCGTTGCTCCGCCGCTTGCCAGGAGCCGGCCCCTCCCCCCGCGGTCTATCTTACCGTCACTTTGGATTCACTTCTCCTGGTCCTACCTTTCAGAAAGGGTCGATTTTCTGTTTCTAGAATTGCTGTTCTTCTCTTCCATCTCCTGTTGGATTTGTAGGTGTTTGCAATGGTTTGATAAACTATCTAGCTGATCTCCTGCTACCTGATGTAGTCTCAGCCTGCTACTTCTCCACTATCTTGACTCCTCCCCCTTTCTTTTTTTAAATGTGTAGCCAGTTCACTCACTGACTCAGCCTGGGTCAGTGGCTCTTTTTAGAAGGTGTACATATGATACCAATTATTTTTGTGAATCTAGTAGAACTTGATTCTCTTAGTGGCTCAAATATTCTTTCACCAATGTTCTATCCACCAAAAATGTATTGAGTTCATGCTATGTGCCAGACACTAAGATGACTAAAACATGAATGGCTAGAGAAAATATATCGATTAATTTACTTTGACTCCTTCATATAGCCAAATGGATATAACTGGTTTGATCTATCATTGCCTGGTGGTTGGAGAGACAAGACAGAGTCCCAAGTCACTGTTTTTGGACTTATTCCTATAGTATTCTGGGTGGTGGAGCTCAGATAGGGGCAAAGATTCATCAGTATTCTAAGGACATGATTTTCTGCCACCCTTCCCCCCAGTTTTAATAACTATGCCAGTGAAAACTTACAGGCTTTATATTTAAATTTATATTTGATTTTACAAAGGACCAAATCCCACTTTTAGTCAGTGTAGCATACAGGGGAAAAAATCATAGATTTTGGGATGTCAGAGGTTCAAATTTCTAGGTAAGAAAGTGTGGGCAAGTTACTCTTTGAGAATCAGTTTTATCCCCTGCGAAATGGGGAATAATCTCTTGCATGATTGTTGTGAGGTTTAAATGAGATAAGCTGGACATGGCAAGTACTTGAAGATGGAGAGCTATTGCTTGTGACAACTTAATGATTTATAACATTTCCTTCTTCTCCACACTTGCCTCAGAGACCACACACAAAGATGTGTCAGGCCCTCCTGCATTATCACGAGCAGAGAGTTCATTTTTCTTTGTGTGTTTTGATTGTTTCACGAGTTACACGAACAGTAAAAGCACCAAGCTGCATTTGCGGAGGGTGGTAAGCATGCCAGAGAGAGCATTAATTTCAGGAGGGAAGGGAGGTACTTTGACCTTAGTGATCCATTAGTTTGAGTATAAAACCAAGGCCACTCAGAGAAAAGGATTTGCTTCAGTATATGTATTGGTTTGCCTGCAAGTTCAAATAGGGCATAAAGTGATAATCTTTGAGTGAGTGAAAAGTGGTCCATGAACACATTTCATGCCCCTGCAGCAGTAAGTCAGGGCTACATACAGGCATATTAGTGTTTGGGACTTGTATTCTGCAGTTGATATGCAGTGAATGCCCAAATCGTCCCTTCAACAGCCAAATTGCATGTCTGACCTGCGAGTGAAATTGCATTACCCACTCAGTTTATTAGAGCCTAGATATAAAGGGGGAAATGGTGTTATGTTTATGAAGCAAAATAACAAGTTAAAATGAAGGCATTGAAAATGACTGTAGAAGTCCTCTGGTGAAATCTGCATTTACAGATAGTCCACCGAGGTTCAGATTGGAGAGAGGACACTGCAGTCATGTTTGGAAGATGGCCAGCTATGAAGAGAAGTTGGGCTGGGTGAAGTCAGACTCAGAGCTGGGATCCCTGGGGGGAATTCTAGATGTGTTCCTTACTGTGTGACATTGGACAAACCACTTGACCTCCCTGGGCTTCAGTTTCCTCATCAGTGAAATGAAGACTTCTTGCCTTCCACATAGGGTGGTTGGACGGGAAGGGGGCACCAAAAAAATGATGGATTTGAAAGGGATTGATGTTAGAGACTTAATCCATGGGCCCAGTCCAGCCCAAGGCTGACTGATCTGGCTGGCACTGTGTTTTGTGAACATTGAATTTGAATGCCTTTAGGTGAGAATGCTTCTTTTTTCACACAAGCTCTATTTACAGCTGGCCTGATCGTCTGATTTATGTTACCTGCCTGGCTCCTCTAGACATTCTGATTCAGGACCCTTAACAACTCAGAGACTACTGTGTAGGTAAAGCCAGCTTCCTGTGTGTGTGAAGTAGGTGCTATCATTTTAAGTCGTTCTCAAATGCACTGCCTCCTTTCCCCTCCTCTCCTTCCACAAGCCCAGCTTGTTGATGCCTATAATGCTTTGGGGAAATCCTCTGGATAAACAAAAACCTGTGTTGGAAGGGAGGATAACATTTCAAGCCTTAGCTTTGCTTTATCATTTATAATTTAGGTAGATCTAAAAACCAGAGGAGAGGGGTGCCTGCTTGGCTCATGTGGTGGGAGTACGTGACTTGATCTCAGGGTTGTGAGTTCAAGTCCCACATTAGATATAGTGATTATTTAAAAGTAAAATCTTAAAGAATACAGATTGGTTAAAGGCAGACTTAAAATTTTTTTTGAGAACAGGTTTTGATAAGAGAACTTGAGACACTCACCATGTGTGTTGGGGATGTGTGTGTATGAGAGGGAAACTCTAGCAAGCAGGTAGCAAAGGGGTATACGTGGCTGGATGGGTGGGTGAATTTTTCTGGAAATGAGGATAATACTTGCTTCATAGTATTGCTGGGAGAATTAAGTGAGAATGTAAAGAACTTAGTAGAATAAGAAAGTAAATGCAGTCATTCTTGTTTTCTTGGTCTGAAAGAAGAAACACACTTTCACAATAACCTGGAGTGGGAAGGAGGTGAAAGGGTATTGTGCTCAGCTACTTATCCATCCGAGCTCAAATAGGCTAGCAGAGGAAGCTTGTATGCACTGTGTCTGGTTGGGTTTCCTCCATGCTGAACACATAACAATTTGGAAGTAATGAAAGACTAAATAGTTCATTCATATCTGGAATCCTTGCCAAATGTAGAATTTGCTTAACAGCTGTCCACCATAGTCGGTTTCTTAGCCTTTTCCAATCTGGCCAAAATAGAGATGATTTTGAGGCCATCATAAGGTCCAGTTTGCCTACTGTGTGTTTATAGTAAATTAATATTTTTTTTCTTCCGCTCTCTTTTTTTACACAGTACTGCAGCTGAAAGGAATTGAAATTGTGCAAAACTAGAAATGTTCCTAGTGGTTAGGGAATAGCCTGATGGAATCTGATAACTTCCTTTTGAGGGAGATTTTGACATCCACATGTTAGATCCCCCACCCTATAGTCAGAGAAATTTTATAGTGCTTTCCCACGGACTATCTCTTTTTGAGAAAGATTCTCCAAACATACCTGTGTGTGGGGTGGGTAATGCAGAATCATGAAGATTTTATGGATGAAGAAACTGATATATTTCCTGTGTCAGATAAGGAGGCAAGGAATGACAAGTCTCAAAGGGGGGTTGCCTAACATCACAAGATGGGAGAGCTGGGAAACTGACTGTCCTCCTCAGTCTTCCAGCACTGAGTCCTGTTGCAAAGAGGCAGCTCGACGAAGGGGCCAAGAGCTTTGGAAGGAGTGGTGGACTTGAGGGCAAGTCTCCCAAACTCCCTGGGTTTCTGTTCTCATGGATACAATGTGGGGCTTCCTGGAGCAATCATACTAATGTGAGAGTCGTCATGAAGCTTAAAATAGGAAATGGATGTAGAAGCATCTGGCACATCTTCTGCCCTCTCTACTGCATGTGAAAATGTTTGAGGGTGTCACGAGTCAACATAACTGCTGAGCATCATCATTATTGTGCCTATGCTTATTGAGAAGTTGTCCTGTACCAGACACTGTCCTAACAGCTTCACATGAATCATCTCTTATAAGCCTTCTGAAGTAATTATTATCCCCATTGGATTGATGAGAAAACTGAGGTATGGAGAGATTGAACAGCTTGCCCCAACTATACATTTAAGAAAAGGCCGAGCGCAGATTCGAGGCTTTATTTCCTCCTTATTTAGGGGGTCATAGAGCTGAAAGGAATTTAAAAAACCACTTGGGCCACAGGCTCAACCTCTAGGTCTTGTAATTTCAGATCTTCATCATAAGAAATATTTTACTAATACAGTAGTCCACGCTATCCATGTGGGATGCCGTCCAAGACCCATAGTGGATGCCTGAAACCACAGATAGTGCCAAACCCTATACATACTCTTTTATTCCTGGACAGACATCTCTATGATAAAGTTTAACTTAAAAATTAAACACAGTAAAAGATTAACAACAATAGCTAGTAATAAAAGAGAACAATTTTAACAATAGATTGTGATAAGAGTTATATGAAAGTGGTTTCACTCTTTCTCAAAAGATCTTACTATACTGTATGAACCCTCCTTCTTTTGATGGTGTGAGATGATAAAATGTTGGCATGGTGAGCAGAAGTGAGGTAAGTGATGCAGGCACTGTGACAGAGTGTTAGGCTACTATTGACCTTCTCATAGTACTTGCGAAGGATCATCTTCTCCCTCACTGCTGTTGACCATGGGTCTCTGAAATGGTGCAGAGTGAAACCATGGATAAAGGGGGACTACTGTAAATTAAAATACTGAAGTTTGTGAAACGTTTGCATTTGGTTATAATAAGATTGGATTCAAGGTTATTCTTATAGTAATTTTTATAATTATATTCTTATAATGATTCCCATTTGTTTTATGCTTTAAAATGCTTTCTTGATAGAAGAAGAAGGGCAGAGTATACCTAACGGGCTGGACTTGGACCAGGTTGATTTGTGTGAATGCATTCTGTTTGGTTGAGCTGGTGGAAAGAGCGTATGGCCATTGGCTCCCTAGACATAGGCCAACATCTGCAAAGAGCTGCAGAAAAGAAATGAGGGCATTCACTCAAGTAAGCCCTATCTGTTGAGCCCTGAAGAGTTCAGCCTTTGACTTTGCTTTTCGTGAGCTAAGTCCAACTAAAGTATCACAAATTCCATGTCATTCATTACTTTGACGGAATTTAATTGAGCATATCCTTCTGCAAGTATTGGTGAAAGATTCAGTCACAGAGCCCAGATGATACAGGAGACTGAGGAGGGTTCAGCTTGTATTCTTTCTAGTGGGCCAATGCCATACAATTATGAGAATATTAGCACCATTAGTGTCCAAAATCTATAAGGAACTTAGCAAACTCAACACCCAGAGAACAAATAATCCAATCAAGAAATGGGCAGAGGACATGAACAGACATTTCTGCAAAGAAGACATCCAGATGGCCAACAGACACATGAAAAAGTGCTCCACATCACTCGGCATCAGGGAAATACAAATCAAAACCACAATGAGATATCACCTCACACCAGTCAGAATGGCTAAAATTAACAAGTCAGGAAATGACAGATGCTGGCGAGGATGCGGAGAAAGGGGAACCCTTCTACACTATTGGTGGGAATGCAAGCTGGTGCAACCACTCTGGAAAACAGCATGGAGGCTCCTCAAAATGTTGAAAATAGAATCACCCTATGACCCAGCAATTGCACTACTGGGTATTTACCCTCAAGATACATAGTGATCCGAAGGGGCACATGCACCCAAATGTTTATAGCAGCAATGTCTACAATAGCCAAGCTATGGAAAGAACCTAGATGTCCATCAACAGATGAATGGATAAAGAAGATGTGATATATATACATAATGGAATACTATGCAGCCATCAAAAGAAATGAAATTTGCCATTTGTGATGACGTGGATGGAACTAGAGCGTATCATGCTTAGTGAAATAAGTCAATTGGAGAAAGACAACTATCATATGATCTCCCTGATATGAGGACGTGGAGATGCAACATGGGGGGTTAGGGGGATAGGAGAAGAATAAATGAAACAAGATGGGATTGGGAGGGAGACAAACCATAAGTGACTCAATATCAGAAAACAAACTGAGGGTTGCTGGGGGGAGGGGGATTGGGAGGGGGGAGTGGGATTATGGACATTGGGGAGGGTATGTGCTATGGTGAGTGCTGTGAAGTGTGTAAACCTGGCGATTCACAGACCTGTACCTCTGGGGATAAAAATACATTATATGTTTATAAAAAATAAGAAATAAATTAAAAAATTTAAAAAAAAAAGAATATTAGCACCATGATTAGCCAAAGGTACTATTTAGAAATAAAAGTGACAACTTCCAACAGACATTTCTCAATATGTGGGATGTTCCTTATGACATTATTTTCTCCTTGGACGAGAAAAAAGTGGGATGTCAATGAAGGCAGAGGGAGCAGTGTCCAGTACACCTGAAGATAGGAGGGCACAACTGTCTTCATGATTTCACCACAATAGAACTTTTATACATGCATTTCACTGACAATTTCTTTGAAAACTGGTGAAAGTTGAATCCACAGCACATTCAAGATGATAATTAAGTACATAACAATGAGGCAAAATTCTGAAAACAGGATTTTCAAATATATGTTGATTGACCTAATGAAAAATCAGTGATACTCCCAATTCCTCGAGCAAAGCCTGTACAAACATATGAGGGTGGTTAGTACAGACCAAGCGGAATGAAAAGTTGAATGACTACTGGGATAATTTGATTTTGGGAGTTTTCTTGGTTCATTCAAACCAACACTTTCCCTCTTCCTATCCTTCCCTTGTCCCCCACCCCCATACCTAGCTTTTCCCCAGCATATTTTTGTATCTACAATATCTCTGTATAACTATATAAACCTTCCATTTGACTTTGACTGTGTGGACATTGGCCTTGGCTACATGCATACATACAAAATACAGTAGATGTTCCAAGGGAACTGGATGGGCAAAGTATACAGTCTGAAGTCTATTTTCCTCTACCCTACAGCTCCAGCTAGAGGCCAAGTAAAGTGTGTGTTTATAGTCATCAAGTGAATTAACATGGGTACATTAACTATAAAGTCCTGGCCTTTCTTACTGGAGTCTGAATTATTTGGATGATTGTCCAGACCTGACTATGGACATATCCAGGTATATAGGTATATTTCTGTGTATGTTTAAGCCATATAAATGATCCATATTGTTCCAAGTTCAAATATTTCCTTCTTTACTAATACCTATCCTTGAATTCTTAGAATACCTGCCTCCCCTTTACTTGGATTCTGAGGCCACTTAAATTATGTATAAGCAAGAATGTCTGTTCAGTGATATCCTTCTTCCAGGGTAAATATACAGAATCAGAATGGGGGATTGGGATGGATTACAAAAGAAATAAAAGAGCTCCTACTCTCAAGGTTCTTATACTCTCATTTTATTCTCATCTGTTGTCCTATTACCAAACAGTAGGATGAAAAAATATTCAAATGTTGAGATGGCACTTAACTCAATAGCAAACATTTACTTACTTGTAAATGAGTTTACAATTTTTAAATGGCATTCAGTAGATACAATCATATTGGCTATTTAACACAAGTAAAGTGGTATTTGGAAAATTAACTTGTCTACTTGATTCTCTTTATTTTTTAAAATTTTTATTATTTCCTTATTTATTTTAGAGTGAGAGCACACAAGAGTGGGGAGAGGGGCAGGAGAGGGAGAGAGTGTATCTTAAGCAGGCTACACACCCAGCATGGAGCCTGACATGTGGCTCGATCTCACAACCCTGAGATCATGACCTGAACCAAAACCGAGAGTCAGATGCTTAAATGACTGAGCCACCCAGGGGCTCCATACTTGATTCTCTTTAAAGAACCAATTTATAAGGTGTGCATTTTATCTGTGGCTATGTATAATGATTCAATAAACTCAATAGCTGTTAAATCTCTAAAGTAACTATTAAATTCGAGGTAGGATAAAAGATGATTGCAAGACCTCTACCCTGACCATCTTCTCTACTGATCTGTTGCTGTTAACTTCAGAATCACGGAAAGAAAGAGAGGGGGAAACTGTTGAGGGAGAAAGAGGTTGGAATGGGTTTGAACCCACTAGGTTGTGGAATTAGATGCAGATGTAGAGGAGCTCTCCTCTCTCAAATCATTGGGGCCATTGTAAGAGTTCATAGATACCATTATCTAAAGTTATCTCTTGATTAGCACTAGTGGAGCTAAGCAATGATGCAAACCTGAAGAAAAGAATTTTTATTTGAATTTGAAATGCATTGGGTGATTTTTCTTTTCCTACAGCAGATGTGTGGTCCTGATTATATTTTACTCAGGCTATTGCTAAGTTACTTTATATTACCCAAATCTGTGTCTATTGTAGTGGAAGTGAGTGGCTGAGGCATAAATTGAGACCCTGGGAAAGGAGAGTCCCCTATTTTACTTTTGTCACAAGCAAGTCACCTGTGGGTAATCAAGAGTTAATTGAATAATTCATAGGAAACATCAAATGTTAAATTTGTAAGCACTTCTCCAAAGAATATGAATGTCATGGAGCCTACCACTGAAAACTAAAATTCACATTAGCAGTTGGGCCTTAAGTACCTGGACATCAGGCTGGCCTTTCTAATGGACTTGAGTGTTTCTGTCCCAGACATTAAAATGCTCTTGGGGCAGGGCAGTGGAGATTTTGTGGGAAGGAGGACTTAAGTTTTGCTGTTGACCTACTTTTTCCAAAGCATGTTTTGTGGGATTGACCATTTTCCCTCTCTGGAAGTCTTGTTCTCTGATTTGGAAAGAACAGGTGAGCAATGTCTCCTGACTTGCTGACAGTCCATATGAGGTACGCCTATAAAATGGCACAGGCTACCAAGTGTTCATTGTGAGGATGACACTACCTGGTAAAGACGGACGATTTTCATGTGAACTACCGACGAGAAATGCTCCAGAGTAGGTACTGATCAACCTTCTTTAGTGTTTGAGGCACTTTTCTGAATTTCTTGGGATAAAAACCATATCCAGCAAGTTGCTAGTTTCATCTGGGTGTAAGGACAAGCCATATGTTTTCCGTAAACTTTCAACACACTCTCCTTGCAATGTCTGCACGTGGAATCGTCTCAGAAGTGTAACCAGGACGACTTTCATCATCACCATGGCGATGTATTTTCCTGCACAGCTACGGGGCCCAAAACCAAAAGGCTGAAAATACCTGTAGGGAACCTATGGAAATGATCAGACAGTTAGCCAGAGTCATGCAGTCTCTCTTTGATTCACCCTGAAACCACCAATCGGTCAGAACGCTGTGATAGAGTCCAAACCATACTGTTCCTTCACTGAGATGAGTGAGTGTAACTAAAGTAAGTTCTTTTTTTATCCAGTGTGATTTACCCCGTGATATATGCCCAACTTGGACAGTCCCTGCTTTTGCTTTTCACATTAATTTGCTGGGATAAAGCAATGCACATCCCAGCAAATTAATTACAGCCAATGTTAGCACATTCAACTAGGTCTGTGGGATAGCCACAGCTTTATTACTCTACTGCATGTCACCAAGGCAGAGATTTTTTTTTTGTGTGCAAAGGTGTTGATTCCTGGCCCATTAGTGTCAAGCATCCAAATATTTTTAGATATGCAAAAAATTAATGGGGACCACATCTGTCTGTCTTGTTACCCTCTGTGTTTACATAGTACTTGGCACATAGTAAATGTTCAATAAATTTTTGTTGACCAGTTGTCAATATAGCATGGGTTGGTCACATAGAAACAGAATGAATTAGAGAACTGGATTAATTGGGATCAGGTTTATACATCATACACAAATGGAAAAAGAGGAGAATGAGGGAAATACCTGGAAAATCTTGGTTAATAAGCATCATGCCTAAAATTTGACATAACTGAAACAGAATCTACACTATATTTCAGTGATAAAAAAAAGCTGAAGCTCTTCTAGGTACTGAATTCCATTGAGAATGGGAACTCGGGTTCACTGGGCCATTTGGTTAACCAAAGACAGACTGTGAAAACTAAATCTTTTGGTCTCGTTTGATTTCCATCTGAAGCACAACTGGATTTTCCTTTGCTTAGGTGGTGCAAGAGTTGAATCTACATGATTACAAAGAGAAAAGTTGAAATGGAAAAGTATACAAAAGACAACATTTGTCTCATGGAAGCCAAATTAAGGGCTGGACCTTTGACCCATTGTGTGGCCACCATGTGGATGCTTCTCAGAGCTGGAGACCCAGCATTGTTGGCTTGAGGATGGTAGTCTTGTCCTAAACTAGAGGAAACATGTGCTTCTGGTGAGGCAATAGAGGGAAACAAGTAAATAGAATGAAATGTACATGGTGCAAACACAGAACCAGAGAGGATTTAACAGTTGGCATTTTTAAGAGTGGCATGCTTAGCTTTAAGGAAGAGCTCTTACATTCTTTGCAAAGTTTTCAAGAGTAAATTCATTGGGCTTGGGGAAAAACTCAAGTCTATGCATTCTTCCAATATTCAGGATAATGTTAGTCCCCTTTTTCACTGGGTAGCCATCGATGACATCATCCTGTAAGGCTTTGCGCATGACCAAGTTCACAACAGGCTGGTACCGCATGCTCTCGTAGATAAAGTTCTCCACCACTTTTAATTTTTGCATGTCATCAATCCTTACATCTCTTTCACCTGTGGGAACAGGTAAACAGGACAAGGAGGTAATGGTAGTTACAATATGTGATGGGCATTAAAACTCCCATAGTTTCCACAGAAAAGTCTGCTCCTGGCTGAAAATAAATTTTTTCTCTTGATTCTAATGCAAACCAGCAACCTAGGCTGAATATATCATTTGGTTCACAGCATGTTTTATAAAAATTCAGACTTGAAGCTAATTACTATAAAACCTAGGAGATTTCATGGAAAAGTCTGGATTTCTAGAAAAAATCAGAAAACCTGGGGATACTGGACCCACATCCCTGCATGGCAATGACGGGCTGACCTTGAGTGACCAATGAGCCCTTTAGAGGGGCATCCACCTGCAGTTTTATACAGACCTATACAGTCTGCTTCAAACTTTCATCTGCCTGGCCTCTGAGGTCTTTGAGTTTGGTATCCTCCTCTAAATTCTAGGGCACATTCACTCCTTCTCTAGTCAAAGTGAAATGGTGAATTAAATCCCTTTCAATGAAATTTTCTTGTCTGGTCACCTCTGCAGTCATCTGCCTGGAATGCATCACTCATAGCCCCTTCTTCCATCTCATCAAGTACAACCTACTGCAGTAGAGTGCCAAGAACCTCTCTCCCTACCAGAGCGAAACAGGTGCTTCAGCTAAACTCTGGATGTGCTAGGGTTGACAGATACTTCCACTGTTTCAGATTGGCCTGACACTGGTCAGAGAGGCTTGGATTACTCCCAGAATTGGCAAAGCTTCAGAGCATTCTCAAATGGGTTACCAATTTGCAGAACCAAAATCAACCCAGGGTCCACAGTCAGCTTTGTCTCCTATACAACTATGCCATTCAGAAAAGTTCTCATTTGGGCGCCTGGGTGGCTCAGTGGTTTAAGCCGCTACTTTCGGCTCAGGTCATGATCTCGGGGTCCTGGGATCGAGTCCCGCATCGGGCTCTCTGCTCAGCAGCGAGCCTGCTTCCCTCTCTCTCTCTGCCTGCCTCTCTGTCTACTTGTGATCTCTCTCTGTCAAATAAATAAAAATAAACAAAATCTTTAAAAAAAAAAAAGAAAAAGAAAAGTTCTCATTTGGTTAAGAACTGTAACAGCCCTTCACTTTGCATACTGCTTTTTTTTTTACACTCAAGTGTCTCATGGGGTACATTTATCTGGGGTGGGGTGGATAGAAGTGAAGAGGATAGAGAAGATAATCAGAGGCATTCCCTAGGAAGTAATTAGTATGTATGTGTATCTGGAGGAAGCACGAACACATGGACAAACGGTTCAGCTGTTTTCCATCTTTGTAAAGGTTTGTTGGAGTGTCAGGGGGACATCATAGGGCACAAACACTTTTCACCTCTCAAGGAAATTGTATTAAATGTCCATGGTTTCAAGAACAATTTTCCCCTTGTTGCCTGAACTCCATCATTCTATGGCTCTCTCTTCACTCCACAGGGCTTGCTTATTAAGTTCTTTCTCCTGCCAGCCTGTGAGCCCTACAGGTATAGGAATAGCTCTGGCTTATTCACTGATGTCCCCCTATGCCTGACCCAGAACCCAGAACCTGACAGGGGGCACATGAGAAACCATTCTGGAAATTGGGGCTTGGATATTATTCTGGCTTTCTGCTATCTGTCTTCCCAGGTAATTTCCCATCCACAGCAACACATCTGTAGCTACCTTCTCTGAAATTTCCCCTTACTGTCAACTATTTCAAGTAACACTCAAATGGCTTTAAAAAGATGGTGCCTCTCTGCAACCAAGTAAGTCTTTTCACAGAGATTGTATAAGGTCAAGAGAGAAAGGTCTTTATCATTATTGATATCTCTTCACATGTCAGAAATGTGTTCCTAAAAAGATCATCTATGTTGGGGCGCCTGGGTGGCTCAGTCGGTTAAGGTTCTAACTCTTGATTTTGGCTCCTCATGATCCCAGGGCTGTGAGATCAAGCCCTGCATCAGAGCATCCTCAAATGGGCTACCACTCTTGCAGAATCAAAGTCAGCCCAGGATTCTGAGGCAGCTCTTTCTCTCTCTTCCTCTTCCCACCAACCCCAACCACCCGTGCTCATGGTACCTGTGCTTGCTCTCTCTCATTTGCTCTCCCTCTTAAAAAAAAAAAAGAAAAGAAAAGAAAAAAGATTATCCACATAAAGGACATTCCAAATAAGGAATTCTGGTTTTGTTCCGCAGAAAGCAATTTCCTTCAAATGTGACAGTGTTTGTATGGAAGGGGGTGGCAGCGTGCGGAATGATGCTTAGGCAAAGGCAGAACAGAAAATTTAGTGTCAGGAAGAGCTGAGCAAGGACTTGGTGGAGGGGGAGAGGGTTGGGGGGAAGAAGGGTCCAGCATCACTGGATTTGGGGGGAGAGGGAAACTGATCGTTCTTGTGCCTTTGCTGTCATCCTCCCCTTGTCCTTCTGCCACTGACTGGAAGTTCATTTGTAAACAGACTGCTTGAAACCCAGAAACACTGCTGTAGATGATAGCCAGTTCCCTGGAAGGAGCCACAAAAGCATTTGGCCCTGGTAGGGTAGGCAGAAGAATATACAGCAAAGTATTAACAGTGGTTCCCCCTGGGGAATGTAGATGAGGCTGGTGAAGAGAGTGGAAGGGGTCAGGGAATGTCACTTTCTGCTTTATACATCTCTGTGTTATTTAATTTTTTTGCAATGAGGATGCACTATTTTTATAATGAAAAAAAAAAACACAGTAAGGATGGATTTGCGATCTATCTGGCATAACCAAGTGTGGCAAAATGACTACCTTTATTATTCTCTGGATGGATTAAAATAAAGATTTTTTTGAAATCAGATTCTTAGGACATAAAAAGCTGAGGTTCAAAAGGAATTGTTTTCTAAGCTCTATTATTATTTGATCAGTTCTTACCAATAACAGTCTGGATCTCCTTCACTATTGCCTCTTCAACCTTAGGGTGCTTTGCAATGAGAAATAGCATAAAAAACACAGAGACAGACATGGTGTCTGGTGCTGCGACCAGCATTTCCAGTATGCACTGGTTCACATTCTCTCTTGTCAGGTCACCACGTTTCTGAACAATTGCAAGAAGGGAGAAAAGTTAGAAAAGGGACTCAAAACTTCCAAAAAGGAGGGGAAGGGACAGTCAGAATCAAAAACATCAGTAAAATGAAGTCATAAATATTACACCTCTGTAATTGACTATGGACATTTTTCGTGATAGGCTTCAGGTGAAATCAGAAAAATTTAACCAATTATCTGTATTTACTGTCTCTGGGCTCCCCCATTTTCATATTTTGTACAGTGCAGACACAGTAGTTTCGATATTAAAGGTCAGTCTCACCAGAATGTGCAATGAATGGGCTCTTTGAGTCATCATTATAGAAGTACTAGAGCAGATAAAAGCAGAAGTATGCAACAATTACAAGAGGGGATCTTTACACAACCTACACACAGTCGAGTACATATATTGTGTGGGAATTATGGTTAATCCAGGTCAATACCTCAGCAAAAATCAACTCGGTGGCAAAATCCATATAGTCTTCCAGTTTCTCCGCTGTGGAAATTCTATGTCTTTTTTCTTCTATCAGAATTTCCATGGCATCTTTCAAATCCTTGCTAAAAAAAAAAAAAAAAAAAAAAAAAGGAAAGTGTAACCTATCTGTAGTCAGTTAAGACATCTAGAAAAACGAATTCATTTTTTTTAAGATTTTTTAAAAAAAATTTATTTGAGAAAGAGAAAGCATGAAACATGGGAGGATCAGAGGGAGAAGCAGACTTCCCACTGATCAGGGAGCCCAATGAGGGACTCAATCCTGGGACCCCGGGATCATGACCTGAGCTGAAGACAGTTGCTCAACCAGCTGAGCCACCCAGGCACCCAAAAATGAAATCATTTGCCATTTGTTTAAATAAAATTATCTGCTTTAATTGGTCTTTAGCACTCATGAATTACTGAATTTAAACTTAATTTTTCGCAAAGATCCTTAAATTACATTTTCATTACATTTCATCTGAAGGAACCAAATTTAGCTAAGATTTGTAGGTACTGGTAGCAAAATGAAGGCTGTAACCTCTAGTTAAGGGTTGAAAGCTGGTACCATAATGATAAATCCAATCATGTTTTCTGATTTTTGATGGGTCCAGTACAGTGTCTAAGTTGAAAAAGAAACCCAAAAACCAGTGAAGGTCTTTGGTGGGGGCATGCACTCACCAATATGCCCCAGGCACCCTCACTTCCTGTTGACTCCTAACCACCCAGCCCATTTCTATTTGCCCAACTCTGGAAACAATTGAGTTTGAGATTTCCTATTCTAGAAAGTGAACACAAGGGATCAAATATTATTCTTGATATTTACTCCTGTACCTTGCAGTTTCTGCCACATAGTAAACATGAAGTAGATATTTATTGATTGATTAGCCATAAGAGTATGTATATTATATGTGCTTTGATGGTGTGGTAATGGGAAGAACACCTTGGAAAGAGAGAGGTTCTAGTTCAGATTGTTCTCTTTCTATGTGACCTACTTTACATCTCTTACATCTCTTTTAAAGTGAAAGGCTCAGACTCAATGAACAGTAAGTCCATCTTAAGATCTAGATTCTATGCTTGCCTTTGTCTTAAACCGTATGCATCCACCTGTAAGTGTATTGTTTACCAATCTCAGAGCATGCTATTTTGCATTACCTTACATGTACAATAAATATTTCTTTCAAAAATTTGCTGACATGGTCACCTGTACACCTTGTGGGTTGTGCTGACATAAATAACCTCTATGTTTACTCCAGCTCAGCAGGAAAAGTAAGGGAACATTCTTTAAGATTCTTCCCACTTTTTGAAGTTTCTTTATGGGCATCCCAAGGAAGGTTTTTGTTTTTTTTTTGGTGTTGTTGTTTTTTAAGATTTTATTATTCGTTTGTCAGAAAGAGAAAGCACAGGCACAAGCAGGGGGAGCGGCAGGCAGAGGGAGAAGCAGGCTCCCCACTGAACATGGAGCCTAAGATGGACTTGATCCCAGAACCCTGAGATCATGACCTGAGTTGAAGGCAGACGCTTAACCAACTGAGCCACCCAGGCGCCCATCAAGAAAGGAGTTTGAACATTTGAAGAGGTATTCTTCAGGCTAGTATAGTAACTGTGTCATTCAAAATGAGGCTGCCATCTATTGTGAATCTCTGTAAGTGTGCCTGTAGATACATACATACCTCCAGAAATACACCAGGGATAAATTTACTTTCATTCATTCATTCATTCATTCATCTACCAGTCCATTTACTCAACGAATATTTATTGAAACTCTTACATAGAAGGGACAGAAAATCACTCATTTGGTGGGCTGTGAATGCTCATAGCATTCCTACCTGAGCCATGGCCCCTAAATTTATATCGAGGAGTTGTTGAAATGCCCTAAGGCTATAAATTCATGGAGAATTCCTTGATGGAACTGCAGCCATTTCTGACCACCTGCGTCCTCCCTGGGCCAGAATTGAGACCTATGAATGTCCATTGGAATCCTCCCTATTCAGGTTAGAAGCTGGTCTTACATAAATCTATTCATCTGAATTTATATGCACTTAAAAACTGGGAGAATTGAGTTCATCGACAGTGTTCAGGAAATAGGAAATCTCCGACTTACAAACATGTATTGTAAGAATGTATCTGTGGGTCTGTGGTTTGGAACTCTGAGTGTATTTTGCATCCAAACAGGTTGGTTAGGTTATCAGTCCAGGCGAGGAACACTTATTTAAGGTGTTCTGTGGCTAAAAAAAACCCTTAAACTTGCCAGAGTAAAAAGTAGAAAACAATACTGCTGTAATATTGGGAATTAAGACAGGCAGAAGTATAAAACTGAATAAATAGGGATGGGAGTAGATGTCCCAGAATCCTTTCTATCAGTATATTTCTAAAAAGTACTGGCATGACAGAGAAAGACAACTAATATATGATCTCATTTATATGTGGACTCTTAAAACACAAAACCCTAGCTCAAAGATACAGAGAACAGATTGGTGGCTGCCAGAGGTGTGGGAGGGGGGTAGGGGTGGGCAAAATGGCTGAAGGGAGTCAAAAGGTAGAAACTTCTAGTTATAAAATAAGTCATGGAGACATGATGTACAGCATAGTGACTATAGTTAAAAATACTGCATTACAGGTTTGAAAGTTGCTAAGAGTATAGATCTTAAAAGTTTTCATCATGAGAAGAAAGTTTAGTAGTGAGATATAATGGTGATCATTTCACAATATTTAAAATTACTGACTCATGATGTTGTTTGTATACCTGAAAGTAATATAATGTTTTATGTAAGTTATACTTTAATTTTAAAAAAATAGCTTTATTACAATGGGCATGGGTGGGAGAGGAGATTAAAAGATTTCTCTCTGTCTTTACTGCTCTAGGACATAGGATATATAGATTAGTGTACTAACAACTATTGGCAAATATTATATACAGAGGAATGTTGTGGAGCTAATTTCTATAGAAACCTAAGAGAAACCATTATATAGTTTCATGCAATAAGTTTCAATGGGCTTGCTGGCCAAAACCAAAACCAAACTAATGACCAGGAAGCATAAAATGAGACTCTTCAAACCACTGCCAAATTTGAACATATGGAAGTGATGAATCCTTTATCTCATTGATTCAAGTCACAATAAGCTCTGGTGAAAACTAAATGAAACATATAAAGACCCAAGTGTCCAAATCACCTACTTAATATTCACCAACCACATGAGAATATATAAAGCAACATCAAGTTGGCTTCCTTCCTGGAGACTAACATTATTAAGTTTCAAAATACACAAACAGGATAAAGTTGGGTCTTCAAACAAGTTTGGGAACTTTCAGAGATGGATAATTTAAGATCATCAGGGACATCTGGGAGAAGATATGAACAGAGGAAAGGAGAAAACTATCATCTTTAGTGCCTTCTATGTGCCATCCTCTGTGATATTGCCCTATATATATGCTCTCATTAATCTATATCTCTTTTCTGGAAGGTAGGTTATATTTTACTTTAAATAACTGCCCAAGACCAATTAGTTACTAAGCGGTAGAGACAGGATATAAACCAGGTCTGTCTGCCTCTAAACCTCATAATCTCCTCACTGATGGTTAGAGGGGCAATGTTTAGTGGCTGGCTCCTTACACTCTAGAAACCTATTCTTTAGCCTGTAGGTCATTGGGCATTTGTCTAGTTTCTGTCTAGACTTGTCTATAATCAAGGAAAAGCCATTTAATGACAGTTTCAGGATCCCCCAAAGACTAATATATATGACTAAAAAAAAAAAGGAAATCACACATTTTGTTGAAGTCCATTATATTCATTGTGAAAAAATTATTTTGGGACTACTGTTAATTCCTACAAGTTGAATTATGTTAAATTCATTCAGAAGCAACAGGGCTATAAAATGATTTTGTGTTTCTACTTTCCAGAAATGAAAAGAGAATTTTTACAGATAATAATGATAGGTTTAGCCAACCCATCTCATCAACTGAAACTACACTGTCATGTCCCAATTCCAGACATGGGGCTCTCAGACCACCCACTTGGCCCCCTTGTTGAAAAGCTGCCTGGGCCTCAGGCTTCCCTTACTCCAGTCAGGCCACCACATGCAGCCAAATCGCTGTACAGTGTGTCATCAGCAACTTAATTCACAGCCCCCCTGTGGGTTCTGAAGAGCAGAAAGCTAACCAAAGAGGCCAACAATAGCAAAGACACAACCCAAAGTCAATCCAATCTCACTGATAAGTTTTCCAAACTTGTGTTACTTACACAGACTTTTCATACTTTTTGTATAGCCAAGAAATCTTAAAGAAGATGTCTGGTTTGAGAAGGAGAGCTTGCCATGCATCAAAATAACCCTGGATTTTAACCACGATGGCACTTTCTGGAAAAACAAAACAAAGAGCAGAGTAGTTGAGCAAAAATGTGAGCCCAAGAAAGTTATCTGAGAAGAGAAGTCCCCTGTATAGAGTCTCTTACCAGCGTGGGCTTTAGTAGGTGTTTCAGCCATATGAATGCCACTAGACAAACCAACATTAACTTATTCTGCTTGACATCTAAATCAACCAAGTTAACCAGAGTTTGCAAGTTTTCAAGTTTGTGTTAGAGACACAGCCTAGAATCTCATGTCACCTCTTTGAGTGTCCAACTCCTTCCTGTTTTTTTGGACTATGGGAAATAAGAGGGACACCAGTAATTATGGGTGTCATTGGCCTCAATTCTGACACCTGGGAGGGCAAAAAGCCACGTCACTCTCCTGGTTACATCTTGGTCCAGAGTATAGAATTCATCTTAGTATCCCTTGTCCTGAGCCTCATGCATAGTCAACTCCTAATGAACATCCTTTAATTAAATTGCATGTTTGGGGAAAGAAAACTCCTGAATTTTTCAAATTGTGCAAGAAGGAAGGGAACAGACGTTCCTTTTCAACTGCTAAATACCAGTCACCATGCAAAATGCTTTACAAAAGAGACCTCATTTAGTCCTTACAATCTTGCTAGGGGAAGAATATAGTGTCATCACTTTTTCAGACCAAGAAACTGGGAAGTTTGCCTAACACCATACAGCCAGTGTGGCAGACGGGTCCTTAGGCTGGAGTCCAGCCCTATCTGACCTCAGAGCAATGTTCTTTCCTCTTGCGCTCTGGCTCCCTCAGGCAAATTGAGAGTTTAACTAGGACAGGGTGCGGAGAAAGGGAATCAACATAACTCTGCATGAGTTTTGCAGATTCTTAACATCACAGCCTGTATCCCTAAGTTTACAGAGAGATTTACATCCTTCCTAAGAACCCAGGCCAGCCAGGAACGAGACGAAGCAAGACTAATAAAACACGGACTTGCCTGACCTTTGGAGAGCGGCATGTAGGACAGGCCAGCCGGGGTTAGAGTTCCTGTCTGAAGGGGATGAAGCAATGGGTGTGACTAAAGATACTCAGAGTTGAATGGGGCTCCCATCCAAATGACAGGCGAGGTTTCTATGACTCTTGTGGGGAGTAAATAAAGAGCAGGGGACGTGAGGTAAGCCGAGCTGGAGAGGAGAAAAGGAGGCTTATAGCTTATCTGTTCTTCCAAATGTGGCCAGTGAGGCAGCAGGTGTGACAGCTCAGCTGCTTTGGGCCATTGTTAAAATGAGGCCCTGTTCTCGTGCCGGAAGTGTTCTTCCCTCAGACTTGGATGTGGCTCCCGGTCTCCCTTCATTTAGGCTGATGTCCAGGTGTCCTCCCTGTGCAATCCTTTCCTGACAACTCTCTCTGGGATAGCCACACCCACTCCCTCCACCCCATGCACCTCCTTCTTCACTTTCTATCCCCTTGCCCTGCTTCGTTTTTTCTTCAGGGCACTTAGTACTGCCTGATGTAGTATTAGATATTTACTTGTGTCTGTTTATAGTGCCACTGGGATGTGACCACCTTGAAGGCAAGGACTTTATCTGTCTTGTTCACTGTTCAGTCCCCAGAACCTAGAACAGTGCCTAGCATAAATAGGCAATTAGCAAATATTTTTTGAATGAATGCATGAGTCGGCAAACATGCTAGAATTCAGGGGAAATTACGTTAACCTGGACAACAGCAGCATGGAATTAATCCAACTGATTAGTGTTTATTTTTTGGTGGTGAATATTTGTTTCTGTAGTATAGTGAAGGGAGTAGCTTTTTGAGTAGGACATTCTTACAAGAGTTGTTATAATGCTACATGACAAACTCCATATATAAAGCAACTTTTTTATAGTAGATACTAAACTAATAGTAGCTCTTTTTATCATTTCCAGCAGCATCAGCACCAGCACCATTATCGTACAGACAAAGTTTTCATGCTTAGTAGCTTTGAGGGAGGACTATATATGTATATTCATGTATATCTGCACATGTGTATGTGTGTGTGTGGGCTTGTGCCCACAAGAATGGTTGGAATTGGTTAAATATATCTGTTTGATTGGTGGTAGGGTATATTCATGGCCAAATGAACTGATCATATTTGTCAAGTTTTGACTGTGGGTAGAGTCATATTTCCCAGAGCAATGAGGAGATGGTCCCTCCTTACAGAAACTTATAAAGGAGCAAGGCAGACCCTCCTTACAGAAACTTATAAAGGAGCAAAGCAGACAGTCTAGGGGGAAAAAATCAGAAGAATACTTGGAGATGTTTGAATACGAGCAATGTACAAAAGCAGCATTATCTCTCCTTGAGTCTGTCACCCGCTCCGTCCCCTTAGTCAATAAAGGGGAGCCTGTCAGTTCTCACGTACCGTCCAAGGGGATCCCCAGGAAGAGAATATTGGAGGTGTCCAGCATGATACGCCGCATGAGGGTCAACACATCGATGTACCCCAATTCGTTGCTGACCTCCTCCAGCCTGTCCAGATGCGTGAGGATGGATCCAACACAAACGGTCACCATGCGCACAAGGCCCGGGCCGGACAAAGCTGAGGGGAGCATGTCGGAGAGGGAGTCACATGAACTTAGGGACACACACAATCAGCTTAGTTTGGCCTTTTCTGTGTGGAGTTTCACCATACATGATTTTTTTTAATTCAATAACTTGGCAGAAATTTTCATGTCTTTTTGAATACTTTTCTGCATTCTCCTAATTTTTTACAAACATGCATCACCTTTATGGGAAAAAGTGAATGAATGAATGAATGCATGAAAATCTTAAAATATTCAAAATTAAACTCTTCTTCATGTTATGGCAAATCACTTGTGAGACTACAAATGACACATTTAGTACTTATGGCCGTGAATCACACATCAATGATTTTCCATATTTATTGTATATGTATTTCTCTAAAGAAGGTCTAGATTTGGCTAGGGAGATGTTTAGATTTCTTTTTTTTTTTTCAAATATTTTTTATTTATTTGACAGAGAGAAATCACAACTAGGCAGAGAGGCAGGCAGAGAGAGAGGAGGAAGCAGGCTCCCCGCAGAGCAGAGAGCTGGATGCGGGGCTCGATCCCAGGACTCTGGGATCATGACCTGAGCCGAAGGCAGAGGCATTAACCCACCGAGCCACCCAGGCGCCCCCCTTTTTTTTTTTAAATATTTTTTATTTATTTGACAGAGAGAAATCACAACTAGGCAGAGAGGCAGGCAGAGAGAGAGGAGGGATGTTTAGATTTCAACAGGTGGCAGGGTATTGCTATCGAACTACTCAAACTGGCCCTTGACTATTTGATCTAAAGTGCTTCCTGTTTAATTGTGGTTTATGCAGTTCAAAACACTAGTCTTAGAAATTACCAAAAGTGTTCTTCTCTTAATTTTGGTTTCTCTTCAAACTACTTCTAGATTTGTTTTACTCAGCCAAGGTCGTGACAACTAAGCAAATTTTTGTTTGTGTACCAGTCTTCCCAACTGGCTGGGAATTCTTGAAGTGCAATGACAGCCTCCTATTAGCACTGTCCTTCAAGTCCACAGTACATGGTGGCCTTCAAATCCTATTTGTCAAATAGAGGAATGAAGTAATGAAAGGATGGGTGAATAAATGAGTAAAGACCGAGTGAACTGGCTCTGCTCTAGGTCATCTGGGTAGCTAGTGGGTCATGGTGGTAGATGATCTGTCTAGAGAATTTAACTCTTAAAACCCTTCTTTCTCCTATTTTTTTTAAAGTTTTCTTTAAGAGTCATCTCTCCTACTTTTGTCTTTTATTATTCAGACTTACTGTTAAAGTCAGTTCTTGAAATGCAATGAAAAATCCTAGGAAAATTTGTAGCCATAATTCTTTCTTAAAAAAAAAAAAAAAATCAGTTGTACAACAGAATCCCCTGAAGGCAGACTTTGCAAATAAGAAAGGAAGCCTGGTGAGCAGTTCTAGAGTCCTAAAATTTCTACTTATCCGTGAAAAAGGAAGGTTGGGTTGGTAGCATACTTTCTGATTTTCATACTTTCTGACTCTCACATTCCCAGGTGGGATTCCTTAATGATTCTTTAATGATTCAGCCCTTTGTGTGGAAGGGTTGGCTTGGAATATCACTGGTGGTTTCCTCCCATACCAATGTATGACTTGCCTCTCTGTCCAAGAGCTGGAAGTCACGTTTCAAACATATAAGCAAAGTAATATCATTGCTTATAGGCAGTGGTCTGATGTGGATATAATTTTAAATTTTTTTTAAAGATTTTATTTATTTATTTGACAGACAGAGATCACAAGTAGGCAGACAGGTAGGCAGAGAGAGAGGAAGGGAAACAGGCTCCCCGCTGAGCAGAGAGCCCGATGTGGGGCTCGATCCCAGGACCCTGGGATCACGACCTGAGCCGAAGGCAGAGGCTTTAACCCACTGAGCCACCCAGGAGCCCCTATAATTTTAATTTTTAAAATGTGTGGAAAAGTACTGAATCTTATCTAGGTTAAAAAAAAAAAGTGAGCAAGTAATCAACATAATTCCTTCACTGTGGAGAACTCTCCTGGCAGTTACAGGAAATACAGGATATTTTTTGCCCCTCCACCTACATCTTTCCAGGATGGGCCATTTGCCTAGGCTGCTCTTCATTATCTCTCCATAGGTAAGCCCAGGGAATCAAAGCCTTCATTAATGTTACTACTTTAGATACCAAAATGTACCCCCACATTTCTTTTTTTTTTATTATGTTATGTTAGTCACCATACAGTACAACATTAGTGTTTGATGTAGTGTTCCATAATTCATTGTGTGCATGTAACACCCAGTGCTCCATGCAGTCTGTGCCCTCCTTAATACCCACCACTAGGCTCACCCATCCCCACGCACCCCTCCCCTCTAAACCCCTCAGTTTGTTTCTCAGAGTCCATAGTCTTTCATGGTTCATCTCCCCCACCAATTCCCCCCCCCTTCTTTTTTCCCTTCCTTCTTCTAATGTCCTTCATGCTATGCCTCATATTCCACAAATAAGTGAAACCAAATGATAATTAACTTTCTCTGCTTGACTTATTTCACTCAGTATAATCTCCTCCAGTCCCATCCATGTTGATGCAAAAGTTGGGTAGCCACCTTTCTGATGACTGAGTAATATTCCATTGTGTATATAGACCACATCTTCTTTATCCATTCGTCTGTTGAAGGGCATCTCAGCTCTTTCCACAGTTTGGCTATTGTGGCCATGGCTGCTATGAACATTGGGGAGCATATGGCCCTTTTTTTCACTACATCTGTATCTTTGGGGTAAATACCCAGTAGTATAATTGCAGGGTCATAGGGTAACTCCAAATTTCTGCTATATCAGGAAAATTAATGAGAAACATAACTCTCGAGGGAGATTCAAGAAATGCCTGGGTGGCTTAGTCAGTTAAGCATTTGCCTTCAACTCAGGTCATGATCTCAGGGCCCGGGAATGGAGCCCCACTTCAGGTTCCCTGCTCAGTGGGGAGTCTGCTTCTCCCTCTGCCTCTGCTTCTCACTCATGTTCTCTTTCTCTCAAATAAATAAAATCTTAAAAAAAAATGCTTGGGACTCTCATTGATTACTAAAAATGTCAGACACAGCAGGGGACTTTTAATAAGTAATTAGACCTCTACTTTTTTTTGAAGACCTCTATTTTTGGCATTTAATATGGATAGTTTTATAATGTTTTTATTAGAAAATCTGATCTTCTATATACAATGTTTATCTAAAAAAAGTCACAAAGAGATGTTCATGTCATTCTGCTTAAAATCTTGATTTTTTTTACTATAACTTTTGAGATAAACTCACTCGGTGCCTCCACCTAGGCCTCATGATTACATGTGTCCATGACAGGCACAAGGGCCTACTTATGGACATACAGTGCTGATCCACCCTTCTCTGTCTTGGAGTATCCTGTTCTTTCCTTCTGTGGAATGCGTCCTTGTCAAACTTCTTAATGTAGATAGCTTTTATCTTCTTTCAAAACTTATTGCAAGCATCTGCTCCTGAAAAAGCCTCCCATGACCCTTCAGAATACTTTACATGGCCCATTTTTTCTGTGCCTTGTAGCACTCGGCACACACCACTAGCATAACATATCACCTAGGATGATATTTGGTGATATGATATCTGCCCCTCCCCCTATTATAAATTCTCTGAGGGCAAGGACCATTTCTTGGCTATCATTGTATTCCGGGTACTCACTAAGTTTGTGGCAATTTGTTACAGCAGCACTAGGAGACTAATACAGTGGAGTCTACAGTAGAGTTGTATTGAGCCTTGATGGGTAACTGTAGAGAGAATCAATGCTCAGCTTTGTCAGGCATAGATTTTCCCGGTCCCAGTAGCCACATGGGAGGCATCCAGGTTCACTACAGAGACTGGCTAGAGGGAAGAATGTTGCATGGTCAGGCCTAAGATCCATCTAGCCCCAGATTCTATCACTGACAGTGTTTCCAGGGCATGATTATCTTTCTTGATGTTGATTTCAAAGACTGGCCATGTGTATTCCCCAGCTGCTTCATTTTCCAGTGAAATACAGTAAAGGGGCCTAGATAAGGAGCCTTGGGACCAAGTCTCTGCTCATCTATTATTTGCTATGTTGACTGAGTAAAAATCACAACCTCTCTAGAACTGCGTTTCCCCAACTATAAAATTCAGAGACTGGATGAGATGATATATATAGTCCTTCCTAGTTCTAAAATTCTCTAATTTTATTCACAAATTGCTTTCTGTTAAAATATCTAAGATGTCAGTCAATGATTCAGTGAACACATTGTTTGGCTATGTTTAAACCAAACATGTGACTGACACACTAAATTCTTAATTGAAATGATCCCAAGTACAGAGCTGTAGCTCTTCTTCATGTCTGTGGAATTGCTTTGTGTATCAACAGGAAGAATGGAGTTTGCGGTGGTTAAAAATGTAGGCACTGGCATTGTCTTCTGGGCCACCATTTGCTAATCTGGGGACCTTGGGTAAGTTACTTCAGCTTTCTTATGTGTAAAATGTAGGTGACAAGAGTATTTACCCCATGGGGTTGCTGTGGGATTAAAATGTCAAGTACTTAGAATAGTGCCTACCATATCTTATTATTTCAATTTAAGTGATGCAGCAGAATTTAAGTTCCAGAAAATGGGCTCATTTGTAGACAAAAATTTATAAACAGAATGTCACCAGCATCTGATTACCTTTTGTAAAGAAAGGACGAATGGCTTTCCAGAGGGTTGGATTATTGTTAAATATGATGCCATTTTCATGCATTCCAATGCACTGCAATCCAAGTTTGCTGCCGAATCGGGAGCTGTAGTGACTGTGCTTCATTATGTGGAACATACTTGAGGACCTACAGAGACAGCAAAACTTTGTGTTAATTTTGAAGCGTCCAGAGAACTCATGATGGTGATCTTGACTATCAGGTGGCTTTCTTAGCAAATGTATGTTGCTCTAAATGCTAAGCATTCGAGGGGTGCCAGTAGGTTAAGTGTCCAATGCTTGGTTTTGACTCAGGTCATGATTTTGAGGTCTTGAGATTAAGCCCCAGGGTGGACTCTATTCTCAGCACGAAGTCTGCTGGAAATTCTCTCCCTCCCCTTTTGCCTCCTCCCCTACTCATACCCTCTCTCCCTCTCTCTAAAAATAAATAAATAAATAAATCTTTTTTTAAAATGCAAGGCATTCTAGTATTCATATTGAATAGTGTTTGTGAGCATAAGAGCATCCCTCTCCAGTTGAAATATTCCTACTTACTGACTCCCTGCTTGAGTATCACCAAAGATAGAAAACACACACACACACACACACACACACACACACACACACACACACACCATTCCTTATGCCCCTCCCCTTTTTTTCTCATTCCAAATTACAAAAATACTAACCACGACTGGGGTCAGAGCTGCAAGGCTCTGAGTCCCAGAAGAGTCCAGCCCCACTCCAGACAGTTACCACCCCCTGCAGGATTGAGTCTCAGAATCCTGAGTTCCTGGAATTGCTGAAGTCTTCTTCTGTTTGGAACAAGCAGTTTTTCCTCATACCACCTATCCTCAGAATCTCTCATCAGGCCTAACCTCTCTGGTGGGTATCACACTGGGCTTGAAGGAATCTCTTGAGCACTCATGGGTCTGGCTTCACTGGCTGGGCTGGGCCTGGAAGGCTCTCTGTAGTGGTGGCAGCATTTATCTTGAGACTCTACATTCCATCCTGACTCATCAAGGTCTCCAGGGTCACAGAGTTCTTTCAGGATATAGGGCATGGTGAGGCATTGATAGCCCTTTAGGTAGCAACACTGGGACCTTGCCAACAGTCTTCCTTGAACTTTTCACCTCCTCTTCACTGTTTTGCTTCCATCCCCTGCCATGCCCAGCTTTTAAGGCCTGGGAAAAACTAGGGGGGAGGCAGCAGCTCCTTCTGTTTCTCTCCTCCCTACACTTTTCCTCCTCTAGGAGCTACTTCCTGCCCCTCCACATCTGAGGGAGGCAATTTGGGCATGATGAGGCACTGAAAATTAGAAAATGTTATAAAATTCAAGCTGAAGAAGTTATAGGAGCCTACACATGTGAGTAGAGTATTATATTCTTAGGACAGTGGGATAGAATTCTTCTGTAGGGAGAGACTGACTCGCTTTGTTGAGAAGATGTTAAGACTGCTTAGGAGTTAGCCTATGGCATTAGAATGATAAATGAGTAATTTAAGTAATAATCAAAAAGGATAATAGACAAAATAATAATTATTCTCTTCAGGATAAATAATAGGTGGGTTTATTGGAGGGTGGGTGCAAGCAGCATGGGGAGGGAGAGGGTGGGGAGCTGAGATGAATGCTGTAGAGTGAAGATTTGTAGAGAGAGGACTCCTGGCTCAGTACTCAGCAAAAGAAGTCTGCTGTAATTTATGAAGTTGAGAATTACGGGGTAGATGGAATGAATTCATTTTTCACCTGCCAAGAGAAAAATTAAGAGATGTTACAGGTGACTGCATTTCCTGTGGCATGGGGCTTTGGCTGGAAAATAGGTTCATGCAGGGCCCAGAGGGAAGCAGGCTAGCTGCACAAGGGCTAAGTGATGGCTGAGGCCATGGATGGCATGGGTCAGGAAGCCAGAACTCCAAGATGGCATGTGTTAATAAGCTATGTGGCTAACACTTCATGAGCTAAGCAAGATGGACACTACATGAAGACAGACAGGACAGTGTTTACTGGAGGATGGAAAAGATAATAAACAGGACATGTGGTGCTTGTATGTCTATTGTTTTCATAAATGCCAATATCATATTGTAGGTATAGACCCCACTTGGAAAAAAATCAAATGAGGTTATCTAAATGATATTGAAGAAAGTGGGCAGAGTGAGAACAAGAGGCAGACAAAATAGTGCAGAAGGGGGTGCAAGCTGCCAGATCCCCACATCCTCGCCCACAGTGGTGCATGGTCATGGCTGAGTGAGTGAAGGAAGGGAGGTCACACGTCAGCCACTTCCTTTCAAGGCCCAGCCCTTCCATACAGAAGGCTGGAGCATGCCACTTCAGAGGCTTGGGGCCCTCCAACATCCCTGTGCTCCTAAGTAGATACTAGGAACACAGAGTACACGGAGGACTGCAGAATTTGTGCTCAGAAAGTCTCATGTATCGTCCTTGGCCTCCCTATGGTAACAAAGCCTGTTCCAAGCACATACATTACCCAGACTCCTCTGAAGTGCATGGTGACAGGTTCTTCAGATCATAAGACTGATGTCCAAGTACGTATATGTGGACAATATGGCCAAACGCAAATTCCCCTTGGTAAACTGTAAGCATAAGCAGATTTACTTCTGTAGTATATTTCCGCTCAAGTATATTCAAGTGGATCGCCATTTTTCTTGGAGATAGGGAGAAAATGGGAGGGAGCAGGGTTTGGGAATTTAAAAGAGGAGGCAGAGTGGTGAGCAGAGGAGGAATAGAGGTTTTTGGCATGCAACCATGGGAGGTGTGAATTAAGTGGAGGCAGGGTAAACTGTCAGGAGTCTGGCTTTTGGCGGTGTTAACAGTGCCAGAGCCAGGCCATGTATAAATGTCACTTACCTGTGTATGCTCTGGTGGAGATTTCAGGCAAACCCCAAGTGACATAACTCTTAACCTTGGGGCTTAAGAACTAAACTACTCAGGTCTGCCAGGTAAGTTCAAATAGATCTCCCAAAGCTTTTTTTTCACCTGAGAATTATAAATTACTCCATGTCTCTGAGACCAGAGTGGAGTTCAGAGAAAGAGATCACAAAATTAGAAAGGAACTAAACATTTGAACAGAGGAATAGGAAGAAAACAGGCATATTATTGCAAGAAAGCAAAGTATATCTGTAAATGTCTCTCTGCTACTGCAAAGGAGGGAGAACCTGGGCAGGTAGAGGGGGGAAAAAAAAACCTAACAGCATGGTGCCTTAAATGTGCAAAATCAAAATACATAAAATATCACCTGTGTTACATTTTAGACGCTGTTATTTTTTTTCTATTTGTGTGACCTTAATATTTATATAAGTTTTCACGTGTTCATTGTGACTTCAGTTCTTCCTCTCCACTTTTCCACTGAAATTTTGTTTTTCAACTGCAAATTCTCCTACTATGGGATGTTTCTGAACACATAACCCTTAGAGATGGGAGTGGCCATTACAGTGTATGTACCTAGTTCCTACACTGGGCTGGAGTGACCATATTACCACTTGCTCTTCCCTCTTAAAGTTGATACTTGGTTCCTAAAAGGATGACTTTGCCTTAATGAGGTTGTTCAGTTAGTGCTTGTGAAAACACATTCCCAAAGAAGGCATTGGGCCAAAGGAGCTGGGCTCTGGCTAAATAGATCAGGCTGCAGGCTAAGAATTAGCCAAATCCTAACATTTATGATGGTTCCGTAGTCCTATTTAAATTTTAAAAGAAAGACCCTGAAATAATGTCAGTGTCAAAAAATGAAAACAATTATTTTATGAATAAATTATGTACTAGATAATTTCTTTAAGGAAAAAAATTCTTATTTTCAAATCAAAACACTCTCTATTAAGTCAGATGTTCTCTCGATTCTGGATATTTGTCAAATGATCCCTGTGTTTTGCACAAGTTTTTTCTCTCCCTAGCAACAAAAACAAAAATCCCGATGCTTCTGTTTATATTCTAGGGAATTAATTTGACTGACAAATAGCTAAAACTTTGTCCTGTATAGAAAAATCATGCTAGGAGAGGACTGAAAATCTTATTAATAGATTTCAGGACTTTAGCTTCTCTTACCTCTCCCTACCTTAGTCTATAATGACAACAGAAAGTAAGTGATTTGTACATTCTTTATTCACAAATTCATATCTAAAATTTTTAAGTGTTCAGAGGTAAAGCAGAACACTATTTTTTCTGGTCTGACCCCTAGAGCTTTTATATATTGCATTTAGCCACATTAGCCTGTCCATTTACTTTGAAAAATTACTAATCAATTTTAAAAAGAGAACAAGGGACCCCAGACTTAAATCCTGCTAAAGGTGTATTAGTTACTAAAGAGCTAACTTCAGACATAAATGTGTTCTTTAGGGGGCGCCAACAACTCAGTGATTTCTTTGAGTCGGAGGCTCGGACTTGGCAAGGGACGAAGACAGAAGTGAGAGACCTTTCGGGAGAAGACCGGCTGCCGGTGAGCAATTTAAAACCAAGTCTTTGATCAAAAGTAGGCTGGCTTTATCTAACCAGAATAAATCAAGAAAGTAAAGAAAAGAAAGTTGGTGAAGAACTAAGGACTCCAGACCAGAGCTCTCAGGACATTCAGGAAATAGTAGAGACATTGCTCCAGCCTTGTGGGCTAGCCTGTAATACCAGTTAAGGGAGAGGTTATACTGACTGGGAGAGTAAGGACTTCTTACCACTCAAGAGAGACTAAGGGAGTCCCCAGACTCAGGAGCGGTAGTGGGTAGTGTAAACTGGATGGTAAATGAGGTCATTATCCTTCCTTCCTCTCCTCCCTCTCCCCCTCCCTCCATCCTTCAGTCCTTCTTTTCTTCCTCTTTCTCTTTTTCTTTTCTTCTCTTTCTTGCTTATTTGAATATAGTTGACACAGTGTTACATTAGTTTCAGAAGTACAAGGTTGTCATTCAACCAGTTTATACATTATGCTGTGCTCACCACGAGCACAGCTGCTGTCACCATACAGTGCTATTACATGACCTTTGACTGTATTCCTGTCTTGTACCTTTCATCCTTGTGACTTATTCATTCCATAAGTAGAAGCCTATATCCCCCTTTCCCCTTTATTATTCTTCTTTAAACATGACTAAAGTCAAAAGACATTGTCAAAGATGGCAAACCTATTGTCTATTCAAAATGAAAAGTAGCCAGAGTAAGTTCTTAGGTATTGAGGAGGAAGCCACCTTCAGTTCTGAATTTAAAGGACTCACATAGGGGCACCTGCCTGGCTCAGTTGGTGGAGCACAGGACTCTTGATCTTGGGGTTGTGAGTTTGAGACCCGTGTTGGGTATAGAGGTTACTTAAAAAGAAAATCTTCAAAAGAATAAAAAATTTTTAAAAATACAATCTTAAAAAAAAAAAAGACTCACGCTTCTGTGGCCAGGTTCAAGAATGATGAGTACTGAACATATGGAGGAGAAGCTAATGGAATAATTGGTACCAAATATTTAAAAACACTTGCCCGTGTAGACCTGTTTTGTGCCTGAGACTTAACAGTCTGTTGATCCTATTGCCTTTCCCCTGTCCTTTGCCACTCTAATATTCTCACTTACCCAGCTTAAATAGTGGAATAATGCAAGAGAAAAACAATTTTTATAATAGAGAGATCTGCCTGTAACTACCCTACCCAGTGATCACATTTAACATCCCTAATAGTGGGACAACATTTTCTCGTCTCTTGATGGGATGCAATATGAAGTGCCCAATATTGCCGAGGAGGTATCGTTATGAAAGTGTTTAACCTGAATGAAACTGAGCCTTAATGCATACTTTTCAGTTTATAAAAAATACAGGGAATAGGGGAGTATGTTAAGTGACACCATAATGTAATGAGAGAAATTTGGAAATGCAGAACATCCCATAAGACAACTGACTTGGTCTCTTGAGAAAGTCAGTGTCACGTGGGGCATGGAATGAGAGTACTGCTCTTTCAGCTTTCCTATTCATTTAAACATTTTCTTAATTAAAAAGTTGGAAAAATATTTTATTGTCAATCACTAAAATCACTCTCTTCCCATGCATTCTCAACTCCCTTGACCCTCTCCTTACTTTGTCGTAGTTGCCTGGTAAAAACTCACCCTTGGCTAAATCCTACTCTTAGCTTACTCTGTGCTTACTCCTGACAGCTGAATGTGCCTGGGGAAAAAACCGCACATGCACATGTTCATACACACACACACACACATGCGCACACTCACGCACACACGCGCGCACACACACACACAAGTCCCAGTTAAATTCAAGTGGACCCTTCGTGCCCCTGGCAATTCTACATTTCCTCAAGTCCCTTCACTGTCACTGTTCTAGATGACTATTAGAGCCTGACTTCTCATTCCTCAAATACTCTACTCCCTCAGTCTCAGCTAAAGACTTTATTTCCTATTTTACTGAAGAAAAAGAAGAAACTAGAATCTCTGCAAGCACCAACTATTAGGATCTGTGCTCATATTTTCAAACTTCCCAAACTTACTGTGGGTGAACTTCCATGTCCCTATTCAAGACCAACTCTACTTGTCACTTGGACCCCCTTGCCATCTCACCTAGCACACCCCTTTCTCTTCCATCAACAATTTTGCTTTGTAATCCATTATTGCCATCTCAGATAAATTCTCCTATCTTAACAGAGGCTCCTTGGACCACACATCCTTTCTATTTCTTTGTCCCATTTCTCTGCTGCCTTTAAGACAAACTCCTCGGAACAGTTGTCTATGCCTGCTGTCTGTAATTCTTTCCCCTCTTTCTGTACTGTAGTCCTACTTTTGCCCCCAACACTCCATTGAAACTGCTCTTTTCAAGGTCACCCATGACCTCCTTTTTGCTAAATGCAACACTCAAATCTCCTATTCACCAGGCACTCTCTGGCATGGTTGACAATTCCATCCTTTCTGATTTGCATTCATCACCTGGCTTTCAGACCACTGCATGCTTCCGGTTTTCCCTTCTTTGGCTGTCTTTCTCAGCCTCCTTTTCTAGTTTCTGATTATGGTTGTGAAATGGGAGAGGGGTGGTCTAAAGACACAAACCTTCTTTTACAACATCTCACTCAGCTGTCTACTAGGCATGTCAAGCCAAAATATCCCAAGTGGAATCCTGATTTCTCCCCATCCCAAACTTTCTCTACTTGTCTGAGGTAATGATACCTGCATTTTTCTAGGTACTGGAGGCAGAAATTATGCTGTCACCTTGATTCTTACACCCAACTTCCAATCTCTTACCACCTTCCTGGCTTTGCCCTCAAAATATGCCTAGAATTTCACCTCTCATCTTACCACTTCTACTGTGCTGACGTGGACCAGCCACCCTCTCCTGCATAACTGCTCTCCGTACATTCATCCTTGTTCCCTTAGCACCTATTCTTAAAGAATGTAGGTAGAATGGAAGTAAAATGTGGGTAGAGAAGCCAGGAATGTGCTGAAACATGAATGAGTCAGATATGTCACTCTTCTGCTCAAACTCTTCAAAGGCTTCCCATCTCATGCAGGATAAAATTCAGAATTGTTACAATGGCCAACAAGGCCCAGCATGACTGGGTATCTTAATACCTCTCTAATGTCATCACCACTATTCTTCCTGTAGCCACACGGGTATCCTTGGTGTTCCTTGAACATTTCAGACAGGCTCCCACCTCAGTGCCTTTGCACTTGTTCTTCCTTTCATCCAGAATGCTTTTCCTCTACCGTCTCTGCATGACTCACTCCCTCGCTTCTTTTAGGTCTTTATTCAAATGCTATCTTCTCAGTGAGGCCGTTCTTGACTGCCTGCAACTGGTCCTCCCCACTTCAGTCTCCTATATAGCTCATATCTACCTGATGGGCAACCACCTTGGTTTGCTTGGGACTGTCCCAGTTTTAGCATTAAAAGTCCCACATCCTGTGAAACCCCCTAGTCCCAGGCATACCAAGACATTTGGTTACTCTACTCCTATACTATATGTTTTACTCATCTGTTGTTGGTATATTAACAACACAACAATATACTTCTTCATGAGAGTAAGGATATTTGACTGATCTGCTCATGATACCCCATGTACATAGTTAAGTCCTCAATAAATATTTATTTAGTGAATGGAAGCCAATAATAATTATATGTTAGGATCATCCAGTGCTTAGTATATAGTAAATTCTCAGTAAATGTATGTTGAAAGAATACATAAATGCATTCCCTATAAATGTACACATGATAAAAACAGATATACAAATATAATCCTAATTAGTATGTTAATTACTAACAAGTTTGTAAAAATAACCCTAATTAGCATGTTAATTGCTAACTCTCCTTAATGGATGCTACTTATATTCTTTTTTTTATTCATTACAAAAACTAATATATACACACAACACACAGTGTCATGTACAGTATCTGTAGACCCTTAAGAGCTCACTTGCCTCATCGACTGATGATGAGATAAACTTTCTCCCCAAACTCCCAGCTGCTCAGGAAACATCCTGGCAGCACTCCGGCCTGACCTTCCCGCCCCCCACCCCAACTCCCGCTCCGTCCCCTGCCTGTGAAGTTCTGCAGCCCCCACCACTTTGGGACAATGCTGGTAGGGAAAGTTGGACCATAATCTCTACTCAGTTTTAATGACTGCAGATCTTAAACTTTTCAAAAGAAAAAACCTGGCAAACTATTCAACTAAAAATAAAAAGCTTTCTGAGGTCCAGTGGGGTATTTTCAAGAGGTACGGGTAGTTCTGGAAGGGACCTGAAGAACAGGCAAAGGAAGGAGATAGGGACAAACATGTCCTATTCCCTCAGGGAGCTCAGACCTTAACAACAAAATTGAGCGGCTCAGAGGCAATTAAGGAGAACACAAAGACTCCAACCAGTGAAGAGCCTGTGAGGACAGGATGAGGAGAGAACTGGGAGAGCTGGGGGAAGGGCAGGATGGGTTGTATACTCATCTTGAGCATGAATCAGCACCTGAATTGGTCTGGGTCAGGTCGCTAAAGTGACTTTCTTAATGAAGACAAGAGAGCAGTTCGATGCCACCCTGCACTGTCACTGAAGGATCCTACTTCAGGAATGGCTTTGGGCTTCCAGGATTGGATCTTGTGATCCAAATGTGTAGTATGTGTTCTGGTCCTCTGGTCCTTTGTCACATTCGTCACTCCAGTTCTTATCTTATACTACCACCACTCGAGCTAGACTGAAGGGTAAGATGATCAAACGAAAGCACTCCAGCCCTGCTTAGCTGCTCCCCAACCCCAAGGCAAGGCCCCCTGGTGCCGGCAGCTGCTTAGTTGTTCTCCTGCCTCAGACTCTGCAGCACATTGGCATTACTTGGGGAGCTCTACAAATATCTGCTGCCCAGGTTCCACCCCACCCCCCAGAGATTCTGAAAGCTGGGGTGTGCCCTGGGCATTGGGATGTTTAACAGCTCCCTGGGTGACTTTAATGTGCACCCTGGGTGAGAACCATTGCTTTCTGTCCTGAGCTGTAGATGGATATCCTTTTGGTTAAATACCCTGCTGGTCACTTCACCTGTCTGCTGAGAAGGGCTGGAAGGCAACTAGCTATGCCAGTGGATAAAAGAACAGGGCCAAATATCCCAAGCCCGATGCCCTCATGTCATTAGTCCCAGGACATTTTGAGACATTTTGAGGATATTTTGAGACATTTCGAGACTGTAGACCATTGCTAATGTAAAGTATTAATTTCTAAAACCTGAATCCTGGCTGACCAGAGTAGCCCAGAGAAGTAAACCCAAGGATAATTATTGGTCCCCACTCCCTTCTGTGTTATTTGGTTCAAAGAATTGACCTTTGAGATTACCATTTTATGAAATAATGCATGTAATCTTGGCTTGAAAGAAATCATTGTAGTTTCCAAAAATGCTTCACTTACTTCTGAGTAATAGTCTATATATCTGGACAAAAAATTCTAATGGATCAGTAAAACCCTAGTTTTACTGTCAGGGAATGTAAAAACTTATCAATGACACAATGTTGGAGTATAACATTGTGAAATATCCAGTAAAGATAGCTGAAAGTCTAGTGAAATGTGCTCTCTATTTTCTATGATCGGTAAATAAGAAAACTAGTATTTCACAAAGCTAGATCTCTACAGTCAATGCCTATTTGATTATCCCTGGATGAATTCAATCTGCTAAATTTATCCAGAAAATATAACAAATCATTTTTTAAAAATAGGAAATATTCCTGATTTATTTAAGGTCACTCAGCTGAGAACACTGGCCCATACTCATAAATAGAATAGGAGCATAAGAATGACATCTTTTTCTGGGGTGCCTGGGTGGCTCAGTGCGTTAAGGCCTCTGCCTTCAGCTCAGGTCATGATCCCAGGGTCCTGGGATTGAGCCCTGCATTGGGCTCTCTACTCAGCGGGGAGTCTGCTTCCCCCGCTCTCTCTGTCTGCCTCTCTGCCAAATTGCGATCTCTGTCAAATAAATTTAAAAAAAAAAATTAAAAAAAAAAAAAAAGAATGACATCTTTTTCTACTGTTTCCCCTTCTAGAGGTGCTCCAGAGCCTGCCATTAGAAGCATATTAGCAGATAGATGCAGATTCCTTTCTCTCAGGGGTTTGGTTTTATTTTGTTTTAACTGCTCCCTTACAGCAATAAGACCAAAATCTTAGGAAAGCGGAAAAGATAATGCCTCTCCCTAAACTATGTCTTGTCAAACTCAAATCCTTTGGATTCTAAGTTTCCATTCACTGCTCAGAGAAATTTCAAATAGTTTCCCAGTTTTCCAGAGTTCTTTATCTATGTACCTCTGGGTTTAGGCAAAACTCGAGCATTCCACTTGTATATAGGGTTAGATTTTTTTTCTACCTGGGAAGTAAAACCACAGCCTTAGCAACGAAAGCATCAAAATTTCAAAGTAAGTTTGTTTGTTACTTAATAGGAAAAACACAGCCTTGGTTTTAAAAATTTGTCTCTGATGATAACAGACTCACTTGCTAATAATGAGTGTTTCCTCTCCACATATCCAGACTCTCATGAATTCTCCGTACATCTTGTTGTAGTAGTTGCAGGCACTGCCGATGCCCATCCACAGGAACCTGCAGTGGGAAATGAGGGGCCCGATCCCCATACAATAGCCAGGACCTAGGAGAGTCATCAGACCACAGTCAGCATTTTAGCAGACACCAAAAAATAGCAACCGCTTTATGTTATTGCTGCTTGTGTTCTTTTATATCTGAAAGGTCTTTGATATCTTCCAATGTATATCTGTGAATCACTAAACAAACAAACAAACAAGCTTAACATGAAAAAAGAGTAGTTCAGTGTCCATACCACAGTAGTTCCATTTGGTCTCCCTCATTTCGATCTGAATGAACCAGGGTAGGGGTCTGCTATTTTCTTGCCATGTTAAACAATGTCAGTGAGTTTTAAATACAAGTCAGTCAGTCCATCTAGTTCCAAGCACGGAGACCAGGACACGCGACAAGCTGACCGATCTGTTTGGCTGTCTAGTTTTGTCTGAAAACTTTCGATTTGAATGCCCAGCTGATGGAATGTGTGGGTTAAAATTAGGTTGTAGTTTTGGTGTAAACTTCTTAACCACTCATTTTTTTTCCTTCAAAAAGGATTCCGTTTGAGAGAAGAATCCTAAGCTAAATTTCATTATGCAAAAAATACAGCTAAGCATTGAGGAATTAGTCAATGAGTCCAATCAGAGTCTGGACTAGAATTTGGTCCAGTGATGTGGTTTTATTCAAGAGAAGTGACTGTTCATGTCCTTGCTTACATTAAAAATGGAGGAATTTGCTATTGCTTAGACCGGAGAACAAACTTGCTAGCTTGATTTTACTGGTGGTGGTAAAAAGTTAGACAAAAACTTCTTGGAATGGTTTTAGGAGTTTTCTTGGGAATAGTAGCTTTTCTACATTGAATCTTTCTCCTTTAATTCCATTCCAGTAGTAAAATAGGAAACTAACATGCACAATGGTTTGAGACCATAGTCTCATTCCAAGGGCAAGCACTGTGTAAATAAATCTGGATAATCTAAGCTTCTGCTTAAATTATCTAAATTAGATCTTAATTCCCAAATTTGGCAAATAAGATTTAGTCCTTTGCAATCGCTGGATTAATGGGAATAAGACTGTCAGGTTTTTTTTTCTTTCGAGTGAAGGTCTTT
The DNA here is from genome assembly GCF_922984935.1 of Meles meles. Taxonomy (NCBI): domain Eukaryota; kingdom Metazoa; phylum Chordata; class Mammalia; order Carnivora; family Mustelidae; genus Meles; species Meles meles. The sequence goes on from NC_060071.1 coordinate 73,860,637, forward strand.
GGGATGCCTGGGTGGCTCAGTCGTTAGGAGTCTGCCTTCAGCTCAGGTCATAATCCCAGGGTCCTGGGATTGAGTTCAGCATCAGGCTCCTTGCTCAGCAGGGAGTTTGCTCCTCCTTCTGCCTGCTGCTCCCCCTGCTTGTGCTCACTCTCTGACAAATAAATAAATAAAATCTTTGAGGTGAAGGTCTTTGGTAGTATCTATAGAATCAAAACATTTTCAAAGGGTTCCTCTTAATCTTCTGATTGTTCTGATAATACTGTATTATAAGTAGACGACTGACTTTATATTAAATAATTTCATTAAGTTCTTTAAAAGATTGAATCAAGAAAATTTGAATATGTATTTCCTTAAAGGTCATCAGATATATAGATCTCTAATCAACTAAAATGTACGTAACAACAAACTACTCTGCTGGGGTTTACAACTTGAAACATTGTAGATTCTTAATAAGTGTTTCCTGGTGAATTTTTAAAATTAATTAGAAATAGGTGTATAATGTAAAGGATGAAGTTTTAAGTGTCATCCTCATTTAGAGTATTTTAGGTAGTATTTACATTTTGATAAAATGGAAAAATATTGTTGTATCATGTACATTTAGTCTACGGGAGGTCAGACATCTGGCTATTTGGGAATAGATTCATTCAACAAACATTTACTTACTTAATATGCTAGGCCCATGAGGAACAAAGACACACAAATGAAAAGCTGCACTCTTCCTTTTTATAATCTAACAGTTGGGTTCCATGTAGACAGTTTTAATATTAGGGAACCACCATTCAAGTTTAAAATATGACAGTGCAGATCTCTATCCACTGAAAAAGGGAGATGACAATGAGCTTTGCTCAGATTGAAAACCTGAATGTTCTAACCAGAGGAGAATCCGAGTCTGGGGTCCCTAGTGATCAGTCGTGTGTCAGCTTAAGTCATCCAACAAATACTTACTGAGACTCTGCTAGGTAAAGACCCTAGCTACAAGTCAGAGGCCAGAGATGAGCGAGCGATATGCATAACTAGGTTCCCATCAGAGTCCCAGCCAGGAGAGAAGAGTATGTGAGGAGAAAGTACAATATTGAATTATTGTAACACAGTGTGACTCTTTCATTTACATGTATATCTTATACCCTCCATCTGAGAAAAGACTGTTCTCGGAGGGGAGAGACTTGGGTACGATATTCAGGAAATACTTTGCTTGCAATCGCATTAAGCTGCTCTCTGCCTGTCGGATTTGGGAAGGATGATCTGGGCCTGCAGAGATTTTGGGAGGCTCTTCCATACCCTAAGAGGAGCAATGAATACTACACTGCGTGTTTGTGCAGAAATAGCCTCCCAGATGCCAACAGCTGGGACCTCTTACCCACTGTCCTAATGCAGAAGCTGTTGCATTCCAGGCTATGTGTACGCCCTAGAGAAACCTGTGCATGGGAAGGTTCATAGCGGCACTGCTCACAGTAGTCTCAAACTGGAGCCACCCAAATGTGCACCAACAGTAACATCAGTAACTAAACCATGAGATGTGTGTGCTACTGCATACCATGCGAGCTATAGCGGCATGTCGCAACGTGGGTGAAGCTTCCAGACACAATACTGAGCAAAAGAAGAATATAGAAGTAACATAGGACTCGATTGTTAAAACCAGGTAAAATTGATCTTTATTATTTGGGGATATGAGATTAGGTGGCAAAATTATAAAAAACAAGGGAGTGATTAGCACAAGACAGAAGAATGTTAATCTCTGGAAGTGAGGGAGGAGGCCCAAGAGAAATTTCTGAGATGCTAACACCCTGTTTCTTGTCTTGTGTTGTGGTGACATATTTATTTGTGCACTTTTCTGTGAAGTCTTTTCTTAGTGGGAGAATGGGAAATGTGTGGCCATGTCCTTTTCCCAGTGCCACCCTCTGGGGACGTGGTGCCCAGGGCAGAGAGAGGCTCTGGGGAAGTGGACCCAGATGCAGGTTCGGGGATGGCTCAAGAGACTTAGCTCTGAGTTCCAGTTTCATCACTTATTAGCTACACACCATTGGCCCTCTTTAATCTGTTTCTTCATCTGCAAAATAGGCATAAACACACCTACCTCACCAGAGTGCTATGACGATCACAAGAGAAAAATGAATGTGAAACTGCTTTGTATATTGTAACTAACTTAAGTGCTTTTAAATTATTACACCTTCTTAACTCTCCTTGACTTTCCCTGACCCCAAGCTTCCCCCAAACCTGTAAAACCAAGAACCCAGAGAACCAGTGATTTGAGGAAACTACCAAAAGGAGCTCAGGAAGAACCACCCCAACAAAGCCAATTTTCCCACTTTTCCTTCCCCCGCTGGGCACCATGGGACCTTAGTCTGTGCCACGAGTGGATTCTGACCAGAGCTCACATTTCCGAAGAGAAAGCATGGGACTAGAATATTCCTGGCTAGCAAAATGATCACTAACCTGAAACTTAGGAATTCCTGGTTACACCCCTGCCCCTCAACTCCCACTTCCTTTCAAGCTGAGACGCTGACAAACCATTTCCTTTTTTGGGGGCTTTAACCCCTCACTGAAGGGTTTGAACTCAGTGGTTTATTTCTCATAATGGTTTGTTTGGGTAAGGCCGTTCACTTCTCTGGGGCTCAGTTTCCCCTTCTGTCAAGTGAAGGGGTTGGGTTCATATCTATGGCTCTCAATTCGGACTGCTAATGAAAAATCACTTGGGAAGGTTTTTTAAATTTTTATTTATTTTTTTTTTTAGCTGGGGGTCGTGGTATGGAGGGAGAAGGAGAGAGAGAATCCTAAGCAGGTTCGAAGCCCAGCATGGTGCCCCGTGCGGGCCAGGCGGGCTCTATCTCATGACCCGAGGTCATGAACTAAGCAAAAATCAAGAGTCAGACCCTCAACCAGCTGAGCCACCCAGGCATCCCAGATTTTTTTTTTTTTTTCCAATATCAACATGCAGGCCCTGCTCCAGACATGGCTGAGAACCATAGTACAATTAGCATATGACAACATGATGTCCCCAGCGCAAGAATGGTAGACACAGTGAGCTGTCACTTAGGCTCCTGATCCAAAGCTCCAGGGGTGCCAGTTCTTGTGCTTGCCCCCCATAGGCTGACCTCCTTTTTCAAAGATCCAGGGACGACTTCTAACATTTGCAACATAAACGTCTGGGGGGACTTGTTAAAAAATACTCTCCACCTCACTCACCATTCACAGATCCTGACCTGGGAGCCCACTGTGGGAGAAGTCCAGTGAGGAAGAGCCTGTTGTGGGAAGGAGCTCAAGTTAAAGGCCATGAAAGAGTCTTCCCTCAGACCCCTCAGGGAGCAGAGAACAGCATTAACTGAGTGCTCTGTTTAAGTGGGCATGAAAGCCCCCTACAACACTAGGCTAAATCAGATCAACAGGACAGCCCGTACAACACTAGATCAGATCAGATCACTAAATCAGATCAACAGGACACACAGTTCTCTGGAAAGGTTTGGAAGAACCAGACACGGGGCACTTGGCATCAGCTTCACATTCCCACCTTTAGTCACTCTGTGATGAGGCCCACGGCACTTGGAAGTGCATAATGACTGTGTTCTTGAAGTAAAGCCTTGTTGGCCATCTCATGGGACTGGGAATTGATGCCTGCCCTAAACAATTTTCACTGAACACTAGAGAAATATTGGAATAGTTCTGAAAATTCTGAATAAGTCTGATAGTGTGGAGTGGTAGCAGTTTCTTTTGGAGTTATCTGAATAATTATATGACACCCTATGTTTGGTTATCCATAGATCTTGTTGATGATTCTTTCAGGGTATGATGTTCTAAGGGAACCATAGTGGTCCCTATTTTTCTTCCACTGCCCAGGACCCAGCCAGCCCTTAGGGTGGCACCACCATCACACCTACCCCCAAGACTAAGAAGAAATGTAGGATGAAGGAGACAGAAAGAGTGGGATGAAGAGAGGAAATAAGTTCAAAAAAGGAAGAGGGCAGAGCACATGGATGAGGCAAAGCAGGAGGGAGAAGGAGAGGGGTATAGAAGCACTCCAGGTGCACCTGACTGGCTCAGAGGAACCTGGCTGGTCAGAGGAGCGCATGACTCTTGATCTCCAGGTTGTGAGCTCAAGCCCTACACTGGATGTAAAGATTACTTTAAAATAAAATCTTTAAAAAAAGAAGGCATTCCAGAGACATTTTCACCTCCAGAGCAACACTGGAATGAGTTTCAATTAAAAAAAAAAAATTCCTGGTTTACCTTGCTTCACCCCATCTCAAACTTACTGTTTTTTTTTTTCTTCCATTTTTTCCCCCCAAACTTACTTGAAAGGATACTTCTGCCAAGTCTACTTTACCAAAGCAAAGCACAGACTGGAAGGGATTATCTAAGTTGTTTTTTTTTGTTTTTTTTTTTTTAATGCTTTCATTTGAAAAGTGCAGGTAATTGGTATAAAATTTTTCACCTGAGTTTTTATTTGCTAACATTGCCATGGGCTTCTGCCATTTCCCCATGTTTGCTTTTGTCCTTTTGTAAAATTTTCCTTACCCTCATGGACCGAGAGCCCCAAGTAAACAATCTCCTTAGTTACAGAACTAAATGACTGACTTACCTGGTATTGAGGATGTGTCTTCATAATTCCAAACCAAAAGAAGAAAGCCAGTGAGCAACAGGATCAGCATGGTGGCCACAGGCATGACTTCGGGCATCATGCTGGTGATGTTATAATGCATTGGGTTCAGCATTTCCAAAACCATCCTTTGTTCCTGGATCTCAGGAGAAAAAACTTAAAGTCCTGCGGAAATCAGAGGAGAGAAAAAAAAAATTTAGAGAATCCCCAAAAGGTTACATCCAGGACTCCCGTTGCTTCTTCAGGGGATGCTGTAGTGCGGAAATCAGCATTTGTTTTATAAAGTGATTGGACACCCAGACAAGATAAACTTGTGGTTACAAGTCAAAACAAGCCAAAGAGAGATCTTTTGGCTTCAAGTGCAGCATTTCTGACCTTGGTAGAGTCTCAGGTTTGTTTAGACACTTGGTTTGATAGAACCTTATCATCTTGCCCTTGAGTGGGTAGAGGGGCTGAATTCCCAATTGAGAATCAAATTTCTTACCAAAATATAAGAAAATGAAGCTCGTTCCAGAGGTAGAGCCGTTCTGTGACTTCATCAGCAGATACTGCTTAGGCAATCTTTTTCTCTTGACATCAAATCAGTTTTTTAAAAAGTAACATCTAACTCCCTTCCTTGCTCAAACTTCCTTCCCCCAAAGAGTGAGCTTCCCGAGCAAGAATTGTTCCTTGGGCATTGCCTCCTGTTGGGTTGTTTCTTGAATTCAGTGTGGCTCAGGACGATCTTTCTCTATTGGCTTTTTTTTTTTTTTTAAAGATTTTATTTATTTATTTGACAGATAGAGATCACAAGTAGGGAGAGAGGCAGGCAGAGAGAGAGAGAGAGAGAGAGAGAGAGGAGGAAGCAGGCTCCCCGCCAAGCAGAGAGCCCGATGCGGGGCTCGATCCCAGGACCCTGGGATCATGACCTGAGCGAAAGGCAGAGGCTTTAACCCACTGAGCCACACAGGCGCCCCATTTCTCTATTGGCTTTAATAAGGCTTAAAATCTCTTGCACCACAGGCAGGATGAAGCAGTGTCCACAGGGGCCAATGTCAGAGACAGTAGGAGAGAAGAATGAGAGAGGGAGAATCAAGGCAGATGAGAAAGAGAAGGAATGGAGAGGAGGAAGAAAGGACAGAAAGAGTAGAATGCTGCCAGCGATAGGCTCAGGTCCCACTTGTGCTTTGTCCACAGCAGCTAACCTCCTGTGCAAGGTAACTTTCAATTTGATTTGCTGGTTCTGTCGTATTTCTCAACAATGTAATGTTGAGACTGTCTCTTCAGTAGGGTTTTCTAAGACCAATACCCACAGAGGAGAGCTTCAGGGATAGTGGTTTGTTGAAGAACCTAGACTGAATAAACTTGCATACCAAGGCAAGAGCCGCCATTCAGTGTGGTTCTGATGCCAGACGACTTCTCTGAGGATTACCCTCCCTTGGAAAGTGACCTGAGTTTGCAAGACTTGTAATGGCTCTGAAACAGTTTTTGGCAGGATTTTATCTAGGAATAGCTCTAGATTCTTAACCACATCTTCTAATTGGGTTATGGATGCTCTGTGAACTCCCTGAAATGCTGCATGAAGTGTTATGTCTCCTCACCTGAACTTTTAGAAGGAAAGAACTTTCATCAGATTCTTAAAAGGAGTACATAGTTACATTTCTCCCCTGATCTATGTGAGATCTTTTATTTATTTTTTAAAATTTATTTGACAGAGAGAGAGAGGGGGGGAACACAAGCAGGGGGATTAGCAGGCAGAGAGAGAGGGAGAAACAGACTCCCCGCTGAGCAGGGAGCCTGATGTGGGGCTCTATCCCAGGACTCCGGAATCATGACCTGAGCCAAAGGCAGAGGCTTAAACCACTGACCTACCCAGGCACTCCTCGATCTATATGAGATCTTAAATATCCAGTTAAAAACCCATTTCTGGGAATTAGAGAAATTTCATAATATGGTTGAATTTATTTACTTGCTTGATTCATACTATTGATTCATTCTATTATTGCACCATTTAAATAATTGTATTTTTAAAGATTTTATTTATTTATTTGATAGAGATCACAAGTAGGCAGAGAGGTAGGCAGAGAGGCAGGCAGAGGCAGGCAGGGGCAGGGGGAAACAGGCTCCCTGCTGAGCAGAGAGCCTGATGCTTCGGGGCTTGATCCCAGGACCCTGAGATCATGACCTGAGCTGAAGGCAGAGGCTTAACCCGCTGAGCTACCCAGGCACCCCCATTTAAATAATTATTAACAGTTAAGTGCAAGGCATTGAAAGTGCCGGTATGTGTATTGGGCAATTTGGGTGGTTTGTTTGTTGGTTGGTTTGTTTGCTTGTTTGTTTAAAGATTTTATTTATTTTCTTTGACAGAGATCACAAGTAGGCAGAGAGACAGGCGGAGAGAGGGGGGGAAGCAGGCTGCCCACCGAGCAGAAAGCCCGATGCAGAAAGCCCGATGCGGGGCTCGATCCTAGGACCCCGAGATCATGACCTGAGCTGAAGGCAGAGGCTCAACCCACTGAGCCACCCAGGTGCCCCCAATTTGGGTGGTTTTTTTTTTTTAAAGATTTTATTTATTATTTATTTGACAGAGAGAGAGATCACAAGTAGGCAGAGAGGCAGGCAGAGAGAGAGGAGGAAGCAGGCTCCCTGCGGAGCAGAGAGCCCGATGCGGATGCGGGGCTCGATTCCAGGACCCTGAGATCATGACCTGAGCAGAAGGCAGGGGCTTAATCCACTGAGCCACCCAGGCGCCCCAATTTGGGTGTTTTTAAATGTATATAAGATGAGGCTGAAAAGTCAGAAGTGTGTCTGTTATCATCTGGTTCCTTTGTTAACAAGGAGCTGCTTTGAAACAGGTTGAGTTTTAGGTATTGAATTTCCATTGTGGAATTTTACAACATTCTGAATAAGCTTTCTGTGACTTTATGACAGCCAGGACCTTCAAGGCTTCTGTTGATATTAACGAAACCTGAACCCCTTGTTAAAAGTGTAAGTGCACTGGGTGTGATGCCAAAACAATGAACACTGTTATGCTGTAAATAAACAAATAAAAATAAATAAATTAAAAAAAAAAGTGTAAGTGAAGGGGCGCCTTGGTGGCTCGGTCATTTAAGCTTCTGCCTCCGGCTCAGATAGAGATCCCATTGTCCTGGGATCCAGTCCCATCGAACTCCCTACTGAGTGGGGAGTCTTCCTCTCCTCTCCTGCTCCTCCTCCTGCTCATGCTCTATCTCATCCTTTCTCTCAAATAAATAAAATCTTAAAAAAATTTTTTAGTGTATTTTGTATTGGGTCTCACTATTTTTTTCACTTCCATATACATTTAAAACCTGTAGTGTGAAAGTTTTTAATGATTCAACAAAAATTTTAAAGGTCATAGAACACGTGTATTCTTTTCTCTTGATTTGTAGAGATTTTATTTTATTTATTTTTACAGTTTCACTTTTTATGGTCTTTGTTATAGTCTTGTACTACTGTGTAAAGCAAAGACTGCCTGTATGTCTAAATGCTTAATAGGGCTTAGAAGCCTGGTTCCTCATCTGGTTGCTCCTTCCTCATCTTTCTCAAGATGAGTGTGAGAATTTTTTTTTTTAATGCTACAGACCATTTACTCTCTGTCAGACATTGTTCTAAGTGCTTTAAATACTAAGTCATTCATCCTCACAACCATCCTGAGCTAAGTAAGATGATCCCTATTTTACAGATGAGGAAATGGGAAGTGTGATAAGTAGGGCACCCAGCTTGTTTGCTGCAGAGTTGGGATTAAAGTCCATGTAGGCTGTCCCTGGAGCCCATACCCTTTTGGTTTTCAAGTTTTTATTTACATTCCAGTTAGGTTAACATACAATATAACATTAGTTGCAGGTGTAGAATCTAGTGATTCATCACTTACATACAACATCCAGTGCAGAGCCCATGCTCTCAGTCATGCCATTTTAATACCTATTATGGGATTTATTGGGTCTCTACATTCAGGGACTTTTCAATTCTAAGCTATTTATGTTCATTTGGAAGCTATTCAGAATGACTTAAAGGAGTAAGCTTTTCAGACCTTTGAATACCACACCTGGAAAGGTCCTTTCAAATTCTTTCCTTGCAGATTTTCCTGTTCAGTAGAACATTCTAATGGGCTGCACAGACAGGTTGGTTGAACAGACACCTTTGGGCAGTGGTACAGGAATGTAGGAAAGTCCTAGAACGTCTTAGGGGATGCTTCGGTGTCCTCTGTGCCATGAATACCTCCCCCGCCCCTGCCCCCAAATACACATACACACACACATGGCCCTCAAGTGCCATGTTCCTTCAAAAGCCATCTCAAGTATTTGGGACTCCAGGCATTTCTTTGCCAAGCAGTTTCTACTCTTCACTCATTGGGCATCCCACATGGGTCCGGTACCAAACAGGAAACAGATCTGTGTTTCTGTGCTCTGTGAAACCACGGGTATCCTAACACCTTCACTTACTGCCCCATAACCTCAGGATGAGGAAATGTCAGTCCTACACCCAGAGTCCCAGTGCAGGGCAAAGATTGCTGGGGACACTGCAGAGCCTCGGTGTCCTGGTGCCCTGAGCTCAGGACACACTCTGAGCCCTGCAGTACCAGGAGGGGTTCCCAGATGTCCTAATACAGGCTTGACCCTCTGCAGGGTGGGGAAGTAGCCCCCAGGCTTGCAGGAGTACCACCCGGCCGGGCCAGATCCTACCAAATCCTGCCTTGCAGTATGGGGGCAACCTGTCCAGGGGACCCTTCCACCCTGGGTCTGTGGGCCAGGTGCCAAGCCTGCCCTTCCTTTCCTTCTCGTCACTATACCTGGTCTGCTCCTCTTGTACCCACTCACACAGAAATGTGACCCAGCTACCTTGGTTCTCCCTGTAAGTCCCTTACAGAATAAAATGAGGCATTCATCCTTAAAAGTTCTCTCCTTTTGTTACTTCTCCTTCTTGGAGGGCAGTTCTCCAAGGCCAAAGATCTGTGTCTTTCTCCTTCAAGACTATATCCCATTCCCAGAACAGTGTCCTGGACTTTACTTTGTATATGCTCACTACAAGCCTGTTGCCTGGGTTTGCAGTCTCCATATTCATTCAGGTTTTACTCCTCGGTGCAATCTCCCTGAGACCCTTCTTCTCAGACCTTCTCTTTCAGTCTGTCCTGTGCACTGTTGCCAGACTTCTTTTCAATTCAGTTTTCATGACATCAGTTCCTTGCTAAGCCTCTCCTTGCTTCTAGTTGATTGCAAGGCTTCCAAATTCATCCTCATTCAGACTTATTTCTTGGCTTTCTGCACCAACATTCTGACTCCTCACTGACCCACAGACATCCTACCTGGGATCTCTTCCTCATGCCTTTCCTATCTCCCCAACTTGGCTGGTTCTGCCCCACAGGTCTCACAGGAAAGATATGCTTCCTCCTCTCCCATTTCTGAGCCATCTCTTACCTGGTATAAATACCCCTCCCTCCTTTCTTTGATATTAGTTCTGGGACATTCTTGCTTTTGACTGCCAAGTCACTCTATAACTCAAGAGTCATGGTTTCATTAAACAAGCATTTATTAAAGATATTGTCTGAGCAAGATGCTATATTCAGACATGAGAGGCATAAGGCAAGTTTCAAGGAAGGTGGTGTTAAGCCAGGACCTGGTGGGAGGATGGCAAGTCTCTAGGGTGACAGGCAGAGTTGCCCATGAACTGCTACATCAAGGAAACACAACTGGAAAGAAACTCTGAGATCTTCCAATAGTATAGTTTTCTCTCTTGAAAAATGAACCAACCACCTGAGGTCCAGGGAAGTAAATATCCACTCATCAGTGGTCCCTTAAAGAGTGGAAAATGTTTACCCACATGCACATTCTACAGTATGATTTCCATGATGCTTTCCTACTAGGGTCATGACACTGCAGATTCTAGTCATTCTTTCCAGCAAGCTTCCAAGTGAGTCTCTGGGAATTTCTTGTTCTGGAGAAGGAGAGATAATAAGAACCACCAGGGGACACCTGGAGGGAAAAACAATGTGTGGTCGGCCTGGACTCCCCTTTAGGGATCTCTGGCAAGACCTGAGCCACTGGCACTCCAAACACAAAGGGAAGACTATTGACATTGTGTTAAAGGCAAGTGTCCCTCTCGAATAATTGCACAGCTGCCCAAACCCACATTTCACATGAGCATGCAGATCCAAAGCTCTTGGGCATCAGGCATGGCTCGGGCTTTCTTCCTCATCTTTGAGGTCCCATGACTTCAGTGCATGTTTGTGGAAATACTCTTTCCTTTGCAAGAGCTTACTGGCCAACTACCAGTTGGCCTGGCTGCTCTGTTACTTTCATCTTTGCCCCTCTGAGAGTACCCTCTTGTCCCTCAGATACCTAATCCATTGTCTTCCCAATGGGCTATATCTGATATCTCCTCCCAAGACAATGTTTTAAAACATCATTAGCAGAGATCCCTGGCAAAACCTTCTAGATCTTGACATTAAAAGCTTTTCAGGGGGCACCTGGGTGGCTCAGTGGGTTAAAGCCTCTGCCTTCGGCTCGGGTCATGATCCCAGGGTCCTGGGCCCTGGGCCCGCCATGGGCCGTTCAGTTTTATGAGACCCAACATGTTATCTGCTCTCTGAAGGAACAGGCAGCAGAGTTTTTCAACCTCATCTTGGCTTTTAAACTGAAGAGGGAAAAAGCAGAAGTGACACATATCACAGGAAGGTTTGGAGAGGGGGCCCGAGCTCAAGTCTCAGTGGCTGACCAGCTCTGTGAGCTTGTTTGCTTCCCAAGCCTCCCTGAGCCCTGACTGAGGAAACCAAGTCTCTCTACCTTCGGACATGGAGACAAGGGTTAAAGTGAAACCTCCAGAGCCAGCACCAGTGGTGTTGGCTGGTGCTCCTCAGGCTCAGACTCTCTGTGGCACATGGAATTGTGGGACTCCAGGACTCTGGGAGCAACTATGCCAGGTCCCCAAGTGGGATCGCCTAGGGTAGCCCTGATGCCACCAGCTGGAGGCCCAGAGAGAGAACCTCTTTCTTGTGGCGAGATCCAGAGTCCTCCCTCAGCCTTGGTGTCCAAGATTTACTCCACTGAGGTCCCAAGTGGCCCTGCTTTAGCTTACCTACCTGGATGTGATAAGCTCTTCTAAGGGCAATAACGAAGCTGGCTCCTGTATAGAACATCCAGCTACCTCTGCAGTGGGATGTCTTTTGTCATTACCACAGCATAAGTTCCTCCAGGGCTAACAGTCACATCTCTGTCCTCTCTGTGACTCCCATGGAGCCCACATGAGTGCCTTGTGCCTAGTAAGTGCTCAGTAAATGTCAGTGACATGAATGGTTAGCAGGTTAAACTTTGGGGCCTGGGTTGTTAAAACATGATGTACTCACACACCCGCAAGGGAATGTTTTCCATATCCTATCTGTGCTTACATATGCCAAGTTTCAGCAATTCAGTGGCCTACAGCCACCACCCAAACAGTCAGATAACAGCGGCTGGCCTTTACTTGTGAGCTTATCTGTTGTTGAGCAAACTAGGCCACAGAGATGGCCTAGAGCAGGGCCAGTCTCTGACAAGGGAGCCACTGGCTGACCCCAAGTGCTCACATTACTTAACCCCTCTGGACCTCCTTTCCTTATCTCAAACACAGGGATTGGGCCATATGACCTTTTCTAGTTCTGTGTCTGATTCCCAGAATTCTTACCCTTTATCTTAGCTTCCCCTCCTGGTTCTCTCTCCATCTTCCTTGATTCTTTTTCCTTGTTTATCATTGCCTTACGCCAGCCAGGGGTGCCCATAGGCCCAGGTATCCAGAGCAAAACTGGAATGTCAGGGAAGCTGGGGTGCTGTAGCTCTTCTCATTCTCCTTAAAGCCCCAGGCCCATTCTGAGAACCAAATGAAAGAACTTAGAGAACTGCAGTCTGGGAAACACACTCAGGAATCAACATGCAGTGCTTTTGAATACAATTCTGGATTCTGGACCCCCTAAGGCCCATTCACAGACTTTAAATTAACAACCTCTGGAGCCAGTTCCTTTTTCCACTTTCCACGTCAGTTTCCCAATATCCCAGAGACCCTTTCCACATCAAAACTACCTTCACTGACCAGTAGAGTGTGATTTTCAGATTGTGAGTGGAATTTCCTTTGGGAATTTTACATTTCTTCTGGACCCTAAATCTACAGGTGAAAGAAACCTTAATGATAAGGTGGTAGATTAAGCATCCAGTGGAACTAGTTAGAAAAAATTAACAGGAGAATGTCTGATAACCCTGAAATCCCAGTCGTGGCCTACCTCTCACTAACACTGTCTATGGCTGTACTTTAACCCTTGGTAGGCATCAAGGCTCATAAGATCTGTGGACTTCTGCCATGGAAGGTCCCATCTCATGGGAAAACACACATGCAGGCAGACTACTGTGCTCACTCCCCAAGTTTCGTATCTACAACATCCTATGCACTATTCTACGCTCTAGGAATATATAAGTGAACAAAATGAGGTCCATGCCTTCAAGGAGTTAATTTGGACAATACAGAGCCACCTGTATTACCGTTCTCGTAAGTCAAATTACAAGTTTAACCATGGGCATCCTTAGGAAGACAAGAGAAACTGATTATTGTGGGAAGGTTGGGTATGGTTTAGTGAGCAGGCTTTGAAGGAGGAGCATTATTTTCAAGGTATCAAATTGAAGGAAAGGCATTGCAGCTTAAGAGAATGAGAAAAGAATTGACAGGGGAAACTCAAAGCTGTTTCTGCATCCCTCCCCATGCCATTAGTTTTCCTGTGTTCAGATGGATGCCCATCACTGTTTATGTTCACTGCTACAGCCCTGCCTCAGTTTCTTCATCAGAATAAAAGGGAGAAAAAGAGTTTCTTGATGTGGTAACTATAAAGAGATATAGCATGTTGAGACCTTATTAGTGTCTCTACCATGTAGTAAGAGTTCAATAAATGTTATTATTAGTCTCCAGTGTCCAGCAAAAACGTAGACTATAAGGGACAGTCCTAGGAATAGCTAGAAGCAGCAATCTCTGGACTGGTGTGGTGTCCTGGGGGTCACCAAAGACATCTGTGCTTTGGGGCAAGTCACTACACCTCCCTGCACCGTAAGCCCCATTTGTGGGTGGTCTGGAGGTCAATGATTCTATGACCTTTTGTCATGGAGCAATTGGGGATCATGTGAGAGAGGCTGAGGTGGCCTGAACAGAACTGCAGAGTTGCAGAATAACTGATGTTTGCCTCCAGCTCCCTTCCTCGCCCAGACTTCCTTTTCTGTGTTATTTGCCCACATTTTGTATCCACCCACTTTCTTCTCCCCAGTCATAAGAAATCATCTCATCAAAATAATTGGTCTCCAGGGGCTAATCTTTCAACTTGTTCTCCCTCCTAGGGATATTTTAACAGGTGCCTGGAGCAGTTTTTTGGAGGGCACAAAAGAAATGTTTGGCATTCTCTCAGCTCTCTGGGAGCCTGCGGTCTAGTAGGAGAAGAAAACTAATAAGCATGACACGGTTGACAAGTACAAAACGATATTAGCACAGAGATGTGGCCAAAGAAGTCTTTGCATGAATGGTGAGACTTGTTCTGGGCCTTGAAATGTGGTTGGAGTGTTAACGGTAAGAAGACAGGGTTTTGTAGGTGCTTGGAGGCAGGAATGAGTAGAGTGGTTGGGGATAACGAGACTGAAGAAGCTGGATCCATACTGGGAAGCATTACTATCTACTGGTGGAGCTCTAAGCAGGGGTGGGGATGATGAGGGAGGGTACAAGAGAGGCAGGATTCTCTTAGCTGACCCCCTGGCTTCTAGCTTGTTCATGTACTAGCTTGTTCATGTGCTAGGAAACTAGGGGAAGGTTTGAACAAACAGAAAATTCAACTAACTAAACTGCCTATGTGAGTGCAGGCATCCTCAGAACCAATTGTGAGCCTTGTAAAAATGTTTTAAATTCACATCTAATTTCACTTACGGCTCATTTTCAACATGCACTGGGTTTGATCATCCATTTGTTCCACCACTCATGGCTTCAAATGACCTTTTACAGCTTCCCAAATCAAGTCTATCATTTGTGAACGAAGAATTGGCCCCTTGAGATATGTGTAGGAGAATTCGGGCAATCCCCCCTCAGTTCTGGTGAATTCTTGGCTAATATTTCTTTGGTTTTTGTCTCTCCTCCATTCTCAGTATTTTTGCTTCCTAGAATACCAGTTAGACAAATATTGAGCCCTATGGATCCATTCTTCATGTTTCTTAGCTGCTCTTTTTATATTTCCCATCTCTTTTACCTCTTTGTGCTACATTCTGAGATAATTCCATGATTGAATCTCCCAGGTCTTCAACTGTTATTTGGCTTTCAGTCTATCCATTCAGATTTCCATTTCAAAAATCAAACTATTAACATCCATTTTATATTAATTTCTTTATGGATGGCAATATCTGCTGATATCTCTGAGGTTGTTTTTCAGTGTATTATAGGGCCCTGTTTTCATTGACCAGTAAGTCTTATTTCCTCAGGTGCAAACTCTTCTGTTTACAGTTTGTGACTTCGTCCTATGGTGTTGGCATTCATCAGATTTTGGTGAGTCTTAATTACGTGCTCATTTTTGTGGCTGAAATTCCCCGTAAGGCATCTGGCTGCCTCTGTTTGTCCACCTTTTGGGGGAGGAAGAGAAGAGACAGGACATTCTGGTGCAGTTTGTATTCCAATCTGTTTACAGGAAGAGTGAGAAAGAGGTGAAATGTGCCACTAGTCAGAATATCTTAGAGTTAGGTTTCTGGGCTTGGGTGTACCCTGCACCTCCCGCTCCAGCCCTCTGTGCCAATAGCTCCTTTGGGAAGAGTCCTTACATTAGCTACTGCTTGATAAGGGGGAAGGAGATATTCAGGAACTCCTGAAGCCAATTCCTCAACATGCTTGTTGCCCCTAGTTCCCTCCTGCTCTCATGAATCTACTTTCTCCACATAGGGAATCCCATTCAGTTTTGTCTTTTCATTGTAGGGATGCTCTTCAGTGTGTATGTTGATTTGTTTCCTCTATCAGGTCAGTCCTGTCAGATTTTATACTTTCAGAATTCCTGGCCCAAGGAGAGCTCCCTTCTTGTTTTAGAGTTCAGTTGTAGGTTTTAAAAATATCTTTTCTATCAATTCCAGAGATTTGGGGTGACAAAGAAAGGCTGTAATGTGTGCTTCACCTACCATCTTGAACCAGGAGTTTATTCAGGAGATTACAAGTGTCACAGGCTTCTGAAAGCAATTCCAAAGAAGCGACTCTGGGGATGTGTTGGCTTCTGTCATTGAAATGAGTGAGTAGGCTGCATAGGAGTGTCATCTGCTTGGTCCTGTAATGTCTGATGTAATAGTTACTCATCAGTCGTGTGGCTCTGAGGCCAGACCCTGTGACAATAAGGCAGCATTTTTTATTTCAGAGGTGCTCTAGACTTCATCCACAGAGGGTGCAGAGTTGGATATGGTAAACAGAGGAAGCAGCAGGGGATAAAGAACAAAGAGTGATATACTCAGGAGACCCAGGAGAGCAAATATAGGTCAGACATGGAGGTCTGTGACCCAGCTGGAGGGAAAAGAAACAGGCAGAAATGCACACACATAAAAATGGCTTCTCCCAGAGTGGGTGGAATAGTGAACATGGGAGATTGTGGCCAGGCATGAGAATTCTAATAAAATGATCAACATTTCTCTAATGCAGGGTAAACTTGGGAAAAGATAATGGGTGAATCCTTCATAAGTGTTAGAAACAGTTTGCACAAGGCTCTGAATGATCTGTGACCAGTTGAAACTTGAAAGTGAGACAATCAGCATTGTTAGAGTTTTTATGACATGCTATGTTGTCATAATGGGGAATAATTCACTTTACAGCCCCATACTGTGTGACTTGAGGCAAGTTACTAAACCCATCTGAGTCTTCAGTTTCCTTCCCAGTAAAATGGAGATTATAGAGTGTTCTTCCTTGAGATAACTTAGATGAAATATCTACATACACTGTGATAGAGTACAAATGGCAGGCATGATTTTGCCTGATGCTCCTTCTCTCTTGGGAATTCAGAAGCAAAGCAGAAATGAACAATCTATAGAGTCCCTTGAAAGAGAGAAACCCTCAGGTAAGCATTCCAGGGATCCCTGCAAGGCTCTGAAATGCCACAGCCAGTGAACTAGACATGTTCTCTCAAGGAGTCTACTCCTTCACCAAGGGCCTTCTGTTCTAGGTACTACACCAGGTGATGGGCACCTGAGGAACATGGTTGACAGACCCTGTCCCTAGAGCTCATGACCTAGTAGTGAAGGCAGGCCTTGAACTGGTAAGCATAACATTGAGACAAGGTTTATAAGAGAGAAAGCATGCATGGTCCTATAGGAGTATGTAACAGAAAATCCCTTCCAGATTCCCCAGATGAGCTCAGGTGCCTACTCAAGCTCAATCTGAAAGATAGTATTTTCTAGGAGAAGGAATGGCAAAAGGGTGACTTATTCCAGAGAGAGGGAACAGTGTGTGTAAAGGCTCTGGTGTTTAAGAAGAAAATGCTTTTTACCAAAAGTAGGAAAACTTCTTTCCAAATTATGCAGACACTATTCCAGTAATTGGAGGCAGACCTTATTTGTGTGGAGGGTCTCTGGAACAGCTGGGCTGTATGTTCTTACATGGTTTCCTGACTCGTCAGGGGAGTGAAATGGGGGACTGGCCCCATGTGCAGGTGCACTCGCCTGAATGGATTGCCACCATTTCTCATTAAAGTCACTAATGACTTGGGGACAATGAGGGATCCCTGTCTCCCATAAAAACCCAGTTAAAGTAACTCAAAGGAATCTTTACTCAACAGAATATTTTGAGAAGAAATTTCACTTTCAGTTTGTTTTGCTTAAAGTGAACGGGGAGGGAGGCTTTCTGGTGTTCCACTCCTCAGGAAAAGTTTGGAAGCCTTTAACCCCGTGAATGGAAACAGTCCCTGAGGCCTAAGTTTAGCTGAGACAAAAGTTGTGACTTGCCTGCTATTGATCCCAAGTTCTACTTGGAAGCTGATAATAAGGGTCCTAAGATACCAGCCAAGGGGTACAGAGGAAAACTCCCCCTTGCTTGGACATGATGTAGGCAGAGAGTACGTCTGGAAAGCATCCTGAAGGTGACAGGCTCTGTAATGATGGATGAGTAAGGTGTTTGCCAAAGAGCTCTTTCCACACTCCTGCCAGTGCTATAAGAAGCA
This sequence comes from Meles meles, assembly GCF_922984935.1. Classification (NCBI taxonomy): domain Eukaryota; kingdom Metazoa; phylum Chordata; class Mammalia; order Carnivora; family Mustelidae; genus Meles; species Meles meles. Next base: position 73,878,387 of record NC_060071.1, read on the forward strand.
GTCCTTTCCTCACATGGTGGGAACCATACTGAAAATTATTGCCCCAGAAAGGATGAAGTGGCCCAAATAGTTCAGCCAAATCCTGAGTATTATTCCCTCAATTTATGGGAGCCCTAATTTTGCTCATATAGAACCAGACATTCAGAGTTAATATCTTTCCACCAAGAGATACTTACTGGGTAAGGCAGTGTACCTATATCACTGTGGCAGAATCCAAAGTAGGCATTCCTGAAAGAAATGTTCTGTACAGCTTATCAAAAAAAAGCACTGAGCCTAGAGATACTGCCCTCTGTCCACTGCCCCCACTCTAGAGATCTTAAAATGGAAAAAATAAAAATAAAATCTGCTGCCAGCTTAGCTGTACAATCTTTAGGTCTTATGAAAATTATACAAGATTCCATTTACAAAGAATCCAGGAGCAAGTTCAAGAACCTATATTTATGAAGCTCCCATTTCTGTGAAAATCAAGGCAGAAGCCACAGGTTATTTAGCCCAGTTCTCTGACCTGAGAATTTGGAAATTTGGCATTTATAGGAGAGGAAGATATTTACCTTGGCATTCACCCCATAAGACCAGCAGGTGAGGGGTGGGCATGACGGCCCTGCATATATCATTCTGGACTCACCTCTAAAAATTCTGATCCAGTAAAGGCCTGGCTTTGACCTATGTGGTAAATCCCCAATATACCATTTAATAGACCTGTAACCTTGGTTGGGCAAGTTACTTAACCTCTCTGAGCCTCGGATTCCATAGCTTTGTAATGGAGGTAGCACCTACCTTCTAGAATGGTTGGTGAGGATTTTAGAGCTCATTTACTTAAAGCACCTAGTACAATGGCTAATACATATTAATTCCCCAATAAGTGGTAGCGAAACTTAATGGTGAAATGAATACCTGTCAAAAGACAAAGATGTTAAGAAGAAGAAAAATATTCAACTAAGAGCTATGTTTTGAGAAAAGATGTATAGTCAGACAGCTTGGCATTGGAGGTAAGGGGTAGACAGTAGAAAGAGACTCTTGGACTGGTTTGCCCAAAACACTCCCAATGATACCTATTGTCCCTGCTCCATTAATAGTATTCCCTTCACTCTCAAAAGTATTCCAGCTTAGTGATAAATTTTATAATCACCTTAATTATATGTGATTCTTCAGTGTGCTTCCAGAAGAAGTCACCCCCTTCCTTCTGCCTGCAGCATCACAGTACAGTGACTGCAGCTATCTATAATTATAATGGTTGCATTTTATTGAACACCAAGCTTTACCTTGCTACATCCAAGCCTCACAACAAGTCCCATAAAGATTTTACTCTTACATCCATTTACATATGTGGCTTAGAGAGATGAAATAACTTGCCTAAGAGTTCAGATTTCACAAACTATAGAACTTGGGACTGGATGGAGTAGCAAGCTTCTGTGTGGCCTTCAGTCTAGAGAAGGGCAGAACAGGTAGTGATTCTGTGAGAGTGAGGAGAGCCACTCTGGAAATTTCCCTTGCCAGTGGAACTGGTCTCCCATGACCTCCAGGGTCTGAACCACAAACATCTCTGGGAAGGGTGCAGAGCTCAAAGGAATGTTGGCTCTTGGGTTGGTGACCAACAGGAGCTTTGCCTCCATGCCAGAGTGGGAGGAATTCCAAACAGGCCCTATCTTCTTAGACACGGTGCTCCAGTGCCTGAGCCCAGGGCACTGAGGTCAGTCTCAAACAGCACCATTCTCATTGCAGTATTTTCTTCCAAAATAACATCCCAAAGGGCTAAACTATATAAAAACAGCAGCAACATGAGGATCAAACCCTCTTTCCCCTTTGTGGTATCTTTTAGACTATAACTCTCAATCTGTGGGTCCTAATCCTACTTGTGGATCACAACAGACATTTTGTGCCTACCTATATGTATATATCAGTAAATGTAAATAATAATAGCTAACACTTATTGAGCACTTACTGTGCACCAGGAACTGTGCAAAGCACCTTGTAGGTAGTATTCTCACTTAATCCTTATACCAACTCTGGGAGTTAGGCACTAATACTGAAGTCCAGAAACTAGCAATGGCTTTCCCAAGGTCACTGAGCTACTGAGCGGTAGAACCAGACTCAGATCCCGGCAGTGTAGCTCAGAAACATACTTTGATCCTCTCTACTGCTTCTTGCTTTCTTCTCTCTCCTCTGCTCTGTACTGCTCTGTACTGGTAGCTAATGTTACATATGCTACCTACTTGCAAAGGACCAGAGGCTCCTTGAGTAGGCACTAAGTAGGACTCTAGAGCCTTGCCAGAGAATGGAACTATGTTCATCCTTATAGCTAGGATTGTGTGCTTTCCAAATCACTGCTTCTTCTCCACAAAGCTTTCCAGATCTCCCCAGTTCCCTCTCCCACCCGTGTCCTTCTTTATTGCCCACGACCAGGGTCAGCACTTGTGAACTTCTCGTCACTTCTTGTGACATTTCTAACATGCCTTTATCCCAGTGTAACCCAGGTGCTTTTAAGCATATGGCTTGACTTTCAGGTTAGATTGTAAACTATCATGCCTCTTTCTCCAGTCACTTCCCAGCAAGACCCCTATCAGCCTCTACAGCACACTTGTATGATCTAGAAAAATCCACATCTGGGAGGAAAACTTTGGAAAAGGCTCCCCCCTTCAGTGGACTGGATTCCAGTTCCTCCTGCCCCTGTACTTCTTTCCCACCATCCTCTTTGTGTCTAGCAGGAGGGCTAAGAAAGAAGTGCTCAATATCTATCTAAGTGTTGGCAGCCTGGAATTCTAAGGTAGGCTCTGTTGAAATCGTTGCAAATATTTACAAAAAACCAAAGAGGACTATAAGAGTGGTTTTCTCTTTAAAATGCAAGTCTGATTTAACCAATTAGAAGAGTTCAAATCGAAAAAACAAAGGGAGGGGGTCATCCAGCTTAAGTAGATGACCGAATGTCCAAGGAACCAAAGTGGACCACAGCAAATGCTGCTCACGACAAATTTGACAAAAGCTTGAGAAAGTGGGAAAGTCTTAGGATGCTGTGAATTTCACTAACATCCACCCCCTGCCCCTACCATGATTTACAAGCTGTGGCAGTTTAGGAAAATCACAAAAGCTCTCTCCTAGCCCCAGATTGTACATCTGTAAAATGGAGCTAATGATCCCTGCCCTCTCACCATCCAGAGGATGATGTAATCACTAGAGGAGATTGTGAATCTCTAGTACAAGCACCCAGAGAATTATGCTAGGCAGAGTTAAGGCTTAGCATTGCTATCCCCTGTAACATCTGTCAAATTATCAAGTAGTCAAAGCAAGAAAGGAAGGACGGAAGGAAGGAAGGAGGAAGGAAGCAATGAAGGAAGAAAGAAAAAAAGAGAGAAAGGGAGAAAGAAAAAAAGAGAAAGAAAAGAAATTGCATGAAAAATAATGGTGAATGCATTGCACAAGGATCGGATTCTGGCAAATGCTTAAGTTTAGGAATAACTGAGGATAGCTGGAAACATTTTGTCTATGTGCAAGAAAAGATGGTATAAGGAAATTACCCAGAGAGAGAGAGAACACATTGTGTTCTTCAGTTTCAAGGGAGATTTTTAGGGGTGAATTGTACACTGCACACAGCTTCTTTTGGTTCTAAGATGACCAGCTCTTTTGCCAAGGGAAACTTCATAAGGCTTTCTTGTAGAGTTGCCATGGGTAAGGAGGTGGGGCAGGGAGCATTGTTCTTGGGGCTGGAGAAACCAGGAATGGTAGAACAGTTCTCCAAATTGAAGAATGCTAAACCCTGTAACTAGCCCTATTAAAAAGTTTAAAAATGAGTCAAAAGAGGGAGCAGATTGGAAAGCTCTCTAGGGTGGAGGGAAATGCCAGACAGATGGGGAGAAACTATAGGAAGCCAGTAGGAGTGGGCTGATAAGAGGCTGAGGATTTTCAATGTGGGCAAAGACAGGTGATGCATTTTGCAGGAAAAAAATGACCCAAATTATACTTATGACTCATTCGTTGACTTTTCTAGAACTCTGAACTCCAACTAAGTGCAAGGCATGGTATTAAACAAGGCAGGTAGGGAGGACTAAAAGGACCGTCTGTGCTGTTAAGGAGGTTTTGATACAGTTAGAGAGAAAGATATGAATACAAATAAAAATAGCAAGGCTTTCTGTGATAACTCCACAGGAAAGGAGTATGCAAATTATGTCAGTGGAATAGCAAAGGATTGACTCTGATCAGAGGAAGAAGATGGAAATCAGGAACTATCTCACAAGGAGGTGGTCTTTCTGGTGTTGTGGGATCATTAGGATTCTGCGGAAACTAGATGTCAAAGTGCTCTTGGCAATGGTATAGGACATGAACTCGGATATATTTTGAGCATTTTCATGGAAGGCATTGGTCCTAAAGGACTGCTGAAGCCTTGGTGAATGTTCAGAAATTTTAGGAGAAGCGTTAACTATGAGGAAATCTATGTAAGTCAACCCAGAGCATATATGAGTTAAACCATGTGACAATATGCATCCAGTGTAACCAAAAATGTCTGACCCCTTTGCTGCATTGCCAAAGCACACACACACAAAGCTCACAAAGAGGTTGATTTGAACCAGCTGAGCTGGAGAGCAATTACCATGGGTTTTTCAGGATACAAGCATCATTTAGAAGCTCAGAGATGGCCTCTTGGGCTATTCTAGAGTTAAGAGCTTGTTGACTCTGAAACCAAAGTAAGGAGCAGGCAGACAGGATCAGCCAAGACCTTTGTATAAATCTTGTCAAAGAAATGAGTAATTAGCATTATTAACATATCCCTTCAGAACTTTGATAAAAGAAAGGAGATATCTTTAGGTAATTATAAGGAAATAAAGATAGTAAATATGCTTCTCTTATTTTTGGGGGAGGCAAGTGTTCCAGTTTGAACTAGCCAGTTCATCGCAGATGGCACAAATGCCTTGATACAGTCAACTATAAGAGCACTTGTGTTATGTATGTGGTTATGAAAAGGAGTCCTTCTCCCTGGGGTAACCAAGGAGGGCTTCATAGAGCTCACCATGGAGCAATAGGATTCCAAAGAGGGAAGTGTGGGGCAGGTCTTTCCAGGGAGAGAGAACATCATGGTTGCGAAGGCTTGCTGAAGTGGGTGATGGGCTCTAAAGTCCTCTGATTCCAGGCAATCTGTCCCTGCTCACCATCCCATCCCCATATTCAATTGCCCTTTTATCTCTGCAAGTCTTGCCTTTCTCCTGCCTCTTTCTTCTCAATGCCACCTATGAGCTAAGGCTCTTGCCAGCCCTCCTTTGGAAGAGAGTCACACAAATGCCCCTGCCCCTCTTCTTTCCTTCCACCAATTCTTTCTCCTTCCTGCTGACAGCTTTTCAAAATGCAGCACTCACCACGGCACTCCTCGGTTTAAAAGCTTGAAGACCTCCCCCACTCCTCAGTGCCAGGTTTACTTTTATTAATATAAGATTCCCCCACTCTTGGCAAAAGAATACATCTGGACTCCCTGTTCTTTAGTAAAGGAAAGATAGCTGTAGGCCGAATCTGGAAACCAGACTGCGGTGACAAGTCCTAACTGTTTGACTGTCCCAAGAAGGCAGATGTATGCTTTCTCCTTTGCAGGCAGAGCAGGGGCCTGTGGAGTAGCAGTCAGCAGGGAAGCTCAGTCCCTGAGCTGGCCCCAGTGGATCACAGAAGTGGTAAGCAAAAAAGGCATTGCCCACCCTCAGGGAGCTTACAGTTCTCGTAAGGGAAACCCACAAACAATACACAGATAATCACTCAACTAAGTACTTAGCTGCAGTTCTGTGATAGAAAAGGTGAGGTTACAGGAAAGATTAAACCAGGTTGGAGATGGTATTTGAAGCCTTGGGAGAACCTGGAATTGCCTAGGGAACACTGTGCTATGAATGAGAGAAGCTCCCAGAGAACTCAAATATTCAGAATTTGGGGAGAGGAAGAATAGGCAAAAGATCCTAAGAAAGGCTAGTCAGAAGGTATAAGGAAGAAATAGCATTTATCACCAAAGACAAGAGGAGAGAGTGTTTCAAGGAGCAGGATATGGTCAACTCTATCAAATGTTGTAGGGAGGTCCAGTCAGATGAAGACAAAGTTTATATTGATAAAGCAAGGAAGCTGCTGGGACCTCAGCAAGAGCACTTTCTGCCAAGTGGTGAGGTAGGAAGCCAGACTGGAAAGGAGAAAAGGAGACAGAGTGGAGACAATGCCCGTGCATAACTGTTTAAAAAAAAAGAAAAAAAGCTTGGCTGTGGATGGAGGGGAGAGAGATTAGGTGAGAATTTGAGGGATGTGTTCAGTTAAGGGAAGTTTTGTTTGCTTGGCTTTGTTTGTAATGGAGGATTCTAGCATATGTTTAAGTGAAATCCAGGTGTGAGGCAGAGATTGAATATTTGGGTGGAAAAAGGGAGCGAATATCATGATGGAGCAGGACTTTCTTTAGGCAGGAGGAGATGAGATTTTGGCTGGAGGGGAGACCTGTGCTCTGTTGTCATATAGGTATGAGGAGAGGACAGGTACAGACACAACTGACCAGTGTTTTCTGCCAGGCCTCTTCTCTGGGAATAAACGGGTTGGAAGCATGAAGCTCCGAGCAGAGGAAATGAAATCATGATTGTGAATGTGGCTTGAGGGCTTCTAGAAAAGCGCAGTAGTACTGCAGGCCAGTGCCAAGGGGCCCAACAAGGCTGGAGAACTCAATGAAGTGAGATCCATGACAAAATGTCCAGGCAGATCATTTTCTTCAGTAAGGCTCATCTGCTTAGCACAAGCATGGACTGTTCTGCAGGTCTTGGCCAGGCAAGGACTTTTGGAAAGAGCATGATGCACTCAGTAATCTGTTTAGGGCACTCGGGAAGAATTATTGCCTCTAAGGCAGATATGAAGGAAGTAAAGAAAGAAGGAGGGTCACGGACAGAGACGGTGGAGGGACCACTGGCATGGAGATCTCACAGTGAAGGCACCTGAGCGAACGAGCTGGAACAGGTGGCAAGAGAATGAGATTTCAGGGGAGGTACACATTGGAATGATGCCAAGATCCCGGCTGTGCCCATGGGAGTGGCTGAGGAGGAGGGAGATGGTCACAGAAGGAGCAAGTGTCAGGTAACACAGCAACCAGGGTGTTCTTGCTTCCATCAGTCACAAGGACATTTAGCTGTTTTAGATGATGGGGTCGAGGGGAAGACATGTAGAAGGAGACTAAAGACTTCTGTGACTAGGGGAGACAGAGTGAGTGGGTAGATGCTATGAAACCTCCTGGGGGAGGCAGAAGTGATGGAAAAGGAGAAGCTGATGCAGGAGCCGGGCAGCCTGGAGGAGAAGGTTCTCTGCAGGAAGCAGGGCACAGGACCAGCTTCTGTCGCATTTCCCTGCCTTAACTGAAGTTCCCATCTGTAACCCGTTCACCCTGCTTACCTTCTCATTTTGACTTACACGCTGTGCTTTAAATTTGATTTTGCTGCCATCATTTAAAATTTTGAATATCTCAAACTTTAAAATTCAGGTTTCAGGCCTCTGTTAAGGAAAAACTCGGGAAATCTGGCCACACTGGACTCACATTTCCCTGTGGCCACAGCCTGTTGGTCCTTTCAGTGGGGCAGGCACCCTCCTTTCCCCCGATTATTATACCCTCATCATTACCTGCCCGACCTTTGTAGCTCTGAGATTCACACACTCTGATGGCCACCATGCCAAGGTCACTGACTATGACCAGGCTTGATAAACCTAGTTATAGCCTCAGAGACAAAGCAAATCTTAGTTTCCCCCAATACTAAGAAAGAGTCGGTTTCCTTTGTGCCGAGGTGCACTAAGCCTCTGTTCACTCTGTAAATCTAACCCGATGTGCAGTCCAGACTCAGCTGAGGAAGACTTAGCTTTCTTCCTGGACAGAAACCAGCCCTCCCCTGCCAGGCTCAGAAGGGCAGAGATGACTCTGTGATAATGCTCTCACACGTCACATTATGTGCACAATGCTTTCCTCTCACTAAGGGGCACTTGCATATTTGCCGACAGAGCGGCGAATGTTGGCATATCCTAAGAGGTTAAACTATGGACCCAAGGTCTCCCAGCTAATCCGTGACCGTGGTAAAGACCCAGCCCTCCTTCTTCCCTGCCAGTACCCTTGCAGATTATTATACTGCTTCATCCTGCCTCCAAGAAAGGCTGGGTGCGAGACCCCTCCCTGCCAGGCAGAAGGAAAAGCATCTCCCTCCTCACACAGGTGGATGCAGGATAAGCTTCTGCCAGTTCCTTCTCTAACCCATGGAGTGAAGGATTAGTCCAAAATTTCTACCACGCCTTGACCCATTTAGTGGAACCTTCCAAGTTTATTTTTACTTCTAAATCCATGAGTTTTAACAGATTTGTAGGGCATGTTTCCTAAAAAGAGCTCATATCTGCTCTTGATCTTTTAAAATAAGCTTTCTAAACCTGACCTGGGCCATGTGGAAAAAGCTGGAGGCAAAGAACTGGCAAATCAAAAAGGTCCGGCCACTAATCTACGATGGGTTAGGCACGCGAAATTTCTCTAAGGTCTGGTCTTTTGTTGCGGCTGGGTCATTGTCTGACTAGGAGCATGCATTCTGGAAGGAAAGGCAAGGTATTGAAAGAGAGCCTGATGTATTTTACTACTCTCTCTGTGGACTTGGCTGTTGTCATGGTTACTTTCTTCAAAACAACAAATTGGGACTTTTACCCTTATTCCACACTAGAGAGGAAATCAAAGAACAGGGAGGACTGTAACCAGAAGAATTTAATGAGAGCAGGACTTGCCTTGCTTCTACCCTGATATACTTCCTACTCTGGAGAGCAAGTCTAACCTATATTCCAGACTCTCCATCATGGGCTTCAGTCTCTGTCACTCCTGGTCAGGGTGAATGGAGCCTAATCTTTCCCCTGATGGGCACTGGATGCTTTCTGGAGTGAAACCAGTCCAGCTCCTCTCCTTGCGGGAATCAGTAGCTGGAGCCCCTGGGCAGGCAGGGTGGGGAAGGAGAGCACTGTTCCCAAACAGGCTGCTCTGTAACTAGGACTGACCGCAGAATTTGCAAGGCCCAGTGCAAAATGAAAATGCAGAGCCCCTTCCGGTTTCAGAAAGCAGGCAAAAGGACTTTTTCTTTCTTTCACAGTCTTTCTTTCGACCTGTCATGGTGTCTTTCATTCGCCATTTAATGTTGTGCTACTTCGGGTACAGGGATACTCGATGGGCAAATACAGACCTTCCCAGTTGCCCAGGGGCCCCCCCACCCTATGACTCAGTCCCCTGGCTGTGCACCCAGTCCCCCCGTTCTTCTTATGCCCAGGCCACTGTCAGGCAGAGGGCAACAGTGTTGGCTGGGCAGGGAGGAGAAAGATCAGGCCGTGTAGAACTTATCCCCATTCCCAGGGAAGCCACAGAAGAGGTGACCCTGCATGAGCTAAGGGTCCAAGTTCCCCATACATCCACTATCCCATTGGACTTCGCTTACAAATTCAAAGATAAAATGATTAAGAACTTCCGTCCTCTGACTGCAGAGCATTAAACCTGCTCGTGGGTGCCCCTCCTGAATTCTGAGTCCTGTGTGACTGTCTTGGCTGATGGGCTGCCCAAGCAGCTGGCCTGCCTGCTCCTCCTCCTCATGCTCAAGGGAGCTTGAATGCCAGGGCTGGTCCCAGTGTGCACGAGGCATTGTGCCTGGCTCCACTCCCCCAACCCATCCTGAGCGAAGGTCCATATTAAAACAGACAAAGAGGAGAGCAAAGTAGAAGGCTCAGTGCTCCCTAGGTTTCTTCTAGAACACCATTCAAACCATTTTAGTGTACAGGGGGGTCTTGCGTCCTTTACATCAGACCCCATCTCCCTCCATCCCTTTAAAACCACTTTACTGAGGTATAATTGACATACAATAACCCTCAAATACTTAAAAGTGTACAGTCTGATACGTTTTAACATACACGTACACTCTTGTGAAATCATCCCCAGAACCAAGATAGTATTTTCATCCCCCTCTGGTAATCCATCCCTTCCTGCGCCCTGTCCCCCAAACAGCTGTGGATCTGCTTCCTGTCACTATTGATTAGCTTGCATTTTCTAGATTTTTATGGCAGGGTAATCCTACAGCCCATGCTCTTTTCTCTCTGGCTTCTTTCACTCAGTACACTGATTTTGAGAGCCATTCACGCGGCTGTGCTCATCAGCAGTGTGTCCCCTAATGCTGCTGAGTGGGGTTCTATTGCATAGTCAAACGTCCGTTTATCCCTTCATTTGTTAATGGACACCTGGGTTGTTTCCCAGCCTGCGCTGTGTCCTATAAGGCTACTGTGAATGCTAGTATACAAAAGCATTGTACGGTAGATAAAGGTTTAACTTTTTAAGAGACTGCCAAATGATCCGCATACCCCTACTTTCCCACCAGTAGTATATAAGAGTTCCAATTGCTCCACATTCTCACAGACCGCTTGGTGCGTGCCAGGCTTTTAATTGTAGCCATTCTAGAGGTATCTGATTGGGGTCTTAATTTGCAGTTGCCTGATTTTCTGATGATTTTGAACATTTTTTTAGTAGTTTCCTAGCCATTCATATATTTTCTTTTGTGAAGTGTCTGGTCAAGTACTTTCCCTGTTTTTTAAAAATCAGTTTGTCTTGGGGCGCCTTGGTGGCTTGGTTGGTTGAGTGTCCTGACTCTTTGATTTCAGCTCCGCTCATGATTTCAGGCTTGTGGGATCAAGCCCCACGTCGAGTCTGCTTAGGATTCTCTCTCTACCCCTCTTTCTAGCCCTTCCCACACCTCCCTCTCTAAAAAACAAACAAAAATTGGTGTGTCTTACTGAATTTTAAGAGATTTTTATAAACTGCATTCTGGATTCAAGTTCTTTGTCTGATTTGTGTTTCAGATATTTTCTCCTAGTTTGTGGTTTGCTTTATTTTCCTAATGTCTATTATAGATCAAAAATTTTAAATTTTTGATGAAGCCCAATTGTCAAGCTTTTCTTTTACTAATGGTTCATGCTTTTGTATGTGTTCTAAGAAAACTTTGCTGCTCCATGGTCACAGAGATTTTTCTATTGCTTTCTTACAGAAGTTTAATAGTTTTAGATCTTACTTTTAGGTCTCTGGTCCATGCTGAGTTATTTTTTCTGTATGGTTGAGGTAAGGGTTGATGGGCTTTCCCCTCCTAGATATCCAGTTGATCTAGTGCTATTTGTTGAAAAGACTTTCCTTTACCTTTTGAACTGCCTTGGTATCTTTAGTTAAAAATTGGCAGTATAGGGGCGCCTGGGTGGCTCAGTCAGTTAAGGGTCTGTCTTCGGCTCAGGACATGATCCCAGTGTGCTGGGATTGAGCCCCTGCGACAGGGTCCCTGCTTGATCAGGAACCTGCTGTTGGGAGTGTGGTTCCCTACTAAGTTCACAGAAAGGTCCACTTCTCTGGGTACTTCCTAACTGGTGACTAGGTATAGTGGGGGTACTGGCGCTAGCTCTTCCCATGCAGGACAAGACTCTTCTAACAGGAAATCTTTGTTTCAGGGCTTTCCATTTCTGGCCAAAACTTTTGCTCAGGACTACGGTGTGGTCTCGAGCCCTCTCCATACAATTCTTCCTTCCCTCTCTCCTTTCACAGGTGTCAGACTAGCACTGGGTTCTGACTGCTTCCATACCTGTTCCTGCTCCCCCTTCTTTTATCCTTCCCAGTATTTTCCCCTATAAATCTCTTGCATACCATATCTAATCTAGTCCTGGTGAGAAGTCTGACCTTCTCAAAGGTCCTTAAATGACAAACGTTGGTTATTTTAGGTGTTTGCATTGCTATATACATTTTAGAAATCAGCTTATGAGATTCTACCAAAAAAAAAAAAAAAAGCAAAAAAGAAGAAAGCCTTCCAGAATTTTAATTGGCCGTTCTTTGACTCTGTAATCACTCTGAGAAGAATTGTTACCTCAACAATATTGAGCTTTATGTCATATACATATTGCCATTTCCTAGGTATTCTTCAATTTCTCCCAACAATGTTTTGTACTTTTCAGTGTAGAGGTCTTAGCCATCTCTTGCTGGACTTACTATTTTTATGTCTTTTGGGACTACTATATTGGAATTTTTAAAAATTATTTTCCAATTGATTGTTATTAATGCCTAAGAATACAATTGAATTTTGTGTATTAGTCTTGCATCCTGAAACCTTGCTACTATACTAGTGCCAGTAATTTTGTCTCTGCTCCCCTTTCCTTTTGAAATAAAATTTTCTTGGGACCCCAGTGCTGTAGTAAGAGTGGAGTGTGGGTAGCTGATGCTACCTCCTTCTACCAGCTTCTGTCTCCCTCCCCAGAACCCACCCCTTCAAAACTGATCTGGGGAATTTCTGAAGAGCCCCAAGACTCTGAGTAACATAGCTAAACAATCCACTGTTCCAGAGAAGGGGGTATTTACTCAGAGTCTCCCCCAATATTTTATAGGTGTTTTATCCCATTTTAGTCTTTAAGAGAAAACAGAAATACCTTGAAGATTAGTAGAAATGATTCCCTTTTAAAGGTGAAGAAATAAGAGATTAAATCTCCTTGAAATGGCCTCAGAGTCAGTTGCTGTCTACAGAAGGATTAAAATGCATCTGTCTGACTCCAGAGTTCATGCTCCTTCCGCCTGCCCTAACCTGGCTATTCCCAGGCTGACAGAGGTAGACAGCTGTGAAATCCTTGGCTTTAGACTGGCTCAGCCTAGCATTCATTTAGCAAATGAGCTTTCAGGTCAGGAGGCCCCCAGGGTGCCGACCGCCCAATCTTGTTTCCCAGCTTCCTCTTCCACCCACAGTGCTTTTGGAGGGTATCCGTGACCTCTTGCTCACCCATCTGATGGACTGTTTGCAGGCCTAAGCATTTTTTACTTCTCTGCTGCCTTAGCACAGAACATCTTGGACCTGGGTGATCTAGTTTGCTTTTGGTTCTCTTCTAAAGTCTCTGGTCACCTTCCATCTGTCCTCTGATTTGTACTTTGGGGGACATAGTTAGCATTTCTCCTTAGAAATGTTAGAAATGTCCCCCCTTGGATGGGCATATTTAGAGTATCTATCTAAACCTCATTGAAAAACAAGCTCATGATAATTCTACCTAAATGGGTAGCTAATTCCTAATTTCTCCTACTTTTAGGGATTCCACCACCCTTTTGTTTCCTTGCCTCCTTCACTTCTCCCATTAAACCACTAACCCTAGCCCATTGTTTGCTTCTAACCTGTTTTGGGTTGGGCTCTATCTCTGCAGCTGTTGCCCAGGCCAGGGCCACATCAGTTCACTTTTGATTGAGTCAAGGATATCAAAATACTGACCTTCTAGTCTATAGACTCCTTCAGCCAGGGTCAATAATACATGGACAAGAATCTTTCCTTTCCCTCTGGCACTTTTTGTCATGGGTATCCACAATCAAGTGATATTCAACAGCCAGGCGTCTGCACCAGCAGATTTCGTATTGGCGCCCTAATTTCTGTTCACTAAATATGAACCCCTTTTTCAGATGTTTAAGGTCATCCATCTATCAGCATCCCCTATCACCACTTTCATTATTCATACTGTTGCTCCATATGGAACTCTTTCAGCCAAGAGCTGAAACCCAGGCTCTGCTGGTCCTCTTAATGTGACCTGATTATTCTCTCTTGCTTGCTTTTGCCTGAATGCCAATATTCAAATTTTCCCCCTCATTATAAACCCGAGGCCTCTATTTTCTTATCCTAGGACTTCCCCTCTAACTCTTTCCAGCCTTCAAGATGTGAGTTCCAGGGTAAATCTTTTAGGATATGCTTGTAAATATCTTATTTGCTATTAAGCTAGCTCTGGTGAACAGAAGTTCCCACATTAACTGGAAATGAATATCATGAGGCTATGAGCTTCTTCAAGACAAGGACCATGTCTTACTTAACTTTATATCACCAGCACCCAGCACAGTGCCAGGCATATCATTTAAGTACAGTAAACATACGTTGGATAAATTAACACCACTTTGTGGTGCTACCCCCACCCCCTTCAGCAAGTTCCTTAAATACAAAAGAGTTTCAACTGCCTTATCTGGAAAATTGTGCTTAGAATACTGACATCAGAAGTCATGAACATTAAATAAGAAAACCTATGTAAAGGTCCTAGCACAGAACTTGGCAGAGGGCGCCATGTGTTTGAGTTCACACATTCCCACTAACTTTATAGAAATATTATCAGAACCGTGGACTTCTCCCAATTGCTTTTGCATGTCAGTATATTTTTGCTGGGTCTTCTTTTGAGGCAGTATCAATTGCAAGCATGGGAGTTGTAATAATCTTGGTCCAATAGGACTACTGTTAATTTCTGGTGTGGGACTTGGCTGCAAAAATTCTGATATACAGATACATGCTGGTTTATCCTTTAAAGGGATCCCATAAATGCATAATCTGTTTGGATGCCAGGCTTCATTGACAGTGGAGATGATCTTCCCCTCCCCTTCTTCACTTTTCACATGGCGGAGGAAATATCAACAGCATGAAGAACACTCACTGTATTCACTGTAACACTGAACTTTGCATATTTATAACTAGCAGGGGGAGTGAGAATTATTAATCCTGAAGATCTGTTAAATGAGTTTCATGGATTTAGTAGTTTTAATACTTCTGGTGGCCATTTGTCCCTAACATGAAAATATGTCCTCAGTTCTTCTATCCATAAACTAGGGGTAATAGTTTGTACTCTCACCCCCTTAGGATTAGCATTTATCATGATACAGAGGAAAGAGCACTGGACTGGGAGTCAAGAGAACAGAGCTCTATCCTTCATTATGACTAGCTGCATAGACCTTGGGCATATCATTCAACTCAATCCCCTCACCTCCAAAATGATGTGTAAATTAAGCAATTTTTAAGTCAGTTCCCAAACTTAAAATGATGGGTTTTTTAAAGGAAGGAAACAAGTTAAATAACCCCCTTCTTCTACCCAAGGATGCCAGGTGAGAGAAGGCTTTCTGTGCACTCTGAAGAGAGGGGGAATTAGCCTATGCTGGCCATAGTAGATACGTGGCGTCTATATGCCAACCATAAGGCAGGACCTCAAAGAAGGTATATGCATATCTTATTGAGGACAAGAACCCAGGGAAGCAGAGGCATGTGGATTACTTGGGATGCTTTTGCACAAAGCATAACATTATTTTTGTACAAAAATCGAACCTATCACTATTCATTCTTTTCAGACTTCCTAAACTGTGCACCAGCCCTCTGACTTATGGTTGGAGGGATTACCCCTCAGCATACCCCAGCAGAGAGGGATTGGAAAAAGAAGTGGGAGCTTGCCTCTTCTACCTATTGGTGTGTTAGTCCCCTCTCCAGGGATGGACTCCAGAGTAGCGGTGAAAAGCTGCCCCTGGTGTTCACTTGATGATCATGCAAAGTTCAAGGCAGGTCATGGCACTGTCAGCTCCAAACCTTCCTGATCCATATAACACCTCAGACTCTACATGTGCCCATATATACCATCATATTTTCCAGATGTAGGAGAGAGCCAAAGGGTTTCTAATTAAAGGACCCAAGTTTGAGTCCCATCTATACAAACTGCATGGCTTTGGGCAAGATAGTTTAGGTCTCTGAGCCAATTGATATAAGGATTAACAGAAATGGGAATGTGTAGGGTGCTTTGTTTCAGGGCTAGTCATGGCTGAACTCTTTTACAAATCTTTTACCCAAAAACTGATTGAGGGAAGTTTTTAAAATTATCTAAGACTGATCCTTTTGTTAAGGAAACCTAAAGGGGGGGCAACAAAATAAGCCAGAGGCTTTAGAATCAGAGGGGACAGGGCTCTGCAGTCCTGCAACTTTGAAGCAAGGTCCTTGGGACAAAACTCTGCTTTCTATAGCGTCGTTTCTCCCTCCCCCTGCTTTCATACCCGGTTCCTCTTCCCCGCCACTTTAACTTGGCCTTGACCCATTCAGGATCTTGGTTTGGCTTCCTCTCCACCTGTGCAATCCCTAACTGTTGTGGTGTGGGGATGCCCCCCAGAGAGCCTTGTCTCAGTCTCTGTCCTCACAGGAAAGTGTCCCTCATAGAGCCCTACACCCCACTTCATTTGGGATGTGCATCATGGCAAGGAATGGCGACACGCCCGGGGCCCACCGTGGCAATAGCCCAGCCGAGTGCCCACCTCCAGTTCATAGCCTGTGGCAGACATTGAAAATGCAGGATTGGAGTCGCCCCCAGGCAACAGAACCGGGGGTTAGAAGTCTTGTCTGTGAAAAGTTACTCGAGTCTCTACTGCCAACTCAACTGCTCAGAGTTTTTGCTTCACTAAGACTGCAGAGACTATTTAAATGTCTGCTTAAAATAATTACTGGTGCCATTGTGGCACAAGAAAGCATCTAGGCGGTGGCAGGGGAAGCAGGAGGGGGTTGGTGTCAGGAGACCCTGGGTTTCGAGCCCAGTGTGCCCATTCACTGTTTAGGGAACATATCAGCAAACTGCTAAACCTGGTTTACACATGTGTAAAATGGAGATGCTGATGGCTTTGCACAGCTGTTGTGAGGATTAAACAGAACTGCACATTGCAAAGTGCCTAGGCCACAGTGGCTGCTCCAGAGTTTGTTTTTTGTTTTTTTGCTTCCCTCTCAGTAGAGAAAGACCAGATTACCCCCAGTATGATTCCTTCGGGAGGGCTAAAATTTTTCTGTTAAAAGTAGTACTTGACCAAGTTCCTGCCTAATCATTTCAATTCAGGTATTACGGTGTCCAAACTAAACGGATTCGTTTGCGAGCTCTCCCACACCCCAGGAATGTTTGGGAGTGGGTGTGTCCGCCACGACGCCTCCTCCCCCCAACACACCCTCACCCCCACCAACCCAGTCCTAGCCAAGACGTGAAGGAAAAGAGCCCCCAAGTTTTGTCTAGGATTTTTTAGATACCAAATAACGATTATGATGAAAATTCTCATTCATGAAATTAAAACTGTCCTTTTTCCTAGGAAGCTTTCGCTAATAGAGAGGCTTGTTTTGATTTCCCGCTTTAGGATTTGTACTGAGACCATTCTTGTGTACATGTGTGTATCTCAAGTAACTAATCCCGACACAGCAGAATGCATTGCCTTAGTTTATAATGGCCAGCCTAGTCGGAGTATTTCATTGCAGATTTCAAATCTTGCCATTGTTTGTCCGTCAGACGGCTCATTAAGACAGCCAAAATGACAAGCTCTACCGTGCCCCTGGCCCTCTTTGTTTCCTTATGTATAGACAAAACACAGATGACTCGAACCTCAAAGGACAGAGTTTGAAAAATCTTCAAGAACCACTGCAACAACTTAGCTGTCACTTGTAATATGTGACGGTATCTTTGTTTATTTTTCCCCCTTCATATTTAGGAGACCATGGTATACCTAAAACTGGAAATGTATCCAGACACAGCCAACAAAAGCAGTAGCTTACTGTTATTTATTCAAGTTCCTTAACTTAAAGCTACAGACATGTTTCTACAATAATGCTCACACTACAATATAAGTACATAAAATCGTTAGCTCTAAGTGACAAAGCTATACATTTCTCTGTACTTTCATATTACATTGCTTTAAAAAGAGTTGCCACAATTCAACTTAAAATACCCAAGTTGCTAACTTCCGAGCAAAAACAATCACAAGAAGAAATCCTCTCTGCCTCAAGTTGTTAGCGGTAACAGAAATACAAGTCATAAGCAGCCTTTAAATCAAGCGTAATCATACCGTGCTGATGATAAGGAGCCTTTTCTCAGCAGAACATTAGTAAGTCCCAGATTTTTCTAGGATTGTCCCAATTCTGGATGCCCTGACCTATTGCCAAGCTCTGTATCTGAGACAAAGTATCCCATTTTCTGATTCTCAGAAGATGACAGTAGACTCTGTCCCCTCTGGTTCTAAAGATGTATTTCAGCTAGCCTCTCAATTTAAAGATAAGTGGCACATGCAATTCTCATAAAAAACAAAGTATCACCATCCTCACTTGGGTTTATCAAAGCTGCAATTTTCTAAAGTCTGTTTGCTTAGATCTGTGATGTCTCTGTGTAATGTTGCTAAGCTCAATCAGGAAGATTTTTATTTCACTTTCACAAAACATCCCCTTTTTATGCCCCATGAGTACCCCAAGTGGGTTTGTAATTACACAGTCTTAATTGAAGGGGTACAGATGAAAAAAACAATTGCTCCTCATCTCCAGCTCCAATTTTCTGGAAAGACATTTATTTAAGTCTTTAATACCTGAGTACCTGAAAAAGCAAACAAGGTACAGATGGCTGGAATTTCTCCTATTTTTAGTTTTAGGATGAAACTTTTCCCAATGGCAATGAAAACAAATAGAAAAATGCTAGTTTTTGTGCTATGAGAGAGAGAAAAACCAGTCCTTGTTATTTGCAACAAAAGAACATCACTTGCTACTGGAATTGACAACTGTATTAAATGGCTTAAATTTGGAGGTAAAATAATTTTGCTATTCTTTAAATATTTTAACAGTCTAAAAATACCCTGGGGGGAATATACGTAACCCCCTAGCAGTGCACACCACTCAGGGTGACATTCTGCACATTATTTTTGCCACAGTGTAGATTTTTTCCCCCTTCAAATGAAAACCTACAGAAATAAACTCTGAAAAGGATAGATTGTTCCCCCCTTCCATCCTCATGGCAATGAAATATTTTGAGTGGACTGTTTTCTGATCACAAAATTTAGTCCAAGTTGTCTAAAAAAAAAAATCAAGAAGCAGTTATTTAATAGAACATCCTATTAAAAGTTAGCCAAAACCAACTAGTAAGATCTCAAAAGAAATGCACATATTTCAAAGAATTTTGTTCTCTTCAATAGTTGCATGAGTTTTTTTTTTTTCTTTTTCAGGAAAATGTGCAAATATCAAGGTTACCTGGGTCTGCTGGTCACTTCTAGTTTTTGGACTCTTGAAGATGGTGAGTTTTGCTAATGATGCACGGCTGTTTAAGAACCGGGTGGCTTTTCTGGCAATCACTCTTTGTGTGCCATCTTTTATAAAGGTGCTTCTTGTTGCTAAGAGATCAGTTGCTTAGAGACCAAATCATTAAAAAAAATATATATGTCAGGGGCCAACATAAATTATAACCAAATTTTGTCATTTCATCTGGCCCTCTGAATTCTTGGCTTTTGTAATAGATCGTAACGTACCAAGAGAAGCCAATTACTAATCACAAATAGAAAACCAACCATGAGGAGGAGAAAAGATCTGTGTGTACGCTCGCATGGGCAGAGAGTAATGCTACGGATTCCCTGTGAAGGAGACGCATGGTCGTGAGGCTCTCGGAAACTTTGACTCCCAGTGGGTGTCCTGGGTGCATCCTGGGAATATAGATTCACACACACACACACACACACACACACACACGCCTGTCCCAGGCAAACTTGAGCGCAGTTTGGAGTCTGAAAACATGGGAATTGTGAAACCACTTGAGCCGTTTCCAAAGGGAAATTAGGAAAATGTAGGGTAGAAATCTGAGGTGATGTTAGCCTTCAGCCAGATGTTTTCATGTCTGAACAACCGTCAGTGCTTCAGGTGTGTGTGTGCTATGGGGAGGGGGGCTCCGAAACAAATCTACCTTTTCTCTCCTACCCTGTAGTCAGATGCAGCACTAACCAGGAGATAGAAGTACGAACAACTGGTTAAGCCTGTAAGATTTGGCTTTGGCATTCTTCCTCTTCCCCTTTGGGGTGGCTTTGTCCACAAAGCCCCTGTCCCCTGTCCTCTCAAACTGCCACCCAAGTGTTACCCCTCCTAAGGACGTTGGCATTTTAGGACCCTAGTTTTAAATCAAAGACCCTTAAATTCCTTTAAATTCCATTCTAAAGGAATGGTGGGACATTCCAAGCTTAGTAGGTAGGATGGCAGATATTTGGGAGCCAGAAAAAGCTGGACACAACCCTTTACTGTAGGACTCCATAACATAACTCCCTTGTCCACTTCCCTCCACTCCCCCTCCCATCCTTCACAGCTCTCTGCGGTCTCATCTTAGGTGAGAAGCAAGCAAGCAAATTAAAAAAATAAAATAAAATAAGAGAAGAGGTAAAAAGAATACCTGGGATCCTAGAGATTTTTTCCCCCTTTACTAGCCACCAAAATGCCTGTCATTGGGCTTGACTGTGATATGAACACTGTACAGGTGGAGGAGGAGTGAGGGCTGCGGGCTGGGGCGGATGCAGGGGCAGGGGGTGGAGAGGTCCGGAAGGGTCACTCTCTAGCTCTGCTAGAAGAGCATCATCTCATCACTCATTTACAGGGTAGATGTAAGACCCACAACAAGCTTCAATTTACTTAGCAATAAATGGCAGTTAAAAAAAATTACAGTCTGTGCAAATGGAAAGGGGCTAACGCTTGTAGAAGTTCATTACAGGAGGAAATGAAGTGCTGAATTTTCCCAAACCAAGCTGCAAGTGACGTGGACACAGAGCACTCAAGCATCACAGAATGAACTCAAGTGTGCTAACTAGGCATACATTTTCCCTTAGAGTCTTTCCTCTTCTTTCTAGTCCCCCAGGTTTCTCTTTATTGCCTATTTTTTTTTTGAGAGAGAGAGAAGTGGAAGCAGAAAAAGAAGGGATCTGAGAGAGAGGAATTACGGATGGAGAAAGGAAAGAGAAATAAAAATGTCAAAACTCGAGGCGCCTGGGTGGCTCAGTGGGTTAAAGCCTCTGCCTTCGGCTCAGGTCATGATCCCAGTGTCCTGGGATTGGGCCCCGCATCGGGCTCTCTGCTCTGTGGGAAGCCTGTTTCCTCCTCTCTCTCTGCCTGCCTCTCTGCCTAGTTGTGGTTTCTCTCTGTCAAATAAAATAAAGAAAATGTCCAAACTCATGGTCGGTCCTCAGGAAATGCTAGTTGAAAGGATAAGAAAGAGGCGGCCTCGGTGGCTGAGGGAAAAGGGGCAGTGCACTTGACTATCTGTTCCCTGAGGCAAAACCCATCTTTGCGGGGCGCCTAGTGGCTCAGTGGGTTAAGCCGCTGCCTTCGGCTCAGGTCATGATCTCAGGGTCCTGGGATCGAGTACTGCATCGGGCTCTCTGCTCAGCAGGGAGCCTGCTTCCCTCTCTCTCTCTCTCTGCCTGCCTCTCTATCTACTTGTGATCTCTATCAAATAAATAAGTAAAATCTTAAAAAAAAAAAACAAAACAAAACCAAAAAACAACAAAAAAAACCCCATCTTTGCTTTTCTTTCCCCAATTCCAAGTACTTTATACAGGGCTTTTGCGCTTAGAACACAATCAAATGTTTTTGTTAAATTCTAAGTCAAAGGACAAAAAGAGCAGGAGGAAGGGGCCTGAGGGGGTTGAACTATTATTACTTGGCCCTCTATTCTGTGTGCCTGGTTCCCTCCAAGGAGCATGTTCTGTAGACACTTGTTTTTTACACCTCAATCCAAAAATACAAGCCCGCCCTCCTTCTCACCCATCCATTCTAGTCTTTCTACTTCGGCTCTGATTGGCTCTCCCTGGCCTTGTGGCCATTTGCTTTGGATTCTTAGCTTCTACCTCGGAGATATGAGGCCCCCCACCTCTCCTGCTTATCAGGAGGCATGATTCTGGATCCCAGTGCTTGCAGGCTCCAGGCTTTCATCTACCTGGGTGGAGGTGGGGAATCGCGGTTGTCTGTGAAGGATCCACCCAGTTGTCAACACTGTGTGGCAGAAGTATTGAAATAGACTTGGATCCATAAGGGCTTTGTCTGCAAATGTCTCAACTTTGAGGATTTGAAAGGAATTTTTTTTTTTTTTTTTTTTTTTTTTTGCATGCATGTAACTGTAATAGAATGTGGTCTGGTGTCATTTTGGGTCCTTCTGTATGGCGGACTACTTACTCACAGGTACATGGAAACAGAGAGTCCCCACACCCTGACCTCACCTCTGCTGGGAAGCCCATGCAAGCTCCATCTCCCATTCTCAGGATTAGGGAGAACAGCTGGGAACTCAGAACAGTGGGCTCCTGCCTTGACATCAGGAGATGATACACTGAGAGACATTAAGCCCTAAGGCATTCTCGGCAGAAGTGGCTGCCCCTGCTGGTGCATTTTGCTGGGGAAACCAGTGTCCCAAACCCACTCCTGAGAACACAAAGATCCTGATGCCATCAACTGCCTACTGCCAGTGGTCAGTGGTTCCTCCAGGACTTTCCTCTCCTACAGGAAAAGCCAAGACCCCATTTCTAGAAAGGCTTACACTGGACCTTTTTTAGGTAGGAGGTAGGAAGAATCCACTTGTATCCTGGGATGTTTCAGTGTAGTGGTCTACAACTCTGTTCATATTTCTCCAGGAAATTCCCAAAAGAGGCTTATAGAGGACCATGACCTGCTAGATAGGAATAGACGCTGCTTCAAGTGGTTGCTGTCCTCTCAAGGATGACCTCTACATGCAACCTAGTAGAAGCTTGACCAGCACTAAATAAGGTTGCTTTTCCCAAACAACATTACCTTGCCAGATGCCCTGTGTTAGTGTGTTAGGCAGAAAGCTACTCTTAGAAGCCAGGGCACAGGGGGCAGCAGATAAAGGCCTGCCCTGGAAAAGTCACCTCTAGCCACCCAGCTCAGCTGTTACTATTAAAAAGTAGCGTTTAGGCAGTGAGGGCAGCAAAGCACAACTGCCTCAATCTGAACTCTAGGGTATCTTTGGGAGGCATGAGGTGAAGGGGCAGAAGGTCTGATGTGTCTCAGGAGGCAGCTGCTCAGCCCGGCCAGAGGTATGGCAACCAAGCTTGCCCCTGTGCAATCATGAGTGCCTCTCTAGCCTCAAAAATCTTCGTAGTATTCCACAGGGACTCTGGCATGCTAAGACCTTGAGACACAGAGGCCTGGGTCAATGGCAAAAGACCCCAAGACACATGGTTATAGTTGCCTCTTCTGGTCATACCTCCTGTCCCCTCTCTCTCCCCCCTTACGGTCTTGCCTCCTCTTTGCAGTGGCATTAAGACATCACATTTCATCCTTCCAATTTGGCACATCATCACAGCGCTGCTCAGCAAAAATTTCTCTAAACATCTTGCCCCCCCATCCAGATTTTATGCCAGATTTGTAGGGTATACACCTGTCCACGTGCATTCCCACTACTTCTCCAATAATTGCCTAAAGAGCAACGCCAGACACGGTGTATCACTTGCTCGGGAAAGGCTTGTCCTTGCCCCTGTCACCAGCAGTAGACCTGATCCAACTATCCAGGAAAATTTACCTGTAACAACTCTGTCCCTTCACTGGTGCTGGAACACCCCTTTTTCTCCCTGCCCTCTCCTCCTCCACCCCGGCCACCGAAGATATGGTTTCTGCCCACACCAGATTCCCAGTGCTGTGGTCATACCAACACTCTGGCAGCTGGCTTGCCATTTAGGGAGCTAGAGCAACCCTCTAGCAGGAAGGCCTTTGAGAAGCCTTGCTCTGACATGTTGAAGACCACAACGAAGAAGTCCACCCACCACTGCTCAGTCCAGAGTGAGCATATGTATCCAACTCATTTTGTTACCAGACATTCATTCAAGGAAGGGAGCTCTTGGACTGCAATTTGTGTGATAACGTTAACAAAAGAGTGCAGCCTAATAAGCACCACCATACATCCCAATTTTACTGCTCTGCTTGAACAAAGAACCATGATGTTCTTCTCATACATTACCTGACCCTGGTTGACCCTAAATTAATAATTCACCTCTAGTCACTGCCTTTGATAGCTTCCAGGTATTAATTATACCCATCCGTTAGGTAGTTTACTGAGTGAGAAAAGACTGGGGAGAGGGGTGGGAAACAAGAGAAGAATATGATGTGGTGGGGGAAACCTGGACGCAAACAGGAGCCATGGGGCCTCTCCAACTTCACAGAGTGAGGTGCGTACACGAATAGCCACACTGAACAAATTCTACAGTAACTACTGACTCTGAAATCTTTTAACCCTCCAGAGAAAAAATTGCAAATTACTACTAATCAAAACACAATTATAAGTCAACACAATTGAAACACAAATGAAACACAATTATAAGCCAGTTTGTCTCACCAAAGTGCAGCTAAACTGAGCAAAATTCTCATAAACTAGTCTCCATCCTCCTGTCTCTTCTCTGGCCCACCTTGGAGTACATCGCTCCCTGTCTCCTTCCTCTCTCTACCTGTACGTCCCATCAGCCATCTCTCATCTTCAGGGAAGCACCCTCCCCCCCCCCCCCCACCTCTGGATGCCATCGATCAAGCCGAGGACAGACACATATCTTTAAGTGAGGTGGGCTAACATAAAGGCCAAGAAACACTAAGCTGCTCTGTCTTGAGGCACTTGTTTTATTGGATTTTTTTTTCCTTCAAAGGTTGATTCCTGTCTGAATCACAGCCTTCAACCAGCAGGGTACAAAGTGCTTTTTATTTCATTCAGCACATCACAGTTTGAGGCCAAGTGTGTCCTGATTATAGTGGGTGTGTCCAAAGCCCACTGTAAGGGCCCCCAGTCCTCTGACAGCTTAAGGGAATCCTCCCAAGCAGAGCTAATGTTTTCATGCTGTGTGTGCTCCAAACATCATTGTCTCCTCCCCATTTGGGGTTTCCCAACTGTTTTCATTCTGCAGGGGATCTGTTGATTTGTAAGCATGGACCACGCAACCAGTGAAAGGTTGATGAAAATCACCCAGAAGAAAATAAAAGGCAAGGATACGCGCACAGGAGATACACTGGCTGACACACGAGCAAGAAGTTGACACCTCACACCCATGACATCTTGAGAGAGGGAAGCTGTGGCACATTCAGAATACACCTCTAGGAGGCCTCTAGAGGGGACAGGAGGTGCTGTTCCAGTCTTGCTGAGGATGATTCCAGCAGGAGAAGCTTTCAGTTCGTCCTATCATTTCCATCCGTGGGGTGCTGTTGATAGAGGGCAAGATGGACAAGAGTGGAGCTTGCCACCATGTGTTCCTCCCACCCATAACTCATTCAAGTGACTCCCACTCCAAACAAAAGTTAGACCTTTGGGGATGAGCTAGGAAATTTGTCAGTCTTTCTTTTCTTACCCATCCTGTCCATCCCAGTCCCCTAGACTAGTCCCAATCAAAGTAATCGAAAATATGTTCTTCCAAGATTAAAGAAAAAACAACCAAGACTTCAGCCAAGAGAGAAGGCAGCATGCAACCAATTAGTATATGGCCGTTTCCAAGAGGCACTTTAAAGCAGGGTGAACCCTGACGTGGCATGTTCTTTGGCAAATAAGGGCAGGTCTGTTTTGAGTCAACCAGAAAAATCTGAGCCCACTTGAACTGGGGGCTTCTTTCAGTGCCAGTTCCTTGAGAATATTGGGGCCTCCTCTCGGGTTCTCAGGCAGCTGTAGCTCAGACATTGGTATCATGGTCTGCAGAAGGAGTCTGTTCCCACACAGAACCCCCCACCCCTGGCCTCTCCTCCTCTCCTGGGCCCAAATACCTTTGCCTAGATTCTCTGCTGGCCAGGTCTCCACCATAATCTCAGATGGCCCCCTAACCCCAGGCGTTCAGTTAAAACTACCAAAGTAATAGTTAACAGACTCCTGATTCTCTTCAGTGATTGAGGGTTAAAGCTCTAATAAAGCAGACAGAAGCACCACTGTCTTGATGGCCAACCCAAAGCAGGTCTAGGTAGCCCACTGATTTTATGGGCAACTAACAGGAAATTCCAACTTATGTGCATCTTGGGAGGTAGGGTGTGAATGGAAAGGAATGTTTAAAAGTTTGGTGTCTCAGTGAAATAGTCTGTGGCTGACTAGATTTGAGAGACGTAAGCTAGAATCTTAGTGGAGTAAAATGTAAGTGATAGTGACTTTCAGGTAATAAATTATAATTAAAAGCACCATGAATTTGACAAATCATCTTCAGGCACTGGAATCTAGTTTTCCCCAGCCTATCTCCCCGGAAGATTCACGAACCTCTCAAGAGTAAGGACCATGTCTTACTCGTCTTCCTATCCCTGGGCAGCTGCTGCCTGTAGCACTCCATAGTTGGGCAGTGAGTTTGGAAAGAACGGAACTATTTATGCTTTGCCTCACACCCCTGCCCCTGCCTTCCCCGGTCTTCCTCAGATCCTGGCAGCTGAGGTATCTGAGCTGGCACTCCTGCCCTATTCCCAGACCAATCATGTCTCGAGACAAGGATTTTCATTCTGGCGGCTCTCAGCTCTGCCTGCTGTCCAGTGTGGTACCAACTCACTGGTCACACAACCCAGGAATTTAATTTGGTTCTTGGTGCTCCGGAGCCGACCCATCATGTTCCACAGCTGCTACTCAAGTCGTAGATTCACCACCACCTGAGGGCCCCTGGGATTCTCCTGCTGACACCGAGATTCCTGCACCTAAGGCTTCACCACTGAGTATCAAGGGGCATGCATTGGACCTCTTTCGCTTGTTCTGGGCCAGCTGTCCAGTGAGCACTCCAGCTGTGGCTTGTCACCCCACTGCATGCTCCTGCAGCCCACTATGGAGACAGCTGAAGTTCCCTTCTCCCCTGAGCCTGCTCCCCTGCTTTTATTCCCCACCCTCTGCCCCCACCTTCTGTCCTGCTCCCTGGAAACAGAGGCCCTGCTGTGAACCCCTGGCCCAACAGCTAACTTCCTGTTAAATTCAGACTGCTTTCAGTGGTGACAGCTACTTCTCTGCCCTAGTCCTGGTCTCTACTTTGCCCTCCGATGGGACATCCCCACCTCCATTTCGTGAGGCCCCAGGCTGACCATTTGTTTAAATCAAGATAGGAGATTACTGTGTCCTTTACCCTTCCCACTGGCTCTCTAGTTAGCACCATCTGCCCACCATTGATGAGAGGGTCCTGGTGTCTCCCAGCCTTCCTTGCCAACCTTCAACACAACAAAGGGATCTGCAGTATGGTGGTAATTACTGCACCCCAACACACACACAAACACACACACACATTTGCTTTCCAGCTTCCTTCTTGCACTGCCAAGAGAAATGGAAGGTGAACTAACCCACAGGGGTTATTCTGAAATGAGTTTACTGCTACAGAACAAGAGTTTTTTGGTTATTTACATTTTTCATGGAAGTAGGGGACCTGGGGTACAGATAGATCTCTGAGAACCACACATGCTGAAATTATCTTGGACAGCCCCACTTTCCTAACATTTTATTCTTTTCAATGAAGGGTATTTTTTAATGCTTTTATTAATGCACATATGTCTATATTTCAAATGCCTTGTTAGACTTCATATATATTTCCAAAAACATTTGAAAAGAATTCCTTCTCAAATCATGAATTTGGGAAAAGAGGGCCCCTGGATGAGGAGGTGACCAAGTCACTGCTTGTACAGCTCTCAGGATGTTTCTGGGCACGGAACAGCTCTCCCAGGGTGCCCCTGTCCTGGAGCCCTACCCCGGGCTTCATGCTCTAAGAGTCATGCTCTCATCAACAGCGGTGTGAACTTGGTTTTGCTCATCATCTTTCTTGGCTTCTTCCTACGTAAGGCTGCAAACCACCATCCTGTCTCTAACTGGGTGGGTACTTTGGGACCTTATGCTATGCTTTGAGGGCAGATTTGTCTGCAGAACTCTCAGCGGCCCACTGTGCCCCCCCCTTTTCTCCCCACTTTCCTCAGACAGCCAGGAT
Organism: Meles meles; assembly: GCF_922984935.1. Lineage (NCBI taxonomy): Eukaryota > Metazoa > Chordata > Mammalia > Carnivora > Mustelidae > Meles > Meles meles. The sequence continues at coordinate 73,905,874 of NC_060071.1, forward strand.
AGGATTCCTGGACATCCTCCCCAGCCCTTGCCAGAAAACTTTCCCAAATCATCCAACTCTTTTTATAAATGGAAGGTAACCCTCTCACCTTCTCTAAAGTTATTTGTATTTTAGGCCTTTTTTTTTTTTTTTTGCACTGAATCAAAGAATGAAAACTAGTCCCATTAAGGGAATTTTATTGTTGATCCTCAGGAGAGTGGAGGAGCTGGGGGAGGCTCCCTTCCAGTGCTCAAATATCCTATACACACTCCTGCTGCTAGGCCCAGCAGAAGCCAGTGATGGTCAAACATGAACAGCCCTCACATGCCTCCAAACATGCCCCTTCCCCACCACGGAACTTCAGGACTCCTAGTGGGTGAGTGGAATGCAGACACCAGGTGTGAGGCTGAGGTTGAGTTGTAAAACCATCTTTTAAAGGCCATCTTCCTTGGCTGGTCCCAGCCTACACGGGCCCGCATTCCCCTAACTCCTCAATAGTTTCTATTTACTTCACATTCTTACTTCATTTCCCAGGAGTCACCTGGGAATGAGGCGATGTGTTTCCCTTAGCACAGTGCCTGGCACATAGTAAGCACTCAGTAAATGTTAGCTATTAACAATAAAAAGAATGAATCCAGAGTGGGATCTATGGGATGCTTGCATAGGAGCGTCTAGGAGTAGTCAAGGGGCTGAGACAGGGTAGGCAGCTACATTCTCAGCACATGGTAGCCTGTTCATGTTCCGGAGTTTGAGGGAGTTTCACTTCTTTAAAGTGAAAGAAGAATGCCTGTTGGCCAAATGACAATGATAAGAGCTCCTTATTCCTAAATCTCCAAGAGAGTTAACAAAAAAAAAAAAGTTTTTCATGTAATAGCTAAACGTGCCGTGCCGCTCAATGCCCAAGATGGAAATTTATGACCAAAACACTACCCATCTCCCTTCTGTTTTGGCCATAAGAATTCTAATTGACCAGGTGATGTAGACAACTTTCAAAGGACCTGGAAACTTCTACAGAAGGAGGTGAGGCTAGTGAGGTGTGTTAAACCAATTAAGCAAGCAATATTTGTAAGATTCTCACCTAAAGCCAGGGAACAGAAAGAGAAAGAGCTGAGATTCTGCCCTCAGAGTCTAGAATTAATATTGCTGCCTTAAAGCCCAGGATCACAGCATTGTTGTTTTCCCTCCTCACCCTGTCATGTTGCTTTGCACAGAGTGGTTGGAATTTTGCCTCCATTTCCTGAGACTCTGGACTTTCAACTGGTCCTCTAGCAGTGCCTTGACTTCTAAACTGGTTAGCTGGGGCAGAGGCGTGGATCCTCTGCCTAAGACCTGTCAGACTTCTTGCCTGAGGGCTAGAGCCCAGAGCCTAGGTGCAGGTGAAGCACCCACTTCAGTTTGAACATCTGCAGGGCCCCACAGCACTGTCCCCAAGCTCTAGATTGAATGCCATTAGGTAGGATACTAGTTACCCTTCTCTTCCCTCCCTTGACCCCCAGATTATGTATCATTTTGGTCACAGAATGCCTAAATTTGGCAGAAAACTAGATTGGAGACAGATTATAAAAACCTTGAAAGTGAAGGTATGGAATCAGGGATGGGGACACTGAAGGTTTTTGGGCAGGCAATTCATATGATCAGAGCTGTGCTTCAGGCCGCGGTGATGGTACAGGTGGATTGGAATGGGCAGAGCCTAAAGGCAGAGAGGTTGGCTCACAATCCAGGTAACTTCCCCTCAAGGTGGACAGGAGGAGACCAATCTGTGAGATGGTTCAGAAGAACTGACATGGATTTGGGGAAGGGTAGGGGAAAGGAAAGTTATTACATTAACTGGACAATTGCAAAACCATCTTTGTATGCTGTCTTCCTTGGCTGATCCCAGCCTCTGTAAGCCCACACTCCCCTAACTCCTCAGAGTTTCTATCTAACTGGAGGTTCCTACTCAGTTTTCCCGGAATTACCTGGGAATGAGGAAAGCATACCTTACAGAGAAATAAATGTTCATGCTAATAAAAATGGGCAGAAGGACCAACATCTAATAAGTGCTTATTACAGAACAAGCATTGGTAGCATTAATGGAACAGGCAAAAACAAAAACAAGGGGCACCTGGGTGGCTCAGTGGGTTAAAGCCTCTGCCTTTGGCTCGGGTCATGATCCCAGGGTCCTGGGATCGAGCCCCACATCGGGCTCTCTGCTCAGCAGGGAGCCTGCTTCCCCATCTCTCTCTGCTGCCTCTGCCTACTTGTGATCTCTGTCTGTCAAATAAACAAAATCTTTAAAAAAAAAAAAAAAAAGAAGAAGAAGAAGAGCCTCACTGAGGGGCACCTGGGTGGCTCAGTGGGTTAGGTCTCTGCCTTTGGCTTGGGTCATGATCTCAGGGTCCTGGGATCGAGCCCCGTGCAGGGCTCTCTGCTCAGCGGGGAGCCTGCTTCCTCCTCTCTCTCTGCCTGCTTCTCTGCCTACTTGTGATCTCTATCAAATTAAAAAAAAAAAAAATTTAAAACAAAAACAAAAACAAACCAAACCCAAAAAATTGCTTCAGAGGCTACACAAAAGTGTAGAACCAGGATTCTAACCTAGGGATGTGACCCAAAGTCCTTGCCCTTTGCACTGCAGAGTGTTTCTCTAGAGAAGCCAAAAGGAGAAGCAAAATAGAGGGTGGAAAATGACTTTGAATATGTTGAGGGGCTGGCAGGCCAGGCAGAGCACACCATCAGCGGTTCGAAATGTGAGCACAGAGATCTGGAAATAGATCGGGACCAGAAGATACAAATCTGGGAGTCAGTTGCATGACCGTTACAATGGAAACTCTGGGACACATCAAATCTCCAACACAGAAGGTAGAGATCAGGGAAGAAAGCTCAGGCTGGAGACCTGAGGGATACCCTCGGCTTAGGAACTAATAAAGAAACAAAAAAGGAGCCATCAGAGTAGAGGGAAAACCAGGGGAGGGTCATTTAACCAGAGTCCAAGGAGGACCGCGTAAAAATAGGAAAGAGAAACCAGTGGCTTAGAACACTTGACACTAGCAAAAAATTAAAAAACCAAACAAGAAAAGGCTAGCAGCTTCAGCAAGGAACACAGTGGTGCTCTCCATCAATCAGATCCAGTCAGGTGGTGGGCAGGGGAGCTGCTGAGACAGCGAGGGTGGACTCTTCTTTCACGAATTTGGCATTAAGAGAAGAGAGGTATTGGAAAAGGTGGGCAGGGGTGGAGGACCTCTTTGGATCAGTCTAACGAATGAATTGCACAGACTTGATCACTCAGTCCTTAATCCGTGCCATGCTCAAAGAGAGAAACTGTCCCCAGCCAGACTCTGTATTGTCCCTGTGCAGACCACACCTGCCTTCAACAGTTTTGTAATGCCACTTTTCAACCGCAGCTCCTCCTTGGTAGTAATTCTGCCACCATCATTGGCCTCTCAGGATAGTTACTCTCCAATACAATGCCGATATCTGGGAGATCATCTCGCCCATCCCTCCATGCAGCAGTGGGAATGGCTCAAGTTGGCAAGGGGTCTTCTAGATCCAAAAATCCCATAGAAAGCTTTGAGCATTTTCATAACCTGGCAAATCATATCTAACTTTCACAGATTTAGCCTGTTCCTTGGCCTCTTTCCTTTTCTTCTGCCTTCGAATTGGAGAGGGGGCTGTCTAAGAGAAAATGACATGAAAAGTCAAGGGGAAAGCTCCCTTTACTTGGGGCCATGTGAGCAGGAGCCAAGTAGGAGTGACATCCAGCCCCTGCTTCCTTGCCAGGCTTTGTATGCCTCCAGAGGGGACACCTTTTTCTAAATTGCACAAAAGAGGGTAGACTAGTGGGGCACTACCTAAACAGTTATGCTAGGAGAAGGACCAGGTAGAGAGCAGCTCTCTCCTCAAAAGAAGCTGTTTTCTCTGACGGGGGTCCTTCTGTGGCCACAGGCCCCAACCCCAGAGGCCAGGCACTCCATTTCTCTGCCTAACATTGAGGGGCATGTGGGGAGAGCTGGGAGTCAGTGTTCCACAGGACATGATGGTCTTGAGTAGAAAGGTCTGCCTCCCTCCAGGAGAAACACTGGCTAACATAGGGAAAGGGGCCCAGATGATGTACTGAGTGTGGGAACAAGCCTAATGCCAAAGACTGTCAACTGCAGAATTTGCCCAAATTATTTTAAACAGAAAATTAGCAAGTCTGAGCTACCCGCTCCTCTTGAAGGAGGCTGATAAGATCAGACTCTAAGAGGTTAAATCATGTGGAAAACCCTTACTTTTAAATGGAACTACATTTAGTCAAGAACCACTTGTGTAGGATATGTCTTCAAATATTATTGCCATTTGCCTGAGAAAATGTGCTTTAATTCGTTGATGCCAAAGAATGTCTGATACGTTGTATAATGAAACTAGAATAATTGAACCACTTGTTCATTACAAAGCTCTCTAGCCAAATACTCTAAATTCTTCAGCGTCTGAGTGGGCTTGCAGTGAATTAACAACGTTCTTTTCTTAAAAAAAAAAAAATAATAATAATTTTGAGGTAGGACACAATATTTACAAAAGAATTTTTTGTGAAGCGTTACTAAATGCTTTTTATTCCCAGAAGGATCATGCATTATTCTTTGTTGCTAATGCCAGGGTGATTCAGAAGGACAAGTGAACCGTTAGCCAAGGCATTAATTAAGCAAGAATCCAGACCAGCTTTACTCTGGCCATTTTTCTCTCAGTTCCCGCCAGGGATCGTCCCCTAACCTACTGCCCCTCTCATGGCATTCCCACCAAATGGCCTTGCCTCCAGGTAACCAAAACATCAATTCTGCTACCTCCGCCTCTCCAGCTTCCTTAAGCTGGGGAGCCCTATAAAGGCCGAGATCATGTGGTATTAACATTCTGGTCATCAAAAGCACACAACAGAGTACTTCACACCTAGGAGGCCCTCAGGAAGGCATTGATGTTGGGTATAGAGAGCTAGAATGAGAGTGAGAGGCTGGAATAAAAATGGAAAAAAAAAAGTCCAAACTCAGACAGATGCTTCCTCCATCCCCCTGGATTTGACAGAGGCAGTCAACTTCTTTGCGTTTCCTACGAAGATTAAATGAGGTGCCCGCGAATCAAGATTGTTTGGGGAAAGAAAGCTGGCCCTGTCATGGATCACAAAACTCTGGCAGCAAGGGAGTTGGGGGAGTGGAGAGAAGAGTGCGAAAAGAGAGAAGTGACTCAATAAAACACGGCCAGGCCAACCAAGGCAGGCATAAGGATGTTTCAAGGTGCGTGGGAACATTTTAAAGATCACAGACAGGTTGATTTTAAGGCCAACCGAGGAAAGGCCCCTGGGTTTCAGGAAGTGGCTTCTAGATTTTTCCACTGTTTCCAGAGAGGTGAGGCTAGAAGCCAGATGGCAGAGAGGTAGAAGGGGCTTGGGAAGATGGGAGGCAGTAGGGCAAAGACCACATTTCCAGAGCAGTAGGGGATAAGAGGTAGGAGGGGAGAGTCTATGACTGACTGGGGCAGGGGGAGGGGGCAAATGCTGGAGTTCATTTTACAGCAAACCTCCGGGTAGGGGTTATGGTAGAAAGGGCCTTGAGAGAAAGAATCTGAGGAGCAGAAATTAAGTACATTCTTCCTCCGAGATTAGAGGATTTGAAAAAGAAAAGAATGGATGTAGATTTGACACACTTTCACGAGTACCCCTCCCTCTTCCAAGTCAAGATGGTGCACACTATCACCTCTAAACTGGTGATCCTTGAGGCCAATTCATGGGCCAGTGTCCTTCCACAGTAAACTTCTCACTGAAATGAGGTTCTTTTTATATAGAACTCAATTCAGTGTGAAGGACTGTCCTTTGTGCTGAGACTAAATCCTCTACTTTTTTGGAATTAATATGTTCTTTGCTGAACACGAAATGATGATAGTAGATCAGAGTTTGATTTTTTCCTCCATGTCTTTACTTAGCAAAAGAAAACAATGCTATTCCTTGTGAGTCCTCCTTCTGCCCCCACCACACTTTATTTTTCATGTTCCTGTTAGTGAAATTAATTATTGAGAGTAATTGTTCTGAAACTAATGTCTATATGCTTCTAAAATATAGTTTTAGAAAACGGCTATTTTAACAAACCATAAGTGACTCTTAATCTCACAAAACAAACTGAGGGTTGCTGGGGGGAGGGGGTTTGGGAGGGGGGTGTGGGGTTATGGATATTGGGGAGGGTATGTGCTATGGTGAGTGCTGTGAAGTGTGTAAACCTGGCGATTCACAGACCTGTGCCCCTGAGGATAAAAATACATTATATGTTTATTTAAAAAAAAAGAGAGAGAAAAAGAAAACAGTTATTTTAAATGAACTATTGTGGGGAACTCAAGAAAAGGCATTTCTGGTTTCATCTCCTTGGTTAGGACTTACAACCTCATGCCAATTTATCAGTTGAATTGAGAATTACTTCCTTTGAGGAACACCTTAAAGATGAGTGGGAAACCAAGTCTTTTTGACTCAGTGATTTCCAAAAGGACCAGGTGACGACTTTTGTGTACACCTCCCTCCAGAGACACCAATGAACAGGTTTGTGGTAGTGGTAGAAATCCAGGTCATGCAGCCCTAAGATCCCAGACCTTTAGGCCTGGAAGGAACTTTAGAATTCCTTTTTGCCATCTCTTCTGGTTTAGTCTATTATCTGAGGCCCTGTGCCCGAAGCCACACAACAAACCAGCAGCAGAGCCAAGATGAGAGAGGCCCAGGCTCCAAATCCCCAAGTGTCCCTCTCCCATCTCTACTTGTTCCTGGCTCAGGATCATTCCTCATAGGCAAGCCTCAAGCCAAACAGTAGCAGCCTTGGCCCAGCAAGCTTGGCCTATGGGCCGGTACGTAGAGTAGAGAGCCATTTTCTCCTTTATAATAATGGCTGTTGCCTCAAATGTTTAATGCCTTCCTGATTGTATCACTCAGAACTCTTGCTGCAACCCCTTAGTCCCCTCCCAGAAGGGCTTCTCTTCTAATGACTCAGAGGTCAGTTCCAAGGCCCAGGCTTTCATAGTCCACCTCAACCTCCACGATTTCAACAAGGCTTTCCTGCAAATGGCTCCTCTTGACAGCTCCCTTCTCTTATCTCCCTGTTCATGGTGCACCCCAGGAGTGGCATCTTGTTTCCGGTGAAACAGACCTTGTGGGAATCCCAGTTTTACCAATGAGCACTAACATTTTCATAGTAGCCTTTGAGGCTGAAAGATCAGGAATTACAAATAAGAAACGCATCTAGGGCTGGTGGAGACCTATCAGAGTCACCTTATGCTATGACTATAAGGGACATTGTGTAAGGGTGGCAGGGGAGCATGAGAACGGGATGATTTGGGTCACTCTGGGAAATGGGGGTGGAGGGAACCCAGGAAAGCTTCACAGAGAAGACATTTGAGCTGGCCTTGAAGAACGATTTCAAGGCAGAGGAAGAATCTTCTAAGCTCCTTGCCTCTAGTCATAGAACTGACCTCAGAGAGCAAAGCAGGAGCTGGAGAGGAGAACTGCATAAGAGACAGGGAGGACCCACCAACTGGGATGCAGCTACTGTTTGGGATAGCACAGAATCAAATGGTCCTTCCTTACTGATTTGGGTTATGCCCCAGCTGATGGTATAATAAAAGGTTGTCTGTCCACTGACTATAAGCTGAGATTTAATGCCAGAATGACATTAAAGTTACTTTGCATTTTTGGCTTATTTCTCAATTTTAGAACTTATAGAGTAATTCAAACTCTTATGGAGCCTATGTCATGAAAAATTAAGAGTAACTGTTTCAATTGTTATGTTGACAAAATACAGTGATATTTCATTATCATTTATGACCTTGGGTGATGATTAAAAGTAGTGATATAACTACTTCATGGTGCATACTATGATAAGGTGTTTAGTTGGAGATGTGTCATGAACCATGTGTTTTTAAAAGTTGGTATGTGTCATTGAAATTAACATAAAAGAATCCAGAAACATTCTGTCTTTGTGGAAAGATCAGGTGGGAATCAGGAAGATGTAGCTTCTCACTCTGGCTCATCTCCTGACACAGTGTCTCATCCCTGACTACCATCCACTTTACTTTCTCGTTAGTAGAAAGGAAGCAGTTGCCTAGCTAGGGAGGGGAAAAATGGAATAGATGGTTTCTAAGGACTCTTCCAGCTCTGCCATTTCTATGATGAAATTCAAGGGATTCCTTTATTGAACAGTGGTCCAGAACATTTCCTTCCATGCCCATCTTATGCATCATTTGCTTCTAAAACCCTGAACCCTTGCTTTCTCAGTAACTCTTAGCATGGTTAGTAAGTTGACTCAGAAATTGCTCAAGTACTAATGATCATTATCCCACTTCAGCTGTTGCTGAGAAAATGAGAAAAAGGAACTGGTTTGGGGGCAAAGAATCATCCCCAGGATAATGGATTACTATTTTTCTTAAATTAGAAAACAAGTCCTGAGCTGATTGCAAATGTAAGCTTGTTCACATGCTTAATGGGAAGCTAGGAAAGAAGGTGGCTGCCCCCCATTGGCCAGCTCCATTGCTTTAGGGTTTCTTGGAGCCTACAAAGGCACTTTCTGATCCCTTAGTCCTCTGCCTCAGGAGGTTTCATAGAGAGGCAAGGGGCCTCTGCCAGAACAGAGGACCCTTACTACTGAGTCTCCCATGTATTCTTTTCCATTGTTGGTGGCATCTGCTGTCTGATGGCAACTGGGCTTCTTGCCATCACCAGGGCTTCCTTTTGATCCCTGGTTTACATGGCTTTCTGTTGAGCAAATAAACACACACTCATCCCTGCCCCCAACAAGACAAAGGCAATTCATTCACAGTAGCCACTGCCCAGCTGACAGATGTTCTGGCCTCTTGACCCTGTAGCCCAGCATGCTGCTGACCCTAAAAGTGAAAGTGTCTGTCACCCATTCTTATCCCCCTGTTGGCCAGTTGCTGCTACACAGGATCATCCAAGAATGATCTTGTCTTTCCTCCTCCACTCCTGCCCCCATGGCTCTTAGTGGCTCTTAGGACAGAGCTGTTCCCAAAGTGGCCTTTGATCAGGTCAGCTGGAGAATGAAAAAGATGGGTCATGTGGTCAGGGTTGCCTTGCCACAGCTGCTCACTTCCTTCTTCTGCAAACCTGACTGTGCCTTTGCAAAGACAAGGCCGTGAGGAACTTTTTTAGGTACTTCCCCACAGAGAGAGAGAGCAAGGAGAAGGCCCTTTATGGGAATTTAATGGCTGAAAAATAAGTCCCAACTTTCCTAGCTTTATCATGATGTTGTTGGGGCTCAATAATCTTCCTTTCTTTGATACTTTACAGCCTAGGGGAGGAAGAAAAGACCTTTGCTAACATACTGTCCAGATTTTAGGGTCTAGAGGACTGCCCAAATATTTGTTGAGCCCAGAGAAGGAAATGTTGACTTGCAAAGGGACACTCTTGGAAGGTTCTACAGAGGAGGTGACGTTTGAGCTGGGCCAGAGGAGAGGTAGAATTTCATCCACCGAACTAGAGATGGGAGGGCCTACGGTTATGCAGCTGCTTCTGTGTAAAGGCAATAGACTGCAGAGTCAATCTGAGCAGCAGAGGGACCATGCCACCACAAAGATGCTCTCTGAGTGTGTCAGTTAGCCCTCTGAGGAGTACTGAGCCCAGTTTAAGCAAAACTCTTTAAACCCATTTCTTTGTAGAAATTCAGAGGGTTTTGAGAGGGAAGTAACCCCTAAGTAGTCTTTAAAAGGAAACTCTATGATCTGAACTCAGCTGACTCCCTCCCCGTCTAGGCTTCTTTGGAGTCTTCCAACATTTTTCTACATAAGTTACTGAGTGGTCTATGCTTGTACCCCAAACCACAAATAACCAGAAGGGTCACAAACAGCCTATTAGCTTATCTTTGAGAGTTAAGACTCTCTAGAAATCACTGTGGTGCTTTTCAGCCTTTTCATAGGAAAACATCTCTGGAGAAAATGATCAGGTGCACTAGAAAGAGGTTTGAGTCACATGTGACAGCATTAAGGAGCCAATTTCACTCTGCCAATAGAGACTCTCAAGAATATAACCCTAAAGAGCCTGTTCCCACCACAGCTGTGAGGCTTGAAGCTCTGGACCTCCTGTGCCACTTGCAGAGTCTGAGCAGTACCATCACCCAGCTCCTCCTCTAGCCCTACACTGGGAACCAACTCCTGCTGCTTTTCCCTCCTTCAAAGAGCATTTCCACCACATTACATTCCTCTTCAGTGCCTTTTTAGTGTATCAAATGATTGAAGTTCCCTTTAGTGCAACTATTGTGTTTTGTTTGTTTAAAAGCATAATAATAACATTTCCCTTAAGAAAATCATCATCCCCAGAAACAGAAAACAATTGTAGGGGACAAATAAGGCACCAGTAAGACTGAAGGCCAGCAAAGTGTGATCAGAGAAACGGCAGGAAGGAGAAAGAGGTGAAGAGAAGTGAACAGAAAGCTAAGAAAGGAAATCACCTCCCTGGGTGAGATAATTCAATTAGACCAGGGGGAAACTGTCAGAAGAGAAATCAGATCCAAAGGGACCTGCCACAGGAAGGGTTAATTTGTTTGGGTTGAGTATAGAATGGGTATAGAAAAGCTGGACTTTTAAGACAAATTACAGGAGGCAAAGCCTAGAAAGACAGAGTTTAGAGGCTGAAAAAATTCATGTGGGCATATCCCCAAAGGCGATTTCTCACACTTGGTAAATTGCCAATCTGACTCCAAGTAGTCGAATTGGCCATGTTGTCCCTTGTCATTTGCCTCCCAGTCTCTGATAATACTGAGATAATCTCCACTATTGTATGATAATTCTTGCCCAACAATGGTAGACATTAAGCATAAAACTTAGAGGGCACAAAGCTTCCTTTCCAAATTAGGTCAATTTAGCCTTTAAATCCTGGGTCGACCAGAAGCAGGGTTCACCTCATGCTGGATGGTAGGGCTACACCTCTAAGGTCAAGGTTCCCCACCCTCCCCAGCCATGTGTATATAAGATCAAGGAGAGAATGACTGTCTCCTCCTCCCACCAGAGGATTCTTAGGATCAGTAACCATAGGTCTGCATGCTGACTCTTCTCTGACTAACCCACTATGACTTCTTTTTTTTTAATGCCGCCATCCAAGGCATGCTACTACTCTCTCAGGCCTGAGTCTTGTGCTCTTCATCCTTTGGTTGACTAGACCTAATTTATCTGCCAACTTCTCTTCTATCATGTATCATTGGGTTGCTTTTTCTTCCAAGGCTAGGGTTACTGCTGACTAAATTCAGTTCACTGGGAATGACCAGAATCCTGGGGAAATACTGGTTATATCTGGGCTTAAAAACAAAAGTCCAAAGAGTTTTATGCCGTGAAAGATTAAAAATTGTTCTTGGAGGTTGTACAAACATTTTTAAAGGAGTAATGTTTGGAGTAATGATTTCCCTGCCAAAGAAAAATTTTCGCAAGATCCCTCTTTAGTCTCTACAAAATGGTAGAGCTACAATTCTAAAACAGCAACAAAGGGGAAAAAAAACTGAATTAAATTAAATATTTAAGTGTGGACTTCTTAAATAAGTTTTCCCTTTTATCTTATCATTCAGTTGCCCCTTCTTGACCATTTTTTTTTTTTTTTTTGGCGGGGTTCTCATCAAGCAATTTATTACCAACTCCTCTCTACCCATGTCAACTCCAGTTCCTCCTCTTTCTCATTTCTGCCTACACTCTTCAAAACATGTACCCATACTGTTTCTATTGGCACACATGAACTAAACATCAACCTGATACTCTGGCAAATACAAGTGAACAGTTCTGATCATATTCACTCTTTGGGGTCCCATCTCCCATTCTACTGTGAAGCATCATTGCTTGCTTGAAGGTGTTCACTAAGAGACCTTGCCTAGGCCCAGAGGTATATCACTGGCTCTCCCTCCAAACACAGACTCATAGAATAATGGGACTGAGGGTCAACCTAACCACTCTCAGAGAGCACTTGTCATTCCAGCTGAGTTCTCAACTTTTAGCCATTACTCCTATAAACAAATAATTACCTATTTTCATCTGGACAACATTGGGCAAAATGTTAAACAGGTAAAGTGTCATTCCTGTTGTCCTTACTGGAGAAAACACCCAGAGTCTCCTTGAGCTTTTTCCCACCTTTCTCCAGCTACCTACCCTGCCCCCCTACAGATCTCAGTCTTGGACTGAAGGTGTCCATCACCATAACTAGCACCACCTCCAATCTCTGCCTGTGGAAAGTTCCCTGTCACCTTCCTAAGTCCAGCTCAAATGCAACCTCTTCTGGCAGGCCTTACTTGATGACCAGCCTGCATCTTTCTCTCTTCTGAAGCCCCATGGCCCTTGGAATTGCCTTTGCTACAGTACTTGGCACTTTTCTACCACTAGACAGTGAGCTCCTCGAGGGCAGGATCCATGTCTGATTCATCTCTGGGTCCCCTGCAGGGCTGAGCCCAGTGATCACTCTTGGAGGCATGCAGGAATGGCTGAGGAAGGAGTGAGGCTCTAAACATGGCACAACACACACTCTCAGTAGGTTAGGAGGAGCCTGGAGGGGGTCTACCTCTTCAAAAGCTGGTTATTTCCTTTCCCCTTCCATTCTCACTCCCAATCCATTCCTGAAGGACCTCTCTTGTTCACTATCTTCAGCTAACTGTCACTGTGGGGAGAATCCTCTGTGAAGGCTTTAGCTGTTAACAGCTTAGAATGTTACTGCTCCCAGAAGTCTTTGCACTCAACAGTATGGGTGGGATGGGATGGGGTTGGGAGAGTGCTGAAGGAGGTGAGGGTGAAAACCTTTAGTTCCTAATAACATGCCCTCTTATTAGAGGATTTAGGCATGACAGGTTGGGCAAGGAAAGAATTTGGGGGATTGGGAGAGCTACTTCTTGATACCTCTCCAGTCATAGCCATTTAGTATTTTGAGCTACTTTTCTTCTCTTTCTGCCTAGCACAGAGTAGCCCTTAAATAAGTTATAATCATTAGTGTTGGTACTAATAAGTCAAGAACATAAACAACATAGACACATAGCCCAGCCTAAACACATGAATGCTTGGAGGTGCCAGGTATAGATGTAGATAGATTTTGTTAGAATTTCTGAAGTGTTAATGGAGATTTTGAAACCTCTGCTTCCCTGATGGTGGAAACAGTCTGAACAAAGATAAGGAGGTAAAAACCAGCAGGTTATGTATGCACAGGGAATGGCCAGTGACTGAAGAGAGAGTCCTCCTAAAAGACTGACAAATGGAGTTGGTTAGATGGGAGGAAGCAAGAGGGGAGAGAGGGTCCGTGTTGAAGAGAGACATGATGACAAATTCAACTTTGAGTTGTTGATAGGTCAGTAAGAAAAAATGTCCCCTAGGAGCCTGAAGATCCCAGGCCGTGAGTAGATAGGTAGGGCCCAGGGTCATAGGCAATGCATGGATCCTGCAAAGCAACAAATGAGCAGGGTTCAAAAAAGAGCAGGGTTCAGCATTCACGTTCAAATGAAAAAGTTGGGGAGGGAGAGGGTGATAGTGGTGATAGATAGTGCTTTTAGTGCCTCTGTGCTCTGTAGCAGAAAAGTCCAGAAATATGAGGTCAGGGAGAAAAAATATAGGATGGAAGATGGAGAACTTATTAGAAACCCTACGTGTGCTCTAAAGACAACTTGGCTTAAATTAAATATTGACATTATATTTACTTAATGATTTAGAAACTAATTTTTTTGCTATTTTTCTGGGTTGGAAGACATATGCAAGTCTCCATAAAATTGAGTCGAAGGTCCCACTTGGTGCTCTCCTTGGTGCTGGATTTGCACAGTGCATTCCTTGTCTTAGTAGTTTATGGAAACCAATGCTTTCTCCCTGTTCTCCGTTTAGGTGCTAGCCAGGAAGTAAATCTTGCCAAATAAAATCACCTTTACATGACTTGTGTTTCTCCTCCACCCAGCATCACTAAGGTTAACTTTGCTGCGAAGTATTGAATAGAAACAGCAGTCCTTCCCAGGAGTAAAACTCTCCATTTTTTTTCCAAACCAAATCATGTTAGTAGTTTTCAGGGGGTGGTCAGATTATGAAGACTGTTTATTTCCTTTATATTTTCCACATTTTCCAAATGTTACTTCCATAGTTAAATTTGTATTTCTTAGAGAAAAGTAGATTGGAGATGGAGTTACATCAAGAGAAGGGACTTACCTGGGACCTATTCTACTGAGTTGTTAATTGGAAGATTAAGCCCCATGGACTGAGAACATGGTGGGGGGGGGGCTAGATATAGTTGGTGGAATTCTAATTCTATTGTAATTCTATAGTAGGTGGAATTCAGCTCCCCAAGATTCCAACCCCCTATAGAATCCTCTCCCCAGGACAGTGAGCAGGATTTGTGAAGATGTAATTTCACACCTGTGATTATGTTAACTTATATGGGAAAGGGGGGTTTATAGATGTAATCAAAGTCCCTAATCAATTGACTTTAAATAAATTAAAAGGATGATTATCCTGGGCCTGAACTAAGCAAGTGATCTAAAAGTGTATAGGCCTTACCAGAAGTCAGTGATTCCAAGCAGAATATAGGCTCTACTGTTGACTGTGAGGGAAAATCTGCCATGTTGTGGAGAGAACCACATGGCTAGGAAGAGCATGTGGCCTCTAGGAGTTGGAAATGAATTGAATAAGCAGTGAACTTGGAAGAAAACCCTAAGCCTCAAGTGAGATTGAAACCTTGGCCAACACCTTGATTCCAGCCTGATGAGACCCTGAGCAGCTATCCCGTACCTGTGCCCATGTGGGATAATAAATTTATGCTGTCTTTTTTTTTTTCTTAAGATGTTATTTGACAAAGAGATCACAAGAAGGTAGAGAGGCAGGCAGAGAGAGAGGGGGAAGCAGGCTCTGCACTGAGCAGAGAGTCCGATGCAGTGCTCAATCCCAGGACGCTGAGATCATGACCTGAGCTGAAGGCAGACGCTTAACCCACTGAGCCACCAGGCACCCCTAAATTTATGCTGCCTTAAGCCTCTAAGTTGGTGGTAATTTGTTATGTAGCAACAGAAAACTAGTTCAGTGGGTAAAGAAGGAAAAAATGTTGAAGACAGAGGAGGAGGTAAGATCTAGAGCCCTACTTTCCACAGAGAAACTGGGGAACAAAAAACATTCTGGTCAGCTGGTCAGTCAGTGAGAGGTGCTGAAGTATAAAGTCAGGCAAAAAAGCCCTCCCTACCTCCTAAGGATTCCCGCGATAGGAACAAAATCCATGAGACTTTCCTTCTCAAGAGGAATGCTCAGGTGAGTGGTGCTGGCTGCGGCTCTATGACTTTTCCTGCCCAAGAAGAGACCAGTGGAAAGGAGATGATGTTTATATCCTGGGGAGATGTAAAAAATGTGTTTCATTCAAAGGCAAATACATAATTTTGTACTATGAAACTTGGCAAGTTTCTTCCCTGAAATTTAGTTGTTTCCTAGCACTTTCATGTTGTTACTTGCTACCAAAGATGCAAAAGCATACTCGTGCATTTTGTGGTGCATTTCAATTCTTTAAAAATATTGAGGGGCGCCTGGGTGGCTCAGTGGTTAAAGCCGCTGCCTTCGGCTCAGGTCATGATCTCAGGGTCCTGGGATCGAGTCCTGCATCGGGCTGTCTGCTCAGCAGCAAGCCTGCTTATCCTCTCTCTCTGCCTGCCTCTCTGCCTACTTGTGATCTCTCTCTGTCAAATAAGTAAATAAAAAATCTTTAAAAAAAATATTTTAAAAATATTGAAAAAAAGTGTAGCCAGTTTATTTTTCCCTTCAAAGGAACCAATATTTGATTTTCTTCTTTGTCACACTTGTGAATCATTTCAAAGTTTGAATCATTTTACAAAATGCAGAGGGACTATTTCTTTAACACTGGAAATAATCAGCTGTTTTATAATATACATAAGAAGGACAAATAATTTTTAAAAAATTCCTTCATCTCTTTTTCTTCTACCATCTCAAGAACCCTAAGTCTTCACTGAAAATAGTAAACCATTTTTAATGACAAAGTTATCTTCCTATGAAATTTTAAAGCTCTAGTAAATTTTGCAATAGAATATCAAGTGCCTATTCTGTGAGAAAAATATGGCATTGTACTGTCACATCCACAGGTGGAAAGGAAATTACAGACATCTAAAGACAATTAACAATACAGGATGATTAAACTTGGCACAAGGAGTCCAGATAATCAAAGATATAATTGTAGGGGAAGGAAGAATTGCCTAGAGTCTAGGTGACCAGCCCATCTTTGAAGGAGGAGTGATCTCCCATGAGTGGTGAGGACTGAAAAAGGGAGGGTTGGCATAAGGCAAGGAAAAGTTGGGAAGGTTGGAAGAGTCTAGGCATATTTGTGTAGCAATAAGTAAATCAGTTAGATTGAAGGTAGGATTCATGTAAAAGGAAGTAGGGGAGATGTTTGGAAAAAATTACTGAGTCTAGGCTTTTCCTATGTACAGTGGAAAGCCACTGATGTCTTTTGGATCCAACAAAAGCAAATGTTTCTTGAAGATCCATGGCAAGTTGTGTTTGTTTGGATTGGTGGCAGAGAGCCTATTGGGAGTTTATGGCAAAAGTGATAAGGACCAAACCATGGCAAGGGGAAAGCAGACAGAAAGATGACATTCAAAATATAATATACAGAAAAATGCAAAAAAATGTGTTACCTCTCGAGGGAATTTATTGATGTCACAAACCTTCAAAGATTTTGGTCAACATCCAGCTTCTTTGGTGGGGACCAGTGGTCTCAGGCAACATTCCTTTCTCTTTGCAGAGAAATATAATTGTATGTGAGCTCACGGTGACATTTTTAGAGAATCAGCTCATGACTCATTGAGAACTTCAGTGGAAACTAGGGATGATTCCACCATCCTGATGCTACTGCTACTCACTAAGCAATCCCTCCTCCATCCCCAAATCACTTTCCTTGTCAGAAGAAGAGGTCCTGGAAAATGATGCCACCCTTACCTCACCTTTCCTTCCTTTGTCTCATGGTCAGTTTCTGAACTTTTTTATTTTTGAGAGAGGGAAATATGCACTTGCCTGAATTATACTCCAAGGAGATACAGGTCTAGGGAACTTGCAGTCTGGCTTCCCAGTGGACTTCTTTCTCTCTTGTGAGCCTAAGATCCCACTATTGGTATCTCTTCCCCAGACCCTCAGAATGACCCATATGTCACACAGAAAACCTCTGTGGCTCTAGCGGTATGAGAAGGGAAACTTTCAGACCCCAAAGTCTAAAGGCTGGTGCAGTGGAGAAAATAGAACCTGTACTCAGGATACCTAGGTTCCTTGTTAGGATCCTGAGAAAATCGCATCACACTTGAGTTTGTCTCCCTGTGACTCATGTAGGAATCACAAAGCTTATCACAAAGGCATGCTGGATTATCATGAGGATGGTAAGATAACTAATACACAGAACACTCTTGTTGATGTGATGCATGGCACCTACTTGTGCTAGCTAAACGGCTGACCCCTATTCTTTCTCCTGCTTTTTATCCTCTTTCCCAGATTGAACACACTGGCATTACTTTGTTGTAGAAAGAAAAGGTAAGTGCTTTCAAAGAGAAAAGATAGCAGAGATGGCATGGAGGAGTAGTTAATTGTCTTTATGAAGAATTATGTCCTTGGCAAATGGCCTCAGCTTCTCCCACTCTTTTTTTTTTTTTTAATGTAAGATTTCATCCTTTTTCCACTTCAAGTGCTACTCTGGACACCCTCTGATGTCTTCATTTCCCTTTTGAGTTCTGGAGCCCCTAACCTGATTGTATTCTCTAAGATTACATTTACTAGGCAAGAAGACTATTATATGGAGTAATCTTGGCATTTTGTAGGATTCATAAAACTTAAAGTAGTACTTTATATACTGTTTTGTGAAAGTGATTTGCTATTGGTTTTTGTCAGAAGAGAGAGACAATCCTTCGATAGTTGTTTTCTAGAAAGGGAAAGCCCCAGAATCAGGCTGGGAAATGCTCGCTAACAATATGTTGCATTTCCGAGGGACAGGAGAGACCTTAAGAAAGATTTCAAACTTGGATCCTAAATTTCTAGTCCGAATTTCTGTTATTTCACTGAATTGTGAGCTTGTTAAGGTCAGGGATGATGTATAAGCCATTTTTGTATTTCCAAGATATAGCACATAGGGACATTCAATACACCTTTGTTGAATGAACATCTGTATCAAGTATCAACCCAAATAAGGCAGAACACTTGGAGGCATAGACTCCTGGGACTTGGTACCACCAGACCAGGAGTTATAGGATTCCTAAATACAACAGTTTCTATCAGTGGGCCTCTGCCAGTAAGTCCTAGGGGAGCACCAACTAGAAGTAAAAGAGATGGATTCCAAGTATGTGGCTAGACTTCCAGGTCTAACCAAATGGAGGAGGGACATTGTACTGTCTCACACTGATCGATAACTAAACACTGAACAAAATCCAAACACACAAAGCAATTAACTAAGGACTCTGAAAAGTAAGTAAAAGCAAGTGGACTGGGGCAAGAAAGAAAAACTCAATACATGACCAATATGGTGGCAGTGAGTTTCTTAGAATTTTTCTCCTTTCATCTGAGGGTGAGCTGACTCATGAAACTGCAAAGCAGTTATAAACAACAACAACTATAAAAAGCAGCCCATCTTAAGTAAAATCTTTAAAAAAGGGGGGGGCGCGCCTGGGTGGCTCAGTGGGTTAAAGCCTCTGCCTTAGGCTCAGGTCATAATTTCAGGGTCCTGGGATCGAGCCCCACATCTGGTTCTCTGCTCCTCGGAGATCCTGCTTCCTCCTCTCTCTGTCTGCCTCCCTGCTTACCTGTGATCTGTCTCTCTCTCTGTCAAATAAATAAGTAAAATCTTTAAAAAAAAAAAAAAAAAGGGGCAGCCCATCTTTCTGGACAAATGACCTGGAAAGGGGGCCCTTGCAAGCCAGAGTATGTGGGGAAAATTCTTGTTCTCATATATTTTCTCTCTCAACTCAGTCTCAAAACCAGATGCAGCTTCCAAACTACAATGCCACCACCATAGCAGCAGCCTGGGCACCTAAAATCCCTGAGAGAAAAATCTGTACCTCTGGATAGAAGGATGTAGAAAAGGGACTTCTGCTATGTGAAGAGTATAAGAGGAATCCTCATTTTTTTCTCTTTTCTCTTGCCATTTTATCCAGAGGGCAGGCCTAGTAGAATGAAACTCTGTGATGTCATTATTGGCTCTAACTGAGAAACAGCCCCATCTTGCTGGTCAGGAGACCAGCAAAAGGTGATTCTAGGAGCTGAAGAATGTGAGGGAAATCCTGGAGAGGAAAGAATGGGAGAAAGGGATTCCATGTATGAACAGCATAAGTCCTGGGCTTTACCTCCAAACTCTGCATGTGTGGAATACACCTGAAAGCGCAGCAAAGACTTTGGAACCTGAACTGAGAGTGGAACCTCTGCACACAGAAGGTGAGAGAACTACAGTCTGCACTTAACTGGTTTGCTTGAATGCTAAAACAAAACAAAACAAAAAATCAACATGCTCTGATTTTTAACAGGACCCAGAGTTACATAACACTCCATATAAAATAACTAAGATATAATCCAAAATTACCCAGTGTGCTAAGAACCAGGAAAATCTGACAATTCTCAAAGGAAAAGGTAGGACAATGTTGAAATTATAAGAAAAAAGGTTTTAAACCAATCGTTACATTCTTTGTAATGTTAAAGTAAACACTCTTGAAATGTATAGAAAGACATTGTCAATAGATTTGAAATAGAAACTTTTTTGAAATGGAAATTGTAGAACTAAGAAATACAACATCTGAAATAAAAAAAAATTCACTAGATGGGTTCAATAACAGAATGCAAATGACAAAGGGAAGAGTCAGTAGACTGGAAACAGATCAATAAAAATTATCCAATCTGCAGAACATAGAGAAAAATGTTTGAAAAATAATAAATAAAGCCAAAGGGACCTGTGGAACAATATCAAATTGTCTGACATCTATGTCATTGTAGTTCTTAAGGGAGTGGAGAAAGAATGGGAGAGAAGAAAATAGTTGAAAAAAAGTAATGGTTGAAGATTTCCCAAATTTGGCAGGAGATATAAGTTTATACATTCAAGTAGCCTAGCAAACCCCAAACAGAATAAACTTAAAGAAAACTGAACATCCCACCATTCCCTATCGTTTCACCCACCAGTGCCCTTCTTAGACCCTGAAGACATTTGAATTTTTGACCCTGGAGTCAGGGAAGGAGCACATGAATAGGACTCAGACTCCTAGGGACAGACTCAAGGGTGAGACCCAGGGAAAACCAGTTCCCCTGCAGGGCCTCAGGTCCTCATCTAGAAAATCTCAGGGTTGAACTACATGATTTTCTAATTTCTTTCCAGCTCTTAAATATTAGCCATTATTAGCTATTCTGTAAACTTTTTCTGTTCAAATGATAATATTATCAAAACTTAATGCTCTGAAACAAGAAACCACTTTCCTGCCAAGTCTTTCCACCCTTTGTAATGGTGCAACTGACTGAAATGGAGTTGCTCACAGAACACAACCAAAAATGAAGTTTTGTAGCAACCAGAATGGAGGTTGGTTTTCCCCAGCAGCTTCCTACAGAGCTCTTTGAACACCATGGGAAGCCTAGAATTCATTGCGAAGGAAAGAAAGCTCATCAGAAAACTTTTTACTCTCCCAAAAATGCATTTCCAATCTCATCATGTTTTTCAGAGGCTAAGGAATGGAATGGAATGCCCCCATGACCTCAGATTCCTAGTTTGATGTCAAGTCTTGTCAGAATAGGTTAAATCTAACTACCACTTGTATAGCATCTTAAAGCAAACAGAACAGTTCTCTTTCATGCATAATTTCATTTCATCCTCCCAACCACCAGCCTCAGCGGTAGGTTGTAGCAGTCTCCTCCTGTTTCCTCAGAGGAAACAGTCTGAGAGAGGTTGAGAGTTTTACCCCAGGCCATCTAGTACTAAGCTTGAGAAAGTGCCAAATCTCTGGCTTCCAGTTCTGTCCTTTTTTCCCACCACCAGCAACCAGAGGCCCTAGGCAATACCCAGAGCCAAGCTGTGACTAAGAGGCCAGTTACCCCACATTTTAAGGACAGGCTGTGGTATATTAGATCTGCTAGATCATTCCTCCCAAGAGAAACATGGCGTTAAAGGTTGGCTCCAGTACTCTCTGTCCCTCTCCCAGTCCCTCCTGCCACACTAGCCAGGCTACTTGGCATGGAGAGTCTCTCTGATATTAGATACAAGCTCTTTTGAAAATGTCTTTCCTCGCCTACTTCCAGCTGCTTGAGAATGTGCTTGAATTTGAGTCAAGTAGGTTTAGGAATTGGTGGTTGCTTGTTCAGGTTTTGCCACTGAGGGGCCTTGAAGGGCTTTGCTGCTTGACCCCCCCCCCTCCCCCGCACACACACAGGCTTCCTCCCTGCTCTCCTCTCCCCCAAGGAATTGCTGTTCCCTCCCATTGTTTTACATTCATTCAGCCTCCACTGTGCATTGAAGTTCCTGGAGGTCATCCTTCCCTCCTTTCATGAGCCAATTTCATCTCATTTATTCACACATTGTCCCTTCATTTTCAGGAAAAATACAAAGTAGTCTCTTTGAGTATGATAATTCTGAGTCATTGCATACCATCATCATTTCAGAACAAAAAGATGTCAAAAGGTGGGCGGGTTCATTTCGTCTAGCAAGAGAGTAGGCTTCCCTTCTTTGTTTTACCCTTAATGACTCATTCAACCTGAATCAAAGCTGAGTAGTCTTGGCCTTTGAACAGGAGGCTGGGGCCTCAAGGGGGAGGAGCAGGGTGTAGGTACCAACCAAGCTGGGGCCATGTCCACGTGGCATGGAGTGGGCAGAAGGGACTGAGAAAATAGAATGGTAGTATGGTGCCTTATGAAGCCCTTGTTCAACTCTGGACCTCTTATTTTCCCATCTATAAAAACCTCAAAAGGATCACACAAGAGTGGGTCAAGACCAGGGTGTATGACCTCACTATAACTATTTTTCTGAATCACTTTGTTTTTCTACTTGGGCATTGGAACCTTGATTCAGGAAAGGAAGTTCAACCCTCACCTGCCTTAGATACCTGAAGAGGTGGAGAGAGGAGGCTTTGCTGGCTGATTTAGGTTGGATCCTACCTCTACTACTTCCTGGCTCTGTGACCTTGGGATAAGTTTTTCAGCTCTCTGTGTCTCATTTATAGTTTTCTCATTTATAAAAAGAGAATAGTACTTATCTTGATAAGGTGATTGTGAGGATAAAATGTATTATCTGCCACAGTTATCTCAGGGACTTCCTTGATTCACATACAGGATATACAGGACAGAGGACAGGTAGGCTGAGTGGGCTTGGACAGTCTTTTAATATCCCTCAGTGTATTCTTTGGTAAAACTGGAATAATAATGTGTGCTTTGCAAGAGGTTTCAGAGTGTTAGAGATGATATAGTAAAGAGTCCAGCACAACACTAGGACCCTAAGTGGTGCTGCTCATCAGTTAGAGATTATCAGTATTTACCTTACCCAGGGCCAATGCTGGGTCAAAGCAGGAGACACCAGTGGGTTTTGAGCCAGAGAAGGTGGGACCAAGATGCCATCAGCATACAGGCTAGGGCCAGTACCTAGAGGTATTGTGTAGGATGCTCAGACAGGGGATGGTGTCCAGCAAGAGTTTACACCCCAGGACCAGAGAGGCTGCTCCACGCACACACTTATACAGCTGTATTTTCCACAGTGTTGGGTTCAGGGAGTCTCCCTGATGGGTTCACAGGCCTCACAATATAAGCTGCCAGGCAGGCCTCTGCAGAGGCCTAGAAATAGGGTAGCAACACTCGAGGGCAATAGCTCTCAGCATGAGGACCCAGGTCATGCAGAAGATTCACAAACAAAAACATTCCCTTTGGGGAAGGAAGACTTTTGGGTTTTTCTTTGCTGGTGGAAACTGGGATTTATGGGGTTTTGGTCATGCTGGGCTATCTAGTGGTTCATAGACCTCTTGAGGTTCCTACACAAGTGGCCTTGGGGAACGCAAAGGACTCTGAACTATTCTGGGAAGGGAATGGGATTCCTTCCCCCAGTCCCTTCTTTCACCAAGTTTTAGTTACATACCACGGAGAACCAGGTCTCAGCATCTCTCCCCAAAAAAACCATGACCAAGGGGCGCCTGGGTGGCTCACTGGGTTAAAGCCTCTGCCTTCGGCTCAGGTCGTGATCCCAGGGTCCTGGGATCACGCCCCATGTCAGGCTCTCTGCTCAGTAGGGAGCCTGCTTCCCCTCCTCTCTCTCTACCTGCCTCTCTGCCTACTTGTGATCTCTCTCTGTCAAATAAATAAAATCTTTAAAAAATAAAAAATTAAAAAATTAAATTAAAAAAAAAAACATGCTAAACAAATCACACACTGTTCCGTCTCAATAATCTTACTTGCATCCCAATCCTGGAATGTCCTCTCCATCACTCAAATCCTACCCATATAAAAGGCCCAGCATCCATCCTAACTTTTCTGGGAAGCCTTCCAAAATCTTCCAAACCCACATAAATTGTCCCTTCCTCAGAATACATGGTCGTGCCACCATTTTCTTTCTGGATAGCTCTTATTTTATGGTTTTGTTTGTTAGCATCTGTCTTTGGTATTTTTAATTTTTTTCTTCATGAATATTGGTTTCTTTCATCTTTCTCATTTCATCGTTCCAGCTCATCACCAAAGCCTGTTATTTGTGCCTCTCAAAATTATCTTAAATCCATCAGCTTCTCTTTACCTATCAGGGTCAATCTCTGGTTCAAGCCACCATTACTGTAGCAGCCTCCTAAGAAGTCTCCTCCATCAGGACGAACCCTTCTAATTCATTCTTCACCCTGAGCCCAGAGGACTGTTTCTAAAATACCTCGGGATACCTTGGTGGCTCAGTCAGTTAAGCATCTGCCTTTGGCTCAGGTCATGATCCCAGGGTCCTGGGATTGAGTTCCATTGTTGGACTCCCTGCTCAGCGAGAAGCCCACTTCTCCCACTGCCTGCCACTCCCCCTGCTTGTACACACTCTCTTTCTGACAAATAAATAAAATCTTAAAAAAAAAATACAAATCTGCCTCAAGCCCTTTATCCCACTAGCCTCAAGATAAAATATAAATTTTCCAACAGTCTTTTTTTTTTTAATATTTTATTTATTTATTTGACAGAGAGATCACAAGTAGGCAGAGAAGCAGGCAGAGAGAGAGGGAGAAACAGGCTCCCCACTGAGGAGAGAGCCCGATGCGGGGCTCGATCCCAAGACCCTGAGATCATGACCTGAGCCGAAGGCAGAGGCTTAAACCACTGAGCCACCCAGGCGCCCCTCCAACAGTCTTTTCAAAGGCCTTCATTTACGGGTCTCTACCTACCTCTGCAGTCATATTTCTTAATATTTCTCTCCCCCAACCCCTTCCACCATTATCACTGAGGCCTGCCACATTCTGGTCATGATACACCCTTCTTTGCTCCTCACACACACATGCTGTTAGACATTCCATCTAGAATTCTCTTCCTTCCCCCGCACCATGACTCTCCCACAGCACTTGACTGTACCTGCACATATTTAGTTCAGGTCTCTAGTTCAATGTTCTCTCTTTCACTGAGCATTCCCTTGATCTTAGCCAAAAGGCCGAGAAGCGATTCTTCCACTGAGCCTTGATGCCTGCCAGCCCCCAACACACACCCCAGTCTTGGTCCCAGAGCTCCCTGTCCCCTCCCCATCACCATACTTTTAATTCCACTTTATAGTTGCCTGTTTACGTCTTTGTCCCCCAGTAGACTATAAGCAATTACAGAGCAGAAACTGTATCTGCACAGTTTACTGTTGCATACCCAGTGCTGGGGCAGTGTCTACCTTTCATAGATGCTAAAGAAATAATTTTTTAAAAAATGAATGAAAAGAATCTATACATCCAAATCTTCAAGGGCAATAAACATTTTATATGCTTCTCTGTATCTCCCTTCAGCGCCTGATTCAGGGACCTGTGTTTTCTAGGTACAGAGGGAAAGAGGTAATGCCCTCATTATTTAAATAGAATGTTCCTCTATTTTTTGGTATTTCCCTTTTCCAGACTGAAGGCCTTTTGGACTACATGCTGACAGGAGTGCAGCTGACAACACAGTGACCTAGATCTGCTGCCAGGGGTGCCAGCTGAGCAAGAAAACACACAAAATTCAAGGCCTCAGAAGCTGAATGGGCCACTCATCAAGGAGAAGCTGGAAAAAGCCTTGAGGGAGACCAGAAATTGAAGCTCTCATCCTGGCTCCTTCATTCAGTAGCTCTATGACCACAGGCAAATCACTTAGCCAGTGAAGTTCAGTTTCTTCATTGGTAAAATGTAAGGAAAAGGACTGACGGTTTATCTTCACTTAGAGCTTGGAGTTATCATTCATTAATAAACATATCACCACATTCCCACCAGAGGTGAGGAAGAATTGGGCTGTTTACAACCTAAAGATCAGGATACCATATCATTACAAACAAGGTAAGCGTTTTTGTAACCATAATCTTACATATTATATGAAGCTTTAAACTAGGTAGTGAGTTTTCATAATTTTAATTATTAAAGTAACTGCAGCTATATAAGTATATCAATAGCCATTATTCCCCTCTTGCCTATCAATTTATTCGAAATGGCAATATGTCCAGTTAAAAACTATATTCCCCAGCCTCCCTTGTAGCTAAGATAATCATGTGACTAGGTTCTAACAGGTAAGATTTGAGCAGAAGCATAATGTATAGCATCCATGTAAAGCCTCTCTAAAGGGGCAGAATGCACTCTTTGCCTTCTTTGTCCTCTCCTTTCTGAAGGCTGAATGTGAAAAAGATGTCTGGAACT
Source organism: Meles meles (assembly GCF_922984935.1). Lineage (NCBI taxonomy): Eukaryota > Metazoa > Chordata > Mammalia > Carnivora > Mustelidae > Meles > Meles meles. The sequence continues at coordinate 73,931,631 of NC_060071.1, forward strand.
TGGCAGCCATAGTGGACCATGAGGTGATGTGTTAAGAATGGTGGAGCAGCAAGATAGAAGGAGTTGGGTCCCTGACTCCTGGAACCACCATCCCAACCCTGGGTTATTTTCTGTTAGACCTCTTTGCCATAAGAGAGAAATGATTTCTATCTTCTTTAGGCTACTGTTATTTTAGTTTTCTTGTCACATGTAAACTTAGACCTAATTGATAAAATAATCATCTATTCAAGACCCTGAGCTAAATGCTGCACCTGCTCTAAAGATATATAGGTTTTAGATACACAAAGAATTGAGCAGAAAGGCTCTGTCTGATCTGAAGGAAATGCTAAGAAAGGTTTGGCCTGGTAGGGCTATGTGGATATGAAGAGGATTTTATGAGATGAGGCCAGGGAATATTAGGGAAGGAGCTTAAATGCCAGGCTAATGACATTGGACTTGACCCAGTGATGGGCAAACAGAGCAAGTAAGTTTGCCTCCAATATGTGAATGAAGAAACCCAGGCCGTATCAGATTACAGGGCTTGTTCAAGGACCCCCAGCTGGTGAGCTGCAGAGCCAGAGCCGATCTCAATTCTACTGACACCTGCACCAGTGCCATCCCATAGTTCTGTGTCCTTGACAGAATCTGAAGAAAAAGAGTGGGAATGGAGATTTTGCACTTTGACATAGCCAGGGAACTGGGCTGTGCCCCTCTTCATACCCCCACACCTTTAAGAGGAAGCTTTGGAGGGTTGCTAGAAGTTTAGGATCCAGACCTACCTTGAAGTCAGAGGACCCTTCTCGGCTTCCTGCTTAGCCACCCCCATGAGGCTACAGGGGCCAATGTGCTGCTTTGCTGTGTGGTAAGTTCTCATGTGGCAGGCACAGTGCTGGGCACTCTGTGCACATTATGTAATTTACTGCCTTCAGTAGTTTAACAAGAAAGTTATAATACCACTCCTATCTTACAACAAAGATGTAGAAACTGAGGCTCTAAGAAATGAAACGACCAATCAAAGTTGATGGCAGAGTTGAACTTCAAAGCCACATTTGTTCAACTCCAAAGCTGTGTTCTTAGCCCCACATTCTAATGTCTTCCCAATCCCTGCCGCCAAAGCATGAAATAGTATCCTATTACTACTCAGACACCAAGGACTTACCTAGTTTGGTAGGCTGACTGGTACCAGATTCCTTCTATGCGCATTCCACCTATAGTCGGGAGTCAACCTCCAATCCAATAATCCTATCAACCATGCCCTACACATGACCCTCACATGGATGAGGGATCTTCTGGAGAGGTAGACCCACAGATGCTCAGATCTTTGTGGCCTCAAACCTCCCAGGGTTCTTTGTCTTGCCTGGTCATGTGGCTAGGATGTCAGAGTCCTCCCATTCTAGGTTCTAGAATTCACAAATTCCAATGAGCTGTTTCATGGAATCAGGGACACTGCATTCTTTGTGTCCTTCCTGTGGCTGTCATGGTTAGAATGCATTTGTTATGATTTGCACTGGCATTCAGTCAATAAACAACTGGTCACTGGAACTGAATCTCCTATCATTGCCAACACTTGGAAAATTGCATTTTATTTTGCTGGTTATCCAGTGTGCATCTTTCCAGTAATGTGGTATGGCCAGTGTTCCAACACAAACCACATATTCCCCTAAGCTGACCACACTGGTTTTCTTCTGGAACTTCCATAGGAAACACCCTGCGATGTAGCCTGTAGAGCTGAAGGCGACTGATGGACCCCTATCTCCTCTGCATTCTCTGATCAACAGAGACAAACTACTTTGTCAGGTTTTGCCCTGGATCATCACCCACCACCCAATTCTTGTGCAACCTCCCTTCCTATTGGAAAAACTTCTTCCTTTCCATGCTCAGCCTGTGATTCTCATCCCACACCTGCTTGCTAATCAAGCGAAGATGGAATGTGTTTCCCTTATTTTAACTAGATATGTTAGGTTTAGCCTAAGTCTAGCAGATTTTAAGTTATCGATAGAATTTTCATCCATTTCCTTATAAACACTATAATCAACATTCCTATTTTCAGATGCACTACTTACAGCATCTGAAATCAGACATGAAAGAATAATTTAAATTTGTTCATAACAAAGTTTTCTAAAGATATAAGCAGATTCTGTCAGATGCAGAAGATATAAGCAGATTCTGTCAGATGCAGAAGCACAATTCTTATACTTTCAGGCATTGTAGTGTAGTCAAACTATCTCACCAGAGCTTACCAATACACCTGATAGACATTCTTATCAATGGTTCTTATACAATCCTCATAATCTGCCATTGTCACCCCAAAGTGATAGCCAGTTAAGCAGTTGGAGCCACATGATTACCAGAGGCTCACTGCTTCCTTGACTGCAATATTTTCTTTAAAATTATGCCCTAGATATTTCATATAGGCAGCATTAGCATGTTCCCCCAGGAAGCATCAGCACTTGGTGGACCTGTAAGGACTTTGAAACCCTGTATAACTGTACCATGTGTCTGCTGTCCTTTTACATGGTAACAGATGGTGGCCAAAGTCCAGCTAAACTCTACCTCTTAATTGTAGTACCATCTCTAGTAGGTCATTCACACTCTCTCACCTCCAAGTTTTTCATCTGTGAAATGGAAATGATAATGCTTGCCCTACCATGAAGTTCAAATGAGATCACAGTTGGGAAATCCCTTCAACAGTCAAATGTTAGCAATTTTATCAAATGCATTTACTTTTAATCTTCACAATAATAAAACATAGAGGTCATTATCCCCTTTTATGGATGTGAAGACTCAAGCGAATAAGCAGTGGAGGGCCTCGGGTCCACACCCAGGTCTCCCTGTTCAATGCTCTTTCCTCTCTGGGAGGAGGCACACTCCATGGCACCATCCCTGTTTATGGCTCTGTCCTCTGCACATTTCGAACAGCACATCATGAAGCTGTTGGCCTAAAGTCTGGCAGCAAATCAGTCCTCAAGAGCCATACAATGGAAAGAAGGGGACCAAGGGAAGGCAGTCAAGCCCCTGAGGCCTCTGCTGTCCAAGAATCCTACTCCCAGCTCTGCTGCCTGATTTTCCCCAACACAGGTATGTTGGCCACGTACCTGTGGAACACCTGCTTCCGCCACAGCCCTGGGGAAGGTAGATGGGATTCAGTGGCAGTGCCCTGAAAAGACGTGTCACCTGAGGCAAGAACTGAAGAGACACAGCAGCAGTTAACACAAAAGAGTATATGTTCAGGTGCCTAGTGAGTAGGAAGGATACAGGGACATTTCCAGATGCTCCACTTGAGGAACACTGGAAATCCTTGAAGTCCTCTCTGGCCCCAAAAAGCCCAAGAAATACCTCAGTTTGGGGAGAAACAGAATCGGCATCATCTCTCCTCTTTCCTCAACCCCACTTCCTTACCACAAAGCTGTTTCACTCACTGGCCTACAAGGTTCCACGTGGTCAGAGAGCAGATGTTTCCATTGTCATAAGCTCTAGACCTACCCCGGAGTCCATCCTCAGTGAACATCTACTGAATTGAATAGATGCAAGTAGAGCACTTGGACAACAATAGGGAATCACCCTCTGGCCTCAGAGACCTATGAAGAGTATGCAGCCAGGCTGGACTCTGTCCTGAGATGGAGGAGGCGTAGGCCCTCATGTAGGAGCCAAAGGAAGAGAAACCCATCAACATCCTATGAACTAAATGGAGAAAAATGCTGTTTAGGAAAAAAAAAATCCAATAAATGAAATTCCCAAGAGCAGCAACTGTCAGGGGGAGATTCCTCCCTTGTGTGAGAGGCAGGGAGGTGGTACTCTGGCCACCACCAGCCAGAGCTGGGCTGTGGAAGTGAAGGGGCTGCTTCCTGCACTTGAAGTCAACTAACAGGAGCCCTGTGGGCACCTTCCTGTCTCATTCATGGGGGAGTTTTGAGGGCCCTGACCTCTTCAGAGGAAGGAGGCCTAATTGCCAGGTCGAGTATTCTTCCCTGATCTTGTATTGAGTGAGTGGAGAACAAGCGGGGGCTTTCTCTGAACCACGTGGCCCCTTACCTGATCTGGAAGCACAAAGGGAAATTAATACAGAGCTACTTTATGCAAACACCTCCCTCTTTTTTTGTATACTATATTTAGAGAAAGAAACTGCTTTGGCATTCAGAGATAAGTTTTACATAAGAATTTGTTGCTGCTGCTGCTGTCAACCATCCAAAGAGTAAAAGCCAAGTGGAAATACTCAAATGTCAGTAATACGACCAAAATGCTTAAAACTATCCACAAGGCCCCCTTCAGTCACCACATTTTTAAACTTCTGGAGTATAGAAAACCTTCTCAGAAGAACTTGTCATAATCTAGTGCTTGACAGAATGTTTTCAACCTTCCCTCCCCAACCTCTCCCTTTAAGGTTTTTCAGGTACACTTGATTGTAACAACTTTGGGCCAAGCTAACTCACTGTGTGGCCTTGGGCAAGTCCCTATCCCTGTTGGTCTCAGTTGCTGATTGTAGGACCTCTAAGTTTCCTCCCTGCTGAAAGGGGCCCCTTTCAGCACTATGAGTCCAGAACCAGTGATCCCATTAGGAAACAATGCAGCCCCTAGAATTATGGGTCTACAGAGAGCATAGCACACCTCTGGCTGAACCGTTCCCGACTGCTGCTAACACAGAGGCTCCAAGCTTTCAAGCCTTAGTAATGGCTCCAAGGAGTTCAGTGTTTTGTACCAAATGAATGCTGGCACCACAAGGGGACTGGAGAGGTCTTACTTAGCTGGCCCAGTAAAAAGAAGGAAAGTGACCTTCTGCCCTCTTCCTGTGTTCTCTTCCACTGGTCTCCTGGGCCGCCTTCTCTGGACCTCTCTCCACACCCCTACTACCAAGCCATCAGCATTGCAAGAGTTTGGGCTCTTGGGTGGCCTGTGAGTACCTACCATGCCGGCTCCTTCCAGCCCTCTCCTTCCCTGCCTGCTGGAAAACTCCTTCTGTAGGAAGCTGCTCTCAAGTGGGAAGGAGCCAATTGACTAATTCACACTGAGATCTAATGCTTCCTAAAGAATTGAAATGCAGATGTCCTATGGGAGGGAAAAAAAATCCATTAAGTTCCCAGAGAAATTAAAGAGTAGAACTTGAGGCATCAAAGATGAACCAAGAGAAGATGTTTTATGACATGAGAGCTTTCCAACACCAGATTTTTGGATTTGGGTGTGGCTCTGCCCTTTCTTTTACAAATGTGTACTCTAGGGAAATTTGTTGAACCACTCTGAAATCCAAGTTTAGGACTATAAAATGGCTCTGGAGCCACTGACCTACCCTATGAGATAACAGAAAAGTGTTTGCAAAATGCATAGTTCAGCACACACACCCATGCCCGCGCTCCCTTCAACCTACCCCCAGTCATCTCTTTCTTAGTTCCACTACTCACTCCCACTACCCTGAGAAAAAAACAAGGAGAGAAAGATGCTGGCATGTTCTCTTCCAGCCTTCCCCATGCTTCATCCCCTCCCCACCTCCTAATCATCACAGGGATTTCGAGGATTGTTTTTGCATGTGGATTTTCCCTTGCCCTATGGGAAACACTCCAAGTCTCTGGAATCACAGGGTTTGACATGCTCTGCAATAGGACAATAGAAGATGGGGTGTGAAGGATGGGAAAGAGGAGGGTCTGCATGGTGGACAAAATCAGGAGACACGAAGGTTGTGCTTTTTTTTTTTTTAGACCTATACAAAAGTGTGTCCCTTCTGACTCTTTGCCCAACATCTCTCAGTCCCCTTGAAAACTGGGCAGCATGATGACAAGCTTGGTGCCATTTTATAATCAGGCAGCTCATGGAATGGGGCTATTTCCACATATTGCTCTCAGTGGGGGACAGTTCTCCACCCCAAACAGAGTGGACATTCCCCTTATTTAAATGTAGACATTTCTCGGGGTGCCTGGGTGGCTCAGTGGGTTAAGCCTCTGCCTTCGGCTCAGGTCATGATCCCAGGGTCCTGGGATCGAGCCCCACATCAGGTTCTCTGCTCAGCAGGGAGCCTGCTTCTCTCTCTTTCTCTGCCTGCCTCTCTGCCTACTTCTGCCTATTTGTGATTTCTCTCTCTGTCAAATAAATACATAATCTTTAAAAAAAAAATAAATGTAGACATTTCTCGTTACTGACAAAGATTAATATTTATAAAGTCCTAACTTGATGGGAATTATTCTAGCTATTCCTGATTACCATTAGGCCTATATGTTAACAGTGTATTCCCAAGTCAGTTTGGGAACTGGTCTAAAAATATGAACATAGAAATAAGAGTGAATAAAAGCAAAGCCAATTCATAGGAGGACACTAGAACATTGCAAAGGGAGGAACCATCATGTTTATTAAGTCCCTGTATGATGAAATTTGGTAATACATGCTGGGGAACAAGGTCACACACTGATCAGAGCTGAATTAGAACACAGTTCTTCTAATCCACTTTGTGGATGGCTGAGAACATAACAGCAGTAAAATAGTATAAACTAAAAGATAATTACAAGCCAAAAAAAATAAAAAGACAAATTCAAAGATGGTTCAAAACTCAACACCAACCTAAATTCAACTAGCAAACAAATAGATGGAAATGAAATTCAAACGGGAAAAAGCATACGTGGAAATGCAAATTTCAGACTGGGAGAATAAATGCGAACTGGAACTCCACTTAAGCCATCCACTGATCTGGAGTTTTTACTATCCGCTGTGGAGCTCCCACTGGGTTATAATACCCAAGGAAGAAGTGATTCTATTTTGGGAAAACAAGGTTAAAGACAAAACCAATAACAGAATGCTGGAGCTTGTGTTTGACACAAATTGAAGGCAAACGTGGAACTGTAACCTCATTTTTGGTGACAGTCACCAGGAAGATTAAACGAAAGAGTTCTTGCTGCCCGCTACAGGAAAAGGAATAAAATGCCAGCAACAAGAAAAACACAGTAATTAAGAGAATTCCTGAGCCCACATCAACTTTGCTTATTGGGGTGAGTGCCCAAAGCAGGTTGCTCCTGGGCAAGGCCCTTAAAGTGGTTCAGGAAAGCCTCTGAGAAGACCCTGCTGGCAGGGCAAGAGGTTGTGAAGACTGAGGAGACAGAAAAGAAAGCATCCATTTTAAGGACTTTGACTCTGAAGATTTTCACCTCCTCCTCCATCTGCCCTCTCTGCTCTGTGCTCTTAGGCTAACAGCGGGACACTTAACCTTGGGGCTTGCGCCTCATACTGACCCGGCAAATAATGAAGAGACTTCCTGCACACCCCCTACTTTTCCCAGTTCGATTAGCGTAAGTGTCTGAATCAGGCTGCCACACAGTAAACACCTGTTTTACTGAACTCTATCGGCTCAATTCATACTTCACCCATACTTCCCAGCCATGGCTTCCAAGAGGCCAGGGTCAAAGCTCTTCCAGGAAAGTGGAGGAAGAGAAGTGCCTCTGCAATAATTTAAGTCAAATGTTGGGTTTCCCGGACAACAAAAAATGAGACTTGAGCAAAATTAATAGGAACACAACATGGACCTTACAGTCAAGGAATTTTGCTGGTAGAATTCTCAAGTACAATAAAATATAGAACGAGGCTCGAGTTTAAATATTTTTTAAAGATTTTATTTAATATTTATTTGACAGAGATCACAAGTATGCAGAGAGGCAGGCGGGGGTGGGGTGGGGAGGCAGGTTCCCTGCTGAGCAGAGAGCCCAATGCAGGGCTTGATCCCAGGACCCTAAGTTCATGACCCAAGTCGAAGGCAGAGGCTTAACCCACTGAGCCACCCAGGTGTCCCTCGAGTTTAAATATTTTACTAGTAAATCCCACAGATCTAGACTTTCACTCAGTGGTTTTATTTTCTTAATAGGAATTGTCCAATATCATGCCTAGTACCTAAAGAAAGTAATAATGTACCTTTGACACAGCACTGTCCTTGACACTCAGAAATAACAGGACATGGGGAGATGGAGAGGAGAAGGGAGTTGAGGGAAATTGGAAGGGGAGATGAACCATGAGAGACTATGGACTCTGAAAAACAACCTGAGGGTTTTGGAGGGGCAGGGGGTGGGAGGTTGGGGAACCAGGTGGTGGGTAATAGGGAGGGCACATATTGCATGGAGCACTGGGTGTGGTGCAAAAACAATGACGCTGAAAAGAAAAAAGTGAGAAAAAAAAAATAACAGGTTCTAAAACTGGAGAAGAAAAATGTCCTTCCTCAAGCCCATTGGCCAAAAATACAGAATTTCGAACCTGGAAGAAATCTTAATTGCAGACCCAGGTTTAGGGTAATAATATCATCTTGACAAAATAAGGCACAGGGCCTTAGGAATAGGTGATTGTGAAATGAGGGGCATTAAAGTGTGAGCATCTTTAGTTTCATGGTATATGTACCTCTGCCAATGACTCATGGTGTAATTCACTTAAATAGTCATTTACTGCATTTTGATTTGTAGAATTTTCAACCTGAAAATATCAGCTGGCTTGTCCATTGCCATACATTTAGTTGGTGGAAAGTGTCAGGGATCAAGCCCTGTATTTTGAACTCCTATCCAGAACTGTATTACCTCTACTGGCTATATCTGCAACTATTTTGCATATACCCCTAAACATCCAAAAGTATCACATACTTTTGGTTTCAGGTAGTCAATAAAAGGAAAGAGAATAAACCTATCTACCATTTAGAAGTAAAGTAACTTAGGACTTAGGCCAGCCCTAAATGAAAGTCAGTGGGTGATACATGGCACCATATGTCAGGTTTGTTAACAGCTTAGCTCTCTCCTGCTTGTACTCATCTTTGTTCTCCTTTTCTTCCAGAATCAAGTGCCAGGCCTAATTAAATTCCTGATTATAGCCCAAGACATCACTGGGAGTTCAGCTGGCCAGCTGGCTATGTATAAAGGACAAAACAGTCTCCCCTATTAGATTTCCAAAGATATTGGTATTGTATTGGTAGAGCCATCTGTTGGACTCTCCAAAATCATGCATTCATTTATTCATTCATCCATTCATTCACTAATTTGTTCATTCATTCATTCAACATTCATAATGAGTGCCTCAGGACAAGGGACACATCAGTCTCTCTCCTTAAGGAATTTACAGTCCATTTGAGGAGATAAGAAATAAACTCACGAAAAGAATTTAAGGTGGAGCACATGTAGGCAGAACAGAGGAGGGGAGAGAGCTTCCTCAAGATGGACCTGATCCAGGCAGCCTTCATGGAAGAGGCAGGACCTGTAAGTCCCTGGAAGGTAGGCACAAAGCCCTCTTGATCTTTCCAGCCCTTGACTGAACAAAGAAATATCTCACTGACACTCAGTGACATTAGTCAATTGCTTAGGGACTTGCTAATTTCTTTTTTTTTTTTTTTTTAAGATTGTATTCATTCATTTGACAGAGAGAGAACACAAGCGGGCAGAGAGGCAGGCAGAGAGATGGGGGAAAGGGGGAAGTAGGCTCCCCGCCAAGCAGAGAGCCCTGTGTGCGGCTCGATCCCAGGACCCTGAGATCATGACCAGAGCGGAAGGCAGAGGCTCAACCCACTGAGCCACCCAGGCACCCCTCTTTTCTTTTTTTTTTTTTTAAGATTTTAAGTAATCTCTATACCCAGCGTGGACCTCGAGCCCACAACCCTGAGATTAAGAGTCACACGTTCCACTGATAGAGCCAGCCAGGTGCCCCGGGACTCATTAATTTCTGAAGTTTCTCCAAAATGGAAGATAAGATTATTGGGGACCTAGCCTCCTCACCACACACAGACCCCTTGGGGCCAGGCTTGGGACTGACAGGTAGATGAGCATCTCTTCAGAGGCACTGGTTCATTTAAAATAGTGGCTCTCAGCCATACTAAACCTAATGCCTCTTTTTATAACAAATAATTTGTAACTCTCCCTTTGTTAAGCTCAAATGAAAACCATAAATAACACAATCTGCCTATACAAAGAATTTTCCCTCCAAAATACATAATTTTAAAAATTATTAATAATGTACTCACTGTTATAATGAAAGACCAAAGAAATGTAATTTTATAGTAAAATACTAAGTATTTTGGTACCTGAAAAAAAATGTACATAGTTACACTGGACCACCTAACGAGTAGTTAGATGTCTGCACCTCTGGGCAGAATCACCATGAATGCAATATATAAATGCACGGATCCACATGTATTTTAAGGGCCACTCAAATGCTGATTGGCTTTGCTATTCATTATATGGTTTTCCAGAATCATGGGAATACTGGGGAACAACACTCCATAAAGTCCTAAACAAAATATGCCACCTTCACTCAATTTTGCATTCCTAGAAAAATTCAGTTCCTGTCAAAATTGAAAAAAAAAAAAATCCTTCATGTTTATATGTAAAATGGAGTTGGATGCTAGACCCATATAATTACAAACAGGGTTTTCATGGACAAACATCTAGTGGGACATTTGTAAGTCATGTTGACAGTACCTTGTGGTATAGACTGTCCTGATCATGGCAGAACATCTGACACCCCATCCAGTGACCCCCCCCCATCTATTGTAACAAACTGTGATTGTGACAAATGCTTCCATAAAATCCCAAAATTCCTCTTAGGGAGTGAAACTACCCTTTCTGGGAAGCCTACATTAGAGGGCAAAGGTGTGTGTGGGGAGGGGGATAAGGTATGTGTCTTCTAACAGCTGGAGGTAAGGATCACCTGCTCACCCTATTGCCTCCTGAAGTGGTTAATTTTATGTGATGGGGCACCAGCTGGCTCAATCATTTGGGGTCTGACTTCTGCTCAGGTCATGATCTTGGGGTTCTGAGATTAGAGCCCTGCATCGGGCTCCCCTGTTCAGTGGGGAGTTTGCTCGGCCCTGTTCTTTTCCCTCTGCCCCTCCCCCCACTTGTACTCTCTCTGTCTCTCAAATACATAAAATCTTTAAAGAAATTTTATGTGTCAACCTATGAGCCATAGGGTGCCCAGATATTTGGTCAAACATTATCCTTGAGTATTTCTGTGAGTGTGTTTTTGGATGGGATTAACATTTAAATTTATAGACTGAGTGAAGGAGATTGTACCCTCTAATGTGGGTGGTCCTCACCCAATTAGTTGAAGATCTGAATAGAACAAAAAGGCTGACCCTCCTAGAGTAAGAGAGTAAGAGAGTAAGAGAATTCCTTAGACTGCCTTAAACTAGGACATCAGCTTTCTCCTGCCTTCTGACTCAGACTGAAACATGGGCTCTTTCTGAGTCTCAAGGCTGCTAGCATTCAGACTGGTATCACAACGTCAGATCTCCTAGGTCTCTACCTTGCCAATTCATCCTGTCAACCTCCATAACACCTTAAGCCAAGTCCTTATTATATAGATATAAAATCTGTACTTAGCTATGTATATATCCTATATACATTACCATATATATGGTATATATGGTATATACATTACCATTATACATCCAATAGGATGGGATACCTCTGTTTCTCTGAAGAGTTCTGACTAACACATTCCCATTCAAGTCTGAGTAATGTTCTTGCCCTCTACTGCCTTCTGCCCTCTGATTCCTCAATTCAGGATGCTGGGCTCTTGGCTATCACAGTTTTTCATCCACTATAAGACACTCTGAAGCACTATATCAGGAGGCCCCAGCTGAGCAGATAGGACCCCACACCAAACTTAGCACAAATCAACCAATGGCAAACAGAAAGGAGAGAGAACCCAACAAGGCATCTTTTAGAGCTGACTGACTGACCCTGAGACTTTGGCCCCTTTTTTTGGTGTCTTCTTGGACACTCAGGCTTGGGTCTTCTCATGAAACAGGAGGAAGGGCCTTTGGGAGAAGACTGGTGGCACTTTGATCACTTTGATTTACTTCGATTATTCCCTTCTAAATAAATGAATTAATTCTGTGGTCAGGAAAGGAGTCTCAGAAAGAAAGTATAGCAAAAGTATTTCATTTTATCAGATACTTATTCAGTCATACAAAAATGTATGGAATGTCTACTCTATGCCAGGTTGGCATTAAGTCTTGAGAACATAATGATGAGGAAGATATAGATCACAGACTGGCAAGGAGACAGGCAGGTAAAAAGGCAATTAGAAAACAATGGAATATACTCCAGGATGGGTAAACACAATTGCAGTGGGAACACATAGTTGGGGCAGCTAACCCTCCCAGGGAGGTGGGGTCAGGAGTGAGGAAACCTTTCCAGAGGGAACATCACAAGTGGGTTTTGAAGAACGAATTGAATCTACCAGACAGAGAAGAAGAAAAGGAAAAAAAGGCCAAGAGAAGAGTGCTGTAATGGCATGAAGCAAGGACAGAGCAGGCACATCCCAGAAGGTAGAGGAAAGGATATAAGGTACAGGTGTGGAGTGGGGAGAACTAGGCTAGAGAGAGCAGGCAGGGGTTGGATTGTGGGATGCCCTCTGTGGGTCATGATAGGCTGCTTGGTTTTCACTCAAAAGGCAGTAAGAAGCCATTGAAATATTTTAAGCAGGAGAGTGGCTGATCAGATTTGTATAATAAATGTATCACTCAGACTGCAGAAAAGAGTCTGGTTGCATAAACTATCAGACCAAGAGCAGGAGGAACACTCAGGAAAGTGTTGCAGTAATTCGGTGGAGGTGTGATGGGTACCAAAATTAAGGCACAAGTCAGAGAGGAAGGAAGGGGTATGCAGAATATGAAGTAGAGAAAGGATTTGCATATACACACACATAACTGATCAGTAAAACATGAAAAAATCTTGCTATAACTAATAAAGCAATAAAAAAAGTGATAAGGTACTTTCTTCTGTTTATTTCATAAGGGTTTTTGTTATATTTTATTCTTAGGGAATACAAGACACATTGAGTTTGAGGTCCCTGTGGGTCTCCAAATGGATTCCCTCCATTAGTAGTTGGCCCTGTGGGTCCATAATTCAGGAGAGAGTCCTGGGCTGCAGACAGAGTCTGGTAATCATCCATGGTAGGTGGTGGTCAGCAGCTTTGGAAGTGAGCTAAATCACCAAGGGAGAGTTTGTATAGAGAGGAAATAGGGCAAAATCCTGGAAAACACTAGCAATCAAGGTGAAGAGGGGTTAAAGAACAGCTGAAGGAGGCTAAGAAGGAATTGTCAGAAAAGTAGAAGGAAACCTGAAAGAACATAATGTGGAAGCCAGGACAAGAAGGAATGCCAAGAAGGAGGGAGTGAGGAAAACCACCAAAGGTTGCAGAGAGGTAAAGTGAGGTTGACCTTCATACTGAATATTATGCACTGTATTCAGCAAACAAGTCATTGGTGACTTGTTTCTTCTATTTTATTTATTGCTTATTTCATCTCCCCTCCCCATTTCCTTGTACAAATTAGTTGTTATTCAATCTTTTATTTTCCTCGTTAATCTGGGATCTCTACTTTTTCCGTAAGATCAGCTTTCTTCTCCTTTTTGTCACTTATAGTCAGACCCATATTTTTATTCCATTGCATGAAGATAAGACTCCAACTATTTCCCCTAAACTCTATTCTCCTGCTGTTCTTCCTCCCCGAAAGATGGATCCTTTAGAGTGCTTTCACTTCCCACTTTCACACCAACATGAGACGTGTGGGAAAGTTTTCCTTCCCCTCTTTCTCCTTTAGTACTTTCAGTTCCAGGCTATTATTAACATTTCCCTTGAAATATGTCTCTTCTATTTTGAGTACTTCTATTACACATCCTTAAACAGTCTATAATTATCCATACAAATGTAACTAGTTATATATTGTAAGGGCTCTTTCTCATCACTATTTTTTTTTCTTTTTATCCTCCATCCATCTTGATGCCTTTATACTGATTCAATTATTGTTTTGTTAGATCTTTTGTTAATATCTTTTTCTCTGATGGAAGATGTGGGTGACATGTCTTTTGGATCTTTGCATATCCTCAAATATATTTCTTTCACTCTGACAGGGGAACAATGTCTTGTTACAGGATTCTTGGTATGCACTATTTTTTTCTCAGGGATCTTCACATGATTCACCGCAATACTCTCTGTTTCAAGGGTTGAAGAGAAAGTTGATTTCCCCATGATCCTTTTTCCTCTGTCAGTAACTTGTACTTTCTTTCTGGATGATTGTAACATTTTCTTTTTATCCTTAGACTTCAGGAATTTACCAAGCTTACTCATTTGTCTTGTCCAGAACTTGCCAAAACCTTCTAATCAGCAGTCTTGGGCCTTTTTTTAGCTTAGGAAATTTATTTTCTACTACTGAAATATTCTCTCTCTCTTTTCCATCTACTTAACTTGTGTGCAGATCTTGTCTTTTGGCTTCAGAAAGTTTTTTGTACTCTACTAGAATCTTTACATCCTAATGTTCTTATTATTTTTAAAGTTTATTATTGTCCTTTAGTGGCTTGTTTTTATGAAAGTCTCTTTCCTAAGAGTACTGCTGGGCTCCTTAGGTATTATAGTAGTTTCTTTTGTCTGCTCTCAGGGCTCAGTGCCAGTCACTAAGGTGCTTTAAGAGGGGGTAGACCCACAAGTGGTGGGCAGTATTCACCCAGTCAAGATGCCAGGAGGATGACTCTCATCCTCCAGTTTTCTCACATTGCCCAGTCTTGAGAGTAGAGTAGAACATAGTACACCTATATAATTTCCCTTCCTCTCAATCAGCTGAGTCTCTTTGCCAGGATAGCTACCGGTACCCAGATGCTCCGGCCTTCTTCTGATCACAGAAGAAGGGGCAGTTTGGAGACTAGGTGCTTACATGCATAGCTTTAAGGAAGAACACAGGTCCCATTCAAAAAGTTATCTCAAAGTGACATGAGCAAGATAGCACAGTAGAAAGACCTTCATTCTCCATAAATACATTGATTTAGCAGCAATTCACAGACAAATTCCTTTTGTGAGGAATTCAGAATTAATTGAAAGTTTTTTGTACCTCAGGCAAACATGAAACCAGGTTCACTGAAGCCAGGAGGGAAATTCAGGACACAATTTTGCCAGAATTCCTACCCTTAGTGCAGCACCATATGATCAGGAAGAGACTTGCCAGGTCCCAGGTTTTCACAGGGGAGAGAAAGAGTTGATTCATGCATGTAGTAGCCCACCTTTTCCAAAAGGGCTCCCCAAGAACTGACTTCTGTCTTGCCAGGCTTGGCACTCTTATGGGTCCAACACAGTCTAGCCACCCAGGGGAGAACAGAGACAGTAACTTGGACTGGTAAATGCCATGACTCCTCCCCTCTGCACAGCACGGAGCAAGCAGGCAAAAGCACAGCTGCCTGCTTCTCCCTGGTGAGGTAAAGAGTTGGTCCAGGCTTCCAACAACACTTTTCTGGGAGTTTCCCAAAGGACTAGTTCTGACTTGCATGTCTTTTTTTTTAAGATTTTATTTATTTATTTGACAGACAGAGATCACAAGTAGGCAGAGAGGCAGGCGGGGGGGTGGGGGGAAGCAGGCTCCCTGCTGAGCAGGAGCCTGATGCAGGGCTCGATCCCAGGATCCTGGGATCATGACCTGAGCTGAAGGCAGAGGCTTAACCCACTGAGCCACCCAGGTGCCCCTGACTTGCATGTCTTGTAGTGCTGATGTGACCTGACATATTCTATCTGCCTGGGGGCTAGTGAGAACCGAATCAAGATTTGGGTTGGCAGTCATCATACTACCCTTTCCTGGTTCAGCACAGAGCAAGCAGAGATAGATAGATAGATATAGATGGAGAGATAGATAGATAGATAGATAGAGGTTTCCCGATTGTCCTTAGGGAAGGAAAAGTTGGACAGAATGTCCTGTGATCCAACTTTTTTGGATCCCATCCAGGGAACTGGCTTCAATCTCACCTGTCCCAGATAGAATCCAGCATACTCCAGACATCAAGGAGCTGTATAGAAAGTGGGTTGGTTTAACACAAAATATTGAAAAGCCCCTAGAATCTCTGGCCAGCCCAATTGATGGGGGGTCTTCTGCTGTACACAACCAATCTGTGAAGACTATGAGAGGTGGCTGTTTTGTCTAATACACAGACACCAACACAGAGTCCAGGAAAATGAAGAATCAGATAAAGATATCATAAAAGTACACAATAAATGTTAACAAAACAACCCTAATGAAATAGAGGTATATGATATACCTAACAGAGAATTCAAAATAACTGTCATAAAGATGCACACTGAGGTTAAGAGAACATGAAGGAAGTAATAATTTCAATAAAGAAATAGAAAATATTTTAAAAGTCCCAAATAGAAACCTGAATCTGAAGAACACAATAGCTAAAATTAAAAATTCACTAGAGGTGGTTCAATAACAGACTAGAGCAACAGAAGAAAGAATCAGTGAATTAAAAGATAAGTCACTGAAAATAATTTAGTCAGAGGAGCAAAAAAGGAAAAAAAAAAAAAAAAGGACTGTAGAAAGCATAAGGGACTTATGAAATATCACCAAACAGGCCAACATATACATTGTAGGAATTCCAGAAGGAGAAAAGAGAAAGGACCAAAATGCTTATTCAAAGAAATAATGGCTGAATATTTCTCCTCAACTCTGTGTAAGGAAGTAGACATCCAAATCCAAGAAGCCCAAAAAATACCCAAAAATGTGAAACAAGAAAATTTCACACTGAAATGCATTATACTCAAACTGTCAATTCAAAGACAAAAAAGAGAATTTTAAAAACAGCAAGAGAGAAGCAAATTGTCTTATACAAGGGAACCATCACAAGACTATCAGCAATTTCTCAGCAGAAATCTTGCAGGCCAGAAGGGAATGTTAGGATAAATCCCAAGTGCTCAAAGGAGAAAACTGCCAACCAAGTGTACTGTACCTGGCAAAACTGCCTTTCAAAAATGGAGAGATAAAAACATTCCAGACAAACAAAAGGTAAAGGAAGTTCATCACCATTAGACCCCCTTACAAGAAATACTAAAGATAGCATAAGAAAGTACAAAATGTGTTGGTAAAGATTAATATATACACAGATACAGAATACCGTGTTACTATAATGGTAGTGGGTAAAATAGTTTTAATTCTTGTATTAAAAAAACAAAAATACTAAAAATAACTATCTAAAATGTTAAAAGACAAACAATATGAATAGATGTGTGTTGTCACACAACAACAAAATATGTGAGAAGTTATAGTGTAGAGTTTTTATATGTGATTAAACAGCTTAAAATAGACTACTTTTATGAGCTTAAAATAGGCTTTTAACTATGAGATATTTTATGTAAACCCCGAAGTAACCACTAACACCAAGAATATTTATACAAGTTACACACAAAAAAGAAAAAAATATTAAAATATCAGTACCAAAAAATCAACAAAACAAAAAATAAGATAGCAAGAGAGGAAGACAGACAACAAAATTACAAGATCAACAGAAAATAACAAAATGGCAATAATAAAACCATGCCTATAAATAATTTAAATGTAAATGTATTTGGGGCACCTGTGTGGCTCAGTGAAGCCTCTGCCTTCACCTCAGGTAATGATCCCAGGGTCCTGGGATCGAGCCCCACATCAGGCTCTCTGCTCAGTGAGGAGCATGCTTCCCCCTCTCTCTCTGCCTTCCTCTCTGCCTACTTGTGATCTCTGTCTGTCAAATAAATAAAATCTTAAAAATAAATAAATAAATAAATGTAAATGGATTAAATTCCCCAATCAAAAGACACAGAGTGATGGAGTGACAGGATAAATAAGAAAACAAGACCCAACAACATGCTATCTATAAGAAACTTAATTTAGATTTAAGGACACACATGGGCTAAAAGTGAAGATGGAAAAAGATAGTCCATATATATGGTAACCAAGAGAGCAGAGGTGGCTATAGATATACCACACAAAATAAACACATAAAAATGAAGTAAAAAACTATCACAAGAGACAAAGAAGAGACAAATAAGGATAAAAGGGTCAATTTACTAGGAAGCTATAACAATTATAAATATATATGCTCCCAATATCAGAGCACCACAATATATAAAGCAAACATTGACAGAACCAAAGGAAGAAATATATAGCAATACAATAATAGTAGGAAACTTCCATACTTCACTTTTAATAATGGATAGAACATACAGACAGAATACCAATAAAGAAACACGGGATTTGAACAACACTATAGATCAAATGAACCTAAGAGGCATATACAAAACATTCTTTTTTTTTTTTTTTAAGATTTTTTATTTATTTCACACACAGAGATCACAAGTAGGCAGAGAGGCAGGCAGAGAGAGAGGGGGAAGCAGGCTTCCCGCTGAGCAGAGAGCCCGACGCGGGGCTCAATCCCAAGACCCTGGGATCATGACCTGAGCAGGAGGCAGAGGCTTTAACCCACTGAGCCACCCAGGCACCCCTCATATACAAAATATTCTAACCCATAGCAGAGAAACACACATTTTTTTCAAATACACATGGAATTTTCTCTAGGATAGATCACATGTTAGGTGACAAAACAAGTCATAATAAATTTAAGAAGACTGAAATCATACCACATACCTTTTCTGAAATGAATCTAGAAATCAATACCAGAAGGAATACTGAGAAATTCACAGATATGTGGAAATTAAACAACATACTCCTGAACAAAAAATTAGTTCAAAGAAGAAATCAAAAGGAAATTAGAAAATACCTCAGGTCAAACAAACAACAACAAAACCATGACATACCAAGATTTATGGGATATAGCAAAAGGAGTTGTAAAAGGGAAATTTATTGAGATTAAAAAGAAGGAATAAAAAATAATAAAGATCTAGGGGTGCCTGGGTGGCTCAGTGGGTTAAGGCCTCTGCCTTCAGCTCGGGTCATGATCCCAGGGTCCTGGGATCAAGCTCCGCATCGGGCTCTCTGCTCAGCAGGGAGCCTGCTTCCTCCTCTCTCTCTCTGCCTGCCTCTCTGCCTACTTGTAATCTCTGTCTGTCAAATAAATAAATAAAATCTTTAAAAAATAATAAATAATAATAAAGATCTCAAACAATCTAATTTTACACCTCAAGGAGCTAGAAAAAGAACAAACTAAGCCAAAAAGTTGGAAAAGGGAGGAAATAACAAAGATTGGGACAGAAATCAATGAAATAGAGGATAGGAAATTAATAATAAAAAAATGAAAATAAGAGGTTTTCTTTCAAAAGATAAAATTGATTAACCCTTAGACTAAGGAAAAAAGAGATAAATAAATTTATTATATTTATATCATTTATTATATATTATATAATTTATAATAAATTTATCTCTTTTAGTATTTTATATTATAAATGTCTTTTAATAATTTATTATTTATTATTATTAATTTTTATATTATAAAATATATCTTATATATTTTATATAATATATTTAAATTATATTTATATTTCTAAAATATATATTTATATACTTATTATAAATTTATTATTTAATAAATAAAATCAGTAATGAAAAAGGAGACATTACCACTGATGCCACAGAAATATAAAGGATCATAACAGCCTTCTATAAACAATCATACAAAAACAAATTGGGTAACCTAGAAGAAATGGATACATTCCTAGAAACACACAACCTACCAAGACAGAACCAGAAAGATACAAGAAATCTAAACAGACCTATAACTAGCATGCAGGCTGAATCAGTAATTAAACACCCCTTAATAAACAAAAGCTGAGGACCAGAGGGCTTTACTGGTGATTTCTACTGAATATTTAAAGAATTAATGCCCATCCTTCAAACTGTTACAAAAGATTGGAAAGAAAGGAATACTTCCACCCTAGTTTTATGAGGCCAGCATAACCCTGATACCAAAAGCAAAGACACTGCATAAAGAAAAAGGAAACAGCATCCCTGATGAATATAGATGCAAAAATCTTCAGTGAAATACTAGCAAATTTAATCCAATAGCATATTAAAAAGATCATACACCAAAACCAAGTGGAATTTAATCCCTGGGATGCAAGGATGCAAATATGAAATTTCATATTTCAACATATGAAAATAAATTAATGGGCTACATCATATTAACAGAATAAAGGATAAAAATCACATGATTGTCTCCAGATGCCAAAATGGTTTTGACAAAATTCAACACCATTTCATGATAAAAACTCTCACCAAATTAGAAGGAAATTACTCAATATAATAAAGGCCATATATGAAAAGTCCACAGCTAATATCAGACTCAATGGTGAAGAACTAAAAGCTTTTCCTCTATGATCAAGAGCAAGGCAAGCTTTCTCACTTTCACTACTTCTATTCAATATGGTATTGGAAGTTCTAGCTAGAGCAAATAGGTAAGAAAAATAAATATAAGTCATCTACATCAGAAAGGAGGAGGTATTACCATCCTTGTTTGTAGACAACATGATTGTATTTACATAAAAAACACTAAAGACTACACGAAAACTTGTTAGAACAATAAAATAACTCAGTAAAGTTGCGGATACAAAGTCAATATGTGAAAATCAGTTGCATTTCTGTATACTAACAGCAAACTTTCTGAAAAAGAAATAGTAAAACAATCCCATTTATAAGAGTGCCAAAAAGATGGGGTGCCTGGGTGGCTCAGTGGATTAAGCCACTGCCTTCGGCTCAGGTCATGATCTCAGGGTCCTGGGATCGAGCCCCGCATCAGGCTCTCTGCTCAGCGGGGAGTCTGCTTCCCCCCTCTCTCTCTGCCTGCCTCTCTGCCTACTTGTGATCTCTCTCTCTGTCAAATAAATAAATAAAATCTTAAAAAAAAAAAAAAAGAGTGCCAAAAAGAATAAAGTACTTGGGAATAAGCTAAACTAAGGAGGGGGGCGCCTGGGCGGCTCAGTGGGTTAAGCCACTGCCTTCGGCTCAGGTCATGATCTCAGGGTCCTGGGATCGAGTCCCGCATCGGGCTTTCTGCTCAGCAGGGAGCCTGCTTCCCTCTCTCTCTCTCTCTGCCTGCCTCTCTGTCTACTTGTGATCTCTCTCTGTCAAATAAATAAATAAAATCTTAAAAAAAAAAAGATAGATTTAAACTAAGGAGGTAAAAGACTTCTAGACTGGAAATACAAAACACTGATAAAAGAAATAGAAGAAAATATGAACACAGAAAGACATCTCAAGGTCATGGATTTGAAGACTTAATATTGTTGAAAATGTCCATACTATACAAAGTTACCTACAGATTCCAAGCAATCTCTATTAAAATCCCAATGATAGTTTTCACAGAAAGACAAAAAACAATTCTAAAATGCATATGGAACAGCAAATGACCGTGAATAACCAAATCAACCTTAAGAAAGAAGAACAAGGCTGGAGTCATCATATTTCCTGATTTCAACATACATTGCAAAGCTAGAACAATCAAAACAGCATGGTACTGGCATAAAGGAAGACAGACATATAGGCAAATGGAACAAAATAGAGAACCCAGAAATAAAACTATGCATATATGATTAACTGATCTTTTGACAAGTGTACCAAGAATACACAATGGGAAAACGATATTTCTTCAACATACAGTGCTGAGAAAACTGGATGTAAATATACAGAACATGAAGCTGGATTCCTATCTTATGCCAGACACAATAATCAACTCAATATGCCTTAAAGGCTTAAATGTAAGATGTGAAACTGCACAACTCCTGGAAGAAACAGTGAAAAACTTCATGACAGTGGTCTTGGTAATATTTCATGGATCTGACACAAAAGCACAGGCAACAAAAGCAAAAAAAGAGAAGTGGGGGAAAAATAGACAAGTGAGACTACATCAAACTACAAACCTTCTTCACAACAAAAGAAACAGTCAACAGAGTGAAAAGGCAACATATGAGATGGGGAAAATATTTTCAAACCATGTATTTGAAAAGGGGCTTATCTCCAAAATATATAAGGAACCCCTTACAACTCAGTACCAACAAACAAACAAACCCCCTAATGACCCAATTAAAAAATCAGCTAAGAACTTGAGCAGATATTTTCTGAAAGAAGGCATACAAATGGCCAATAGATGAATGAAAAAAAGCTCAACATCACTAATCATCAGGGAATTGCAAGTCAAAACCACAATGAGATATTACCCTCACACTCGTCAAGATGGCCATTGTCAAGGAAAAAAAAAAAAAAGACAAGTGTTGTTGTCTTTTTTGCAGAGAAACTGGACACTGTTGATGGAACTGTAAATTGGTGCAGCTACTATGGAAAACTAGGAAAATTCCTCAAAAAATTAAAATAGAACTATCATATGATCCAGCAATCCCACTCTGGGTATTTATCCAAAAGAATTGAAATCAGGATCCTGTAGAGATATCTGCATTCTGATGTTAGCATCACTATTCACAATAGCCAAAATGTGGAAACAACTTAAATATCCATTGATGGATGGAGAAAGAAAATGTGGCACATGCATACTATAGAATATTATTCAACCTTAAAAAAGAAATTCTTCAATACGCGACAACATGGATGAGCTTTGAGGGCATTATGTTAAGTGAAGTAGAACAGTCACAGAAAGATAAATAATTTCACTAATATGAGGTATCTAAAATAGTCAAATTTGTAGACTCAAAGACCAGAATTAGTGACTGTCAGGGAATAGGGTTAAGGGGGAAATGGGGAGTTACAAATCAAAGGACATAATGCTTTAGTTAAGCAAGATGAGTTAAGTTTTAGAAATCTATAGTACAATATTATACCTATAGTCAACAATACTGTATCATATAACTAAACTTTTTTTAAGATTTTTATTTATTTAACAGAGAGTGAGAGAGCACAAGCAGGGGGAGCAGCAAAGGGAGAGGGAAAAGCCCACTGAGCAGGGAGCCTGATGTGGGACTCCATCCCAGGACCCTGGGAGCTTGACCTGGCTGAAGGCAGACACTTAACAGACTGAGCCACCCAGGCACCCTAAAATTTTGTTAAGAGGGTAGATCTCATGGAAGTATTCTTACCATAATAATATATTTTTTTAAAAAGAGACCTAGTAAAATGACATACAAGAATAATTCATTCCTAATAACTTTGTGACACTGTAAACCAAAAGAAGAAAGAAGGAAGGGAGGGAGGGAGAGAGAGAAAGGAAAGGAAGGAAAGGGTAGGAGAAATATAACCTATTATCACAGTTAAGCACATCTCTTAAAAATAAGAAGAAAGTCATCTGGGTTCAGGGTCTGTAGTCTGACCTGCATTCCCCCTGGCTGAGGATAGTCCTCCAGTCCCCTGGTTCTGCAGATGGAGTGCCATCTCTCCAGACTCAGTATTGGCAGGAATCCTTTTTGGTCCCTTTCACTTAGACTTTGGAGAGGTGAGGCCTATCTACTTTTGCTTGTCACTGCCTTCTGACCCTAAGGAGGAAAAGTCTTGGTTTCTCAAGCCCCAAATTCACCTTCTGTTCAGGTTCCATATTCATCTCTGGGATGCAGGGCTGACAGTTCCCCTACTTGGTCTCCAGGAAATCGTTCTGACATCACTGCTCTCCCTGAGCCCTCCATAAAATGCTAGACTGGGGACTGGCTTGCTTTCTCTTGCATTGTTTATATATTCTAGCAATCAGACTTGCCCCACCTTTGTTTTGAAGTCATGGAGCCAAGTGCCGCTCTAAGCCCTTTTCCATTTCATCAGTTTGAATCCTTTCCCTGCCCTATTTTTCCACTTCCTGTCCATCATCTTGAGCATTTCTGACTGGCCCAAGATTTGGGTCAAGAAATTTCCCACTTTCAATGAATACTGGTGAGGTTGTAACAGTATGATCTTGAGCGAGTCACTTAACCTTCGCGAGTCTTGCTTTCTCATCTGTGAAATGGTTCTAAGACCTGCCTTGCTCACTTCACAAGCCGATTATGGGGCTCAAATGACATGAGAAAGTACTTTGAAAACTGAAGTGCCCTACACATGTAAAGCTTTGTTTTGTCCTTTCAAAAAGAGTGGTTCAAGTTTCATAAGTGGGGCATTACAGTATTAAGTTACTTCCATGGATCCAGCCATTTCAAAGCTACTAGTTGAGCTTTTCTTCCTATTTTCATTTTTCTGAAAACAATCACTTTTTTATTTACTGAACGGCCATAACTCTAGGTGAAAAAGAAGGCTTCTCTCCACTGTCCGATAGGATTACGACTTAAAGATCACTAACCAGCTTTGACACTAATCAGGTGGTTGATATGGTAGAAGTGGAGATGTGCCCCACTTTCCCTTTTTTTTTTTTTTTTTTTTTTTTTTAAATATTTTATTTATTTGACAGAGAGAAATCACAAGTAGGCAGAGAGGCAGGCAGAGAGAGAGGAGGAAGCAGGCTCCCCACAGAGCAGAGAGCCCAATGTGGGGCTCGATCCCAGGACCCTGGGATCATGACCTGAGCCGAAGGCAGAGGCTTTAACCCACTGAGCCACCCAGGTGCCCCACCCACTTTCCCTTTCAAGGAAGGACTTGCTGCCCAGCTGCAGGGAGTGAAGTCGGGGTATGCCTCTGCTTTGAGAACTGACTGGCCCAAGGTCACACTCTTCCTGGAGCAGCCCACATCTGCCCTGTGACTGGGTAAGACTGGTGTGAAAGCCAAGCCCACTCTGGCCTGACAAGGGACACTCTAACGGACAATACTCCACTCAAAGATCCCCAAAGTGTTGGCCGAGGCTTTGCAAGACTGCACTGAGTTGGACTTCTCCCTCTCCCTAATCCTGCTTCCTCTATTTCCTTCACAGATACTGATCCCTAATAAATATCTTGCACCCCAAATTCCATCTCAGCATCTGTTCCAGGGAACCCCATCTGTGATAATTGGCTATATGATGCACTGGGAGGGCAGGATGGGTGGGGTGGGGCAGGGCATGTTTATCACAAACAAAGGAAATAAAGCACAGAAAGGGTGGAGGGAGAATTTGAAATAGCACTACTGTATAACCTCAGAGAGCTCCGTGTCTCACAATGCTTGGGTAACTCTCAGATACTGCACCTATGGCAGGTGGAAAGCTGTTGTTACTTCCCCAACTTGGACCAAAATCTTATAGGGGAAGCAACATCTTCTATTCTTCCTCTCAATTCTAGAGATGGCTTGATTTGATGATCTCACCTTGAGGTACCAAAGGCTGGCTTCTCAAAAAATGTAAATACCTGCTAGGTATCATACAAAAACTCCAGCTAATATCATGACTAGCCAAATTAAGTGTTAGTCATGGTTCTATTTTTCAACTACCTTTTGATGTGCAATGAAAGAGAAAATGGCATTTTCTAGAACCCAATGTCTTCTCATTTCACTTGGCAAGATGGGTTTGAAGGCTGAGATTTATCCTGGTGGAGGTCAGAGATGATTTCTTCAGTGACAGAAGTCACTACAAATCCTACCAATAAAAGGTAATCTTTGAAAATGAAAATCCATCATTTATCAACCCAACCTCCCACCCCAACACACACACTTGAAACCCTTAACTAACTTCCCATTTATCCTACAATAAAGACCCCAGTCCTACAAGTTCTCACCCACAGAATCTGGCCCCTAACTCAGTCTCCAGCCTTACTTCATTCCCCTTTCCTCTTTGCTCCCTATGGTCTTTCTCCTGTAGCCACATTGGACTTCTTATGGTTCCTCAAATAAACCATGGTATTTCCTGCCATAGGATCTCACATGTACTGTCCCCTCTGACTACAACTCTCCTACTCACACCAGCTAACTACTGCTAATCTTCAGATTCCAGCTCAACCGCCATCACTTCTTCAGGGAGACCTTCCCTGACCCCACACTCCACATCTAAGAGAGGTTCCTCAGTGATCAGATCTCACAGAACAGCACTCCTTTCCTTCAGGTCTTCTTTCTCATTGTCGCATTTAGAATTGTACCCTCACACAATTACTTGACTAATTCCTTCTCCCCACTTAGACCACAGGCTTCAGGAAGACAGGAATAGTGTCTGGTTTTTCTCTCCATCCTATTTCTAGTTCCTAGCACAGTCCCTGACAGATAGTAAGCACCTAATTTGTTGAATAAATGGATAAATGAATGAGTGAATGAACAAAGAAAAGAAATTTCTCTTTTTGTTTGTGGAGCTTGAAGTTTCATGGGGTGAAAACGTAGAAATGTTGAGCTAAAAACCCAACGTGGTTGGGCAAGATATATTTTGGTGGCAACTGTTACAGAGATTTTTCTCCCTAATTCCTGGCAAGGAGGAAGGGTGGGGATGGGGAGGCAGCATCTAACACCATCAGGAGTCACAGCATACCTGCCAACCTCATCACAGATGATGACAATCCCCAAGATCAGGCCTGAGGGTAAATGAAAATTATTCACTTCATCGTCATCATGAGGAAATGCTGTGGACTTAGAATTGGAGTATATTCTTGAATTGGGTATTTTTCTCCAGGGCCCTAAAGTTTACTGGCTGGAATCATTTTTTAAGGACCATTCTATTTAACCTTTGAAAATGAAGCATCTGTCTTTTAATGGAAAAGCTCCTTCTCATTGTAAAGATAGCTCAGAATGTTCTTGGCTTTTTTGGTCTCCAGAAAAGGAAAGTCAGATATCTCCCTGTGTCCTCACTGTATCTTGAACCTCTGTGTCAAAAAAATAGGCCATATTAATTAACTTTTTTTTTTTTAGAATTACTTATTACTAAAAGTACCAGCCCATCCTGAGAAACATTAGGTAGGGCAGTCTACACAAATGTATCTACCCCTAAAGGAGTCATGGGAGGCTTAGGAAGCCAGAGATGGAAAGGCTCCAGATAGCCAATCTCAAAGCCACTATGTTCAGAAAAGAGGCCAAGTTTACCATGCATTGAAAAGTTCTATTCCTCAGAAAACATCCAAAAGAAGGGTAATCAGCTAATCAATTTATTAATCTGATATTCTTACTTGGCAAAAGCCCCTGCTGTGTCACAATGAAGAGAGGTCCCCTTCTTAAGGATACTATAACCCAACAAAAGAAGTAAGATCTAGAAGAACTAAGATGTTGGTAAACAGGCCAAAGCACAGCAAGGGTGTCAGCAAGTTCAGACGCCCCATAGGCAATAGCACTAATGTCCACTGAGGGTTTACTGTATGCCAAGTGCTCTAAATGTATATTCTCATTAAATCTTCACAAGCTATGAGATGGATATGATTACACTCTCCTTAGAAAATCTGAGTAACACACCCATTTTGTAAATTTCAAAAGCAGTTTCAAGCTTAGTTCTGATTCCAAAGTCCATGCTTCTAGGCTCTGAGTCCCTGAGGCTTCCAGAATTCAGGAAGGCAAGGCTTGATGAGGGACAGGGACAGGGTTCTGAGCTAGTCCTTAAACAGGCACAACTCTGAGATAGGACAGAGAAGGGCAAGTGTCAATGCATGGAGCTGTGGTGGAGTGAGGGTGTAGAGAGAAGACAGAGAAGAAAGGGAAAAGAGAACAGAGCCAGGCCAGCTGCTTGGATACAGCCATCTTGGGGGGGGGGGGGAGGATTAGTGAAGACACCTGCCTCGTAGGCCATAATAGCTTGCCCCACCCTTCTCCTTTCCAATAAAATTATATATTCCTACACAGAAAGACTTGAAGAAGGAACTGGAAAAAGTGGTGAGTGGAAGAGGAACCTTGTCTTCCCTTTGCTCTTTCTGCCTCTCTGCTCTCTCTGAGTGCAGTATCCCAAACACTCCACCTAGCCAGCCCGAAGTCCATGCCACAAACCTTTCGAGTCCTACATCCCAAGAAGGGTAGCATCTTCACCTGAGCTCATCAGATAAAGCCTGGCTGGTTCCAAATAGAACTGGAACACCACTCCCCTACTGACTATGGGCTCTGAACCAGAGGGGTTGAAGGCATATGGGGTAGGCTGCAGTTACTCTCCCCAGTGAACAAGCAGCCTTCCAAGGAAAGTAGCTCCAGTTCAGTGGCACGAGTAGAGTTTTGTTCTTAAGGCTTACTACCACTAGGCACACATCGTTTTACACAGACATACGTTCACTATCCAGCCATTCACTCATTCAACAGGGAATTATTGAATGGCAATTTCAAGGCAAAGACTATGCCTGGTGTTGGGGGAGACAAGGTCAAACAATATGTGGCCCCTAACCTCAGGAGCTGTATACTTTGTTGTTGGTGGTGGTCCCCTTCCTCATGGACATGGTCAGGCAGTAGTAACTATAATGAACATTAGGATAAAGAGAAGCTCAGCAGGCTCTGTGGGACTCCAACTTCTCACACTGCAAGCTGCTTGCCTTGTTCATTTCTGTACCTCCAATGCCCATCACTATGCCTGACACACAGTTCATTAACTTTTAGTGAATTAAATGAAGATCTTACTGAGCCTAATTCCCAGCTCTCTCTGTGGCTTCTATCCACTGGTTTAAGCCTGGCATCCTAAGCCTGGATGAGATAAGGATACACTGTGCTTCAAATAGATCACAGTATGTTTGAGTTGGGAGAAACTGGACAGATTTGTCTGTATCACCTCCGTTCCCTCCTAGACATCATGTCCCTGTAGTTGAGGTCCTTCATGAACCACTTGGAACTTCATGCTTTCCTAAGTCCTCCTCATCGCGGATGCTCTCCTGAGGATATGCAAAATTTATCAATGTCCCAATTAAAACTTGGGAATCCAGACCTTGATACAGAACTGTGACAGCTTCAGCTGGCTGATGGCAGGGGTCCACCTCCTCCTTTGAAATAATGGGCTGTGGAAACAGAAATCTTGGCTTCTGCTTGGGGTCTTCCAACACCACTAGGATCTCCTGTGGGCTCTGGGGCTGCAAGGAGGCAGAGCCATTTGGGGAAAGGTGAGAAATGGGGTGGAGAGGTCCTCTGAGGAGGTTGAGCCATGACTCCGTACTTGAATGGTGATCCTTGAGGTATAGGCATGTAAGCTGACAGGAAAAGGAAGGGGTAACCAGGAGGCATGAGGCAACTGTCCCCTCAAGCAAGGCAGGCTAAGTAAGGTCCAGAAAGAGCCTAGCCAGGGTCCCAACTCTTTAGCCAGAAAGCACCTCAGAATCAATTCAGAGTGGTCTTGGGACATGCACAAAGCCCTTTAGCTGAGTAGTAGCAGAATGGGCTTAGAATCAGGTATCCTGATTTCCACCCTGAAGTTTTTTTTCTCCTCACCCTGCTGTCTCCTAGATATGGATCTCATGTCAGAGTTCTTGGCCTGTCACATCCTAGAAATCTCCTTCACAGAGGACTCCTTCTCAGGGAGGGCAAGGCTTTTCTCATTCTGATGGGTGGCCTTTTTAACCCTCCAATGCGAACGGTCTCTTTGTCTCTCTCCATCCCTTTGGTCCGAAAGATCTCATGGTCTACAGTGGCCACGTGATGGGCAGCCTGGGTCCCTGCCCAGCAGCAAACCTAGGAACAGTGGGCATATGTCTTGGCATCTGGGCACGCTGACCCTTTTCTCCAGAGAGGTCAGCGTGTGGGGAGAAGGGAGTGGAATTCAGTGACTTCTCGCGCCTTAAGAATTCCTGGTCTCCCCCTCAGTCTGACCCTCACTCTGCGGGCCTGGGCCACAACAATGCCCACAGGCAGGGCAGTGAGAAAGGGAGGGAGACCTGGGTTTGCCTGTTTTCTTGGCCAGGCACCAGGAGCAAGAGCCCGGCCCACCCCTTCCCCGCACCGGCCATCTCCACTTGCTCCTCTCCCCCTCTCGCCCGCCTGTCCCTCCGGGCCGCTCAGGCGCCACCACTACTGTCCCCAACCCGCCCCGCCAGCCCGGGCAAAGGGCAGCGTGACTCACGGCGCTGCCACCAGCCCACGGCTTGCCCGCGGCGTATAAAGACTGCCCAGTGGGAGGCGGCGAGCCCTGCCCGGCCGGAGGTGCGCAGAGCATGGCCAGGGGCGCGGAGCGAGGCCGCGGGGGCTCCGGCTGGGGGCTGCGGGGCGCGCTGGCGGCGGTGGCGCTGCTGGCGGCGCTCAATGCTGCGGGCACCGTGTTCGTGCTGTGTCAGTGGCGCGGGCTGAGCGCGGCGGTGCGGGCGCTGGAGGCTCAGCGAGGCCGGGAGCAGCGCGAGGACAGCGCGGTGCGCTCCTTCCTGGCTGAGTTGAGTCGCACGCCGCGCAGGGCGCCCGCGCCACCCCCGGACCCCGCCAGCGCCGCGCGCAACAAGCGCAGCCACGGTGGGGAGCCCGCGCCACACATCCGCGCCGAGAGCCACGACATGCTGATGATGATGACCTACTCCATGGTGCCGGTAGGCGGGGGCTCGGCTCCGCGTGGCGCCTCCGCTAGGGTGGGCGGTGGGCAGTGTGGGGAGACTGGCCTTGACGCCCTGAGCTCGCTCCCCTGGCTAGACCGCGAGGTGCCAGAGAGGGCCCTGGGTGTGAGCCCGCTGGGGAGGTCACCCTCGCAGGCCACTTAGCCCTTCCGTTTCCTCTTCTGTTGATTGGGGGAGGGCGTGAAGGGCTGTCTTCCACCTCTGACATCTTTGGGTCTGCAGGTAAACGAGGGGTGCAGGCAGTGTTTAAGAGAGACTGCTTTCCTTCCTAACTCTGAATTAAAGTTTTCACGATCTGAGGTGAAGGGAGCCACAGCGGCCCTGGGCTTTGCCTGTGAGACTCGCTGGAGCCCCCCCTGAGAGCACAGGGAAGACATTTCTGGGAGCACAGACATCTTCAATAAAAGGGTTCTTTACCTGGCTTCAGCTAGTGGTCTGGCTTTTCACCTGGCCTCGGACCAGTCTCATAAGATTGGTTGAAGGGAAAACAATCAGCCCTAATTTTACCAGTCACCTGGAACTTTGGTGCTGAGAAAGTTGCTCTTGGGTCTAAAGCGGTTCCAAATGGGAGAGATCAAAATGGAGAAATTTTCTTAAAATCCTCTGTGAAAGCTGAGATTCTCATGTGGGCTCCAGGGGTCTATGGAACTCCAGAAATTACCAGTGTGCACTTAGGGGCCGTGCATCTGGGTAGAGTCCATGGCTTTTCATTAGATTTTCATTAGATTTGCATTCCCCAAAAAGGTTTAAGAAACTCTGCTCTTAAGGTCTTTAAAGCAAAACCTCAAAAATCTTTTTTTTTTTTTCCAGTTTGAAATGTCTTTGCTTTGGCTGATTTTTAACTCAATAATTATCTAACGATTACATTTCGATCACATGGCAGGCCCCCTTTCCATTTCATTATCCATAACGACTGCATTGGTCTTATTTGATTTTACAACTGCAAAGATTTCAGTTCTGGCACCTCAAGTCAAGTGTGAGCCATACTTGGGAATCCTAGGGATTTGAAGATAAACTTATTTAAGGCTTCTGCATCAGAAATGCTTTTACAAATACATGATGGAAGTACTAGATACTGCAAATACATCTTTTGAGAGGATCAAATTTTCCATTCCTGGCTTTTTTTTTTTTTTCATCCGTGTTATCATTTAAAAATCTGGGCTCAAGCAAAAAAAAAAATTTTTTTTTTAAATTTAATGTCTGATTTTTTTTTTTTTAATTTGACAGAGAGAGGCACAGCGAGAGAGGGAACACAAGCAAGGGGGAACAGGAGAGGGAGAAGCAGGCTCCCCACCAAGCAGGGAGCCAGACACAGGGCTCCATCCCAGGAAACCACCCCCCCATCATGACCTGAGGCTAAGACAGAAGCTTAAGGACTGAGCCACCCAGGTGCCCCCAAGCAAAAAAAAAAAAAAAAAAAAAAAAAAAAAAAAAAAAAATTAAAAGACCTCTGTAAAGTGAAGGAATCTCCTTTCAGGGAATTAACTCTTTCTCTACTCTCTGCCATGCATTTTGAGGATTTTTTGAAACGCTTCAAGAAGGATGCATCTGAGCATCAACAATTTTATGTTTTTAATCCGGCTTTTAACGTAGAAGCTTGTGTATTAAAGCTTGTTCAGTCACTAACCCAAGAGAACAGAGATCCATTTCTGTGTTAATCTGAGAGCTAGATTTAACTATCACCACCTGCTCTGTTAGAGGTCAGAGAGCAGAAACATCACATTTGTTGGGCTGAGAGGCATTCATAGATTATCACCAGTTCATCCCCCATTGTAATGGATATGCTTTGAGGGAATTTCCATGCAGGTTGGGAGAGAGTAGCTGTCTTATTGCTGGTTGTTCTCAAATTCTCAAGCAGTAGGGGAGGGGGTCACCTGGAAACACATTGAAACGCAGATTCCACTGTCCCACCCTCACACTTATAAAATGATCATCTTCAGAATTGTCTTCCTTAGTAAGTATGAGACTCCCCATTCTCCTACCTTCCCAGCCCCTCGGTGAGTTAGATACAGGTGGTTCCAGGTGCCACTCTGAGAAAGCTGCTCTAGATCACTGTTTCTCTACTGTAATAAGCAGGTGAATACCTTGAAGATCTTGTTCAAATGCAGGTTCTGACTCAGAAGGTCCAATTTCCAGCTTGAGATTCTGCATTTCTCATAAGCTCCCACTGACACCAATGTTGCCATTTTGAGGACCTCACTTTGAACAGCATGGTTCAAGAGTGGTGGTTGCACACTGAAATCACATAGGGAGCTTTCAAAATGACTGATACCTAGATCCCACCACCAGAGATTCTGAGTTAACTGTTAGAGGTGCAGTCTGGCATGCCTGGACATTGACAAGCCTTCCAGCTGACAGTGAGCAACATTGAGCATCTTGTTCCCACATTTTGCTCAAGCAGAGGTACCCATTTTATTGCTGAAAGCCTTTTACTTTATTCTAGCATCATTCATCTTGGCACATTTTTCTCATTTTTACTCCCTGTTTTTTTTCTCAGAATACAGAATTATTCACATGAGGAAACAATGTTTTAAAGGGTACTTTCAGGGCTGCCTAGGTGGCTAATTCTGCCTTTGGCTAAGCATCTGCCTTTGGCTCAGTGCATGATCCCGGGATCAAGTCCTATGTCAGGCTCCCTGCTCAGCAGGGAGTCTGCTTCTCCCTCTTCTTCTCCCTCTGCCCCTGCTCGTGTGCACTCTCTCTCTCAAATAAATAAATAAAATCTTTAAATAAATACATACAGAATCTTAAAAAAAAAGAAAAGAAAGCCCTTTCATGGGCACCTCTACTAGAAAAGTTGCTTAGAGAACTGTTTAGTATACAGTGTGGAGATCAGTGTGCACACTCCGTATGGTTGAAGTCACACCTTTCCCCACCCTGTTATAAGTACCAATAGGTTCTGAATGAGGATGAGATCAGAGGTCCCCTCACTGTGGTTCCATGTCCTTAAAGACAGAGAAACCAAGAAATAAGCTAATGTCAGCAGACTAATGTCAGCATTTAAAAAAAGTCTTCCAAATGGCTCATTTATCTAAGATGAGCTTCCTCAAGCTATCTGACACTCCAGAATTCTGTGCTTTTGGCTGAAAGTATATCAACTCAGCATGGTAATTTCGGTTAGCACATTCTGCCCGGAAACTGGTTGTTAGAAGGGCAACATAACTAGTCATTACTTAGAACAGTTAGTTTCGTACAACCAAACACATTAAACCCTTCAGAGTAAGTGGGTACTTTGGAGAAAAGTAATAAGGGTCCTGGGTACCACTGAGCTAGACCAGTGATGGGAAGCCATCTGCCAGGAGCTCCCGCAGGTGAGGGGACTCCCGTCTAGACCCCATCCCACCTTACACCACCCACATCTCACTTCTCCCATCAGCTGCTCTCTCATCCCATTTTCCAGGTCTTATACTTATTGATGTTCTGGAAGCCTCATCATCCCGTCCAAAATCTAGGGTCAAGCCCCCAGTAGGAAAAAGATTTTACTTCTCACAATGTGTGTCATAACAAGCTCTCAATGGGTTGAAGATTTACGTTTTTAAAAAAGAAAACCCTGAAACTACGGAGGAAATATGGGTAAATGCATTTTTAATGTTGGAATGGGCCAAATTTCTTTCCAACAAATCAAAAGCCAGAAGCAAAGAGTGAATAAATTTAACGACAGCTTAAAAAGCACACACAAGAACAAAACATCTGGATGGCAAACAACAACAAAAACAAACATACACCTCACAAACATAGGCAAAAGATAAAGGACAAACTGGGAAAAAAAATATTTGCACCTCATATCATAGACGCAGGGCTAATCATATATATAATATGTGGTGGGGATATATATATGTATAATTCCTATAAGTTTATAAGAAAAAAACAAGAATTTAATAAAAAAAATCAGCAGAAATAGGTATCCAATAGGAAAATGGAGCATAGTTTTCAGTAAAAGAAATGCAAATGTCTTGGGATGCCTGGGTGGCTCAGTTGGTTAAGCGGCTGCCTTCAGCTCAGGTCATGATCCTAGCGCCCTGGGATTGAGTCCCACATTGGGCTCCTTGCTCAGCAGGGAGCCTGCTTTTCTCTCTGTCTCTGCCTGCCACTCTGTCTGCCTGTGCTCATGCTCTCTCTGACAAATAAATAAATAAAATCTTCTAAAAAAAGAAAAAAGAAATACAAGTGTCTCTAGGTAAACATGTGAAAAAAGATGTCTTGGTTTTAGAATGCAAATTGCACCTGTCCTGAAACATAATTTTTACCTGTCTAACAAAACTACAAAAGTTTAACCACACATTCTCCTGAGGAAGTGGAAGGGAAATAGACACGCTTTTGCATTGCTGTCTGGACCACAAAATGGTACAACCCATGGGCAAGGCCATTTGGCAGTACCTAAAATATTATAAATACATTTACCCTGTGACCCAGCAGTCTCAATTGTGGGAACTTATCCTGCATGACAGACTTCATCACCTATGAAATGACATATGCACATATTCACTGTAGAATATTGGTAAAAGCTAAAGACTATCACAACCTGTGCCCATCCATACAGAATACGGAATTATTTTAATAGGTCAACCTATGCACTCACTGGGAGAGGTAGCTGTAAAATGAGAACGAGGAAATTCTCTATGTCCTGTTATTGGAATAATCCTTAGGATATATTCTAAGGGAAGAAAGCAAGACAGGAAATATATGTATATTGTATTACCTCGTGTAAGGAAGAAGTGGAAAAATAAGTGAAGATATTAACAAAAGTGCTTTACTTAGGGTGGATGGGGATAAGATGGGAATGAGCCTCTCACTGTGTAGCTTTGTGTATTATGTTGACTTTGGAACCATGTGATTGTGTTATTCTAATTGTGAGTGAAAAGGCCATAACCACAAAGTTACATGGGTGCTGCCCCTGGACTGGGGGGTAGTAGGGCATGGTGGAGACTCTGCCAGCCTGAAGTTTGTGCTCTTTCTAAAGGGGAGGGGGGTGGGCTCTCCCTGGTTGTTCCTGTACAAGAGCAAGAGCTCAGTGTGCCTGATCTTTTGTGGTTTTTTTTGTTTGTTTGTTTGTTTTTTGAAGTAACAAAATCTGACTTTTTATGTGAAATCTCTTGGCTTTGAAATATTGACCAAAAAATTCCAAAAAATTGTTTTTAACTGGCTGAGCGTGTTGACCAAACAACACTCACATTGTTAGGACTACCAAGCTTAGTTCCCAGCAGTCTCATCTTATAATCATGCATGGTTTTGAACAGAAATGGCCTTGTTTAGCTCCACCACGTCCCCCTCCTCCATGTAGTTCCCACCCTGGTTCTGCAAGGGTACTAGTAACTGTGCCATTGTTATTGTTGGTTGAGTGGAGCTAGGTTTCTTTGTGTGTTTAGTTTGGTCTGGGTTTTGTTTAGTTTTTTGGCTGTTTCTAAAAATCAACCCCATCTTCAGTGGATGGAGATTTCCCAGCACTGTGGCTTTTTCAAAAGCCTGTGGTCCAGTTCTGAGGATAGTTCTCAAGGAAGAAATGCCAATTGTCTTGAGCTGTCTAACGCAGTATTGTAACAAACAGAGCTTTTCATGATGAATGTAATGAATGTAATGAATTACATGGATCTGTACATTATCTTGTTTATGGGGTGGAATCATGTTACCTATAGCCACAGGTCCTGCTTACAGAGATGCTAGCTCCCTGAAAGGCCTAAATTGGCTGTGTCAGGGTTTACCTCCCTTTCCTACCTCTTCGAGTCAGTCACCTCCAGATGGTGTAAAAGCTGAGGATTCAGACCGGGGACAGTAGACTGTGCCCTATAGCCAAGTCAAGCCTGCCACCTGCAAACCCACAAAGTAAGAATGATTTTTTTTTACACCTTTAAAGGGTTAAAAAACCAAAGGAAGAAGAATATTTTGTGGCGTGCAAACATTATGTGAAATTCAGATTTCAGTCATCATAAATAAGGTTTTATTGGAATACAGCTATGCCCGTTTGTTCACATATCGTCTGTGACTACTTTCGCACAACAACAGCAGAACTGAGTAGCTGCAGCAGAAACCATATGGCCCACAAAGCCTAAAATATTTTCTTTTTGGCCCTTTATAGAAAAAGCTTGCCAACTCCTCATTAGACTGTCCTCCGTCAGAGTGGCCGTGACACTGGGGGCTGTTCCTTTGGAGAACCTAAGCAACGAAATCAGGGTTATTCTAGGATTGGGCTAACCCTGGGGGTTTTTTTAATTTTGTTTTTTTGTGGGTTTTTTTTTTTTTTTTTTTTAGCTTAAGGGTAGAATTTAGTGGTTCATAGTTGCATATAACACTATAACACCAAGGCTCATGAGATACATCACATGCCCTCCTTAATGCCCATCACCCATTTAGCCCAACCTCCCACCCACCTTCCCTCCAGCAACCCTCGGTTTTTTTCCCCAGAGTTAAGAGTCTCTTACAGTTTGCTCCCCTTTCTGTTTTTATCTTATTTTATTTTCCCGTCCCTTCCCCTAATGTTTATCTATTTGTTTCTTAAATCCCACCTGAGAATGAAATCATACGGTATTTGCCTTTCTCTGATTGACTTAATTTGCTTAGCATAATACCCCCTAGTTGTACCAGTGTCATTGGCAAATGGCATGATTTCATGTTTGATGGTTACATAACATTCCATTTTGTGTGTGTGTGTGTGTGTGTGTGTGTGTGTGTGTGTGTGATATCTTCTTTATCCATTCAACTGTCCATGGACATCTGGGCTCTATCCATAATTTGGCTATTGTAGACAT